>NC_064826.1:90274242-90577272 GCF_024166365.1 Elephas maximus indicus | reverse complement strand
GCTCCAATCAGATACCAGTACCCACACCAATCACCCCTGCCCCTCTAAGACTGTAGGATAGAGCCTGTACCATACACTTGATGACCAGCTACCTGGACACCTGAGCTGCATCCATACAAGAAATGTGAATGGACTCCTAGACTGTTATACCTGATAATAGCTCTAACCATCTGGTGACAGGACGTCAGAGCTTCAAAGGCAAAAATAATCAAGCTAGCTCACTCAAGCAACCTATCTGGCATATCAAACCAAAACAAAGTAAGAAGCTAGGATACAGTAAACAAACATAAAACAAACTAATACAATAACTTATAGATGGCTCGGAGACAACACTCAATATCAAACCACATAAAGAAACAGACCATGATCGCTTCAACAAGCCCTCAAAATAAAGAATCAAGGGATCTTCTAGATGAAAGTGCCTTCCTGACATTACCAGATGCAGAATACAAAAGATTAATATACAGAACCCTTTAAGACATCAGGAAGACTTTGCTTGCCACAGCAGTCCTTTAGTGAAGACGGGAAGAAATTAGTCCCTCTTTCCTCTGCTTTGACAAGGCCCTTCGTGACCTTCATGACACCCTCCTCTCCCGCCCTGTCTCCCATCATGCCCTGCTTTGCCTTTGCTCTCTCACTTAAAGCTTCTTCAATGATGAGAGTTCCTTAACTACTCCATATTGCTTCATACTTCCAAACCCTTGCATATACTATTGCTTCTTTTTGGAAGGCCTTTCCCTGATGGTCTCCTTGGCAGACTCCTCTACATTTTTCAATACTTTTCTCAGCTATCACCACCTCCAAAAAGCCTTTCCCAACCCACATCTGATCCTGGTCCCTGCTTTTCAGCGTCTCTGTCTTGCTGTTATTTTTATGCTGCTATAATTTGTTTCTTTTTATATTTGTCTCCTCTACTAGGCTATGAATCTCTTAGGAGCAGATTGCATTTTCTCTTTTTTTCTACACACACAGTACATAGTAAAATAACTGGCATTGAGCAGGTGTTTAATATATAATTGTTGAAAAAATATACAGTTCCTTCTATGTGCCCCGAGACTAACTTTCTCCCTCAGATTGTCATCAGGCTACTATTTTGCAATCTTTTTCAGCATCAGGCATTCGAGACACAGGTGCTAATGTACCTGTCTCACCTAAGAGAGGGATCAATACTCATTCTGATTTTGAAGTGAGATACGATACCAGAAGGGAAGAGCACAAAACATTCTCCAGAAAGGTCCTGGGGAAGGTGTCCCATCATCCTTTTCAGAGGAACAGGGCTTTTAGGCTTCAGGCTGAGGAGCAGCATCCCCCAGGAGCCTCTTTAGGGTAGGGTGGTTATGCCCTCAGGCTGCATGGTGGGAAACCAAGATGAACAATCCAAGAGGTATTGTCCAGGGGCCAAACCCCAAACCCAGCCAGTCAGCCTATCCAACAGGGTCATCAGTGGTCAAAAGTTGGCTGCCTGTGGTGTCAGTTTGGCCTCCAGATATATTTTGTTTGGCTCACAGAGTCTTGAAAAATGTTTGAGTTAGCTGCCATCATTTAAAAATTAGGAGACTGCACATAAAAAAATCTAGATTCTGGCTTAGCTTTAGAAGAACTGGTAACAACGGGGTCACCTTACCTCACGGGAGCATTTGGCCGGAGCTGAACAGTGCTGCCCTCTTTAGGTGGGGCATGTGCTTTGCAGTTGACACACTCCCCACCATGTTCAATTGCAACCACCCAGTTAAGCTCAGCAAGAGAATCCAAGCATGATGTAAAGAGATGGGAATTGGAGGAATCAAACCAGAATGTGCAAAGAATTCCTGAGCCAACAGGACAAGAGCTTTGTAGAAAGTCTTTGCTACTGAGGCCAAGATAGGGAAGGATGATGTGATGGGCAGTGACTTGGCACAGAGAAGTGGAGACTAGAATTGATGGTTTTTATGAAGTGTGATGGTGCAGGTCAGAGCTGACAGCTTTTTGGAAGGTGTGCATATATAAATACAAATCTATATCTCCAGTCAGGACTCTCCCCTGAATTTCAGACCCATATATCCAACCGCCTATTAACGTGTCTAGTGGCATCTCAACTGAACAGATCCAAACTGAGCTGTCGATGGTTTCCCCAAGCCAGGTCCTCCTGCCATCTTTTCCATCTCAGTTAATTGCACCCTCATTCATTCTTCCAGTTGCTCAGACCAATAACCTTCATGTCACACCTGACTCCACATTCTCTCACCTCAGGTCCAGTCCATCAACAAATCCTGTTCTAGCTCTACCTTCAAAACATACTCAGAATTCTATCACATTTCACCAAGCCACCATCTCTCTTCTGATTATTACCAGTTGCAATTGGTGGATTCTGACTCATGGCAACTCCATGTGTGCCACAGGAGAACTGTACTCCATAGGGTACAGGAAGCAGATCACCAGGGCTTTCTTCCAAGGTACATCTGGGGGGACTTGAACCTTCAACCTTTCAGTTAGCAGACAAGCGAGTTAACTGTTCCCATCACGCAGGGACTCCCTGTTTTATGGGGGGCCCCCAGGTGCTGCCCCTAATTCTACCCTGCCCCCTGCAGTCCATTCTCAACACAGTGACCAGAATGATTCTGAGAAAATAAGTCAGATCACACCATTGCTCTGCTCAACACTTTCCATGATGTCTTCCCATCCATTCAGAGTGACAGAGTCCCTAAGTGACCTAAACCATCTACCATGATCTGTGAACCACCTCTCGCTCACCCATACCACCTTCCTCTCTTACTACTACTGCCTTGCTCACTTGCTCCAGCCAGACTGGCCCTCTCTTTGTTCTTTGAGTATTCTGGGGTGTTCCCACATCAGGGTCTTTGGACTTGCTGTAGCTTCCCAAATATTCTTTCACCCAGATAAACCACTATCCCTTCTCGTTTCCCTCAGACTTTACTAAAAATTCTGCTTCTCGGGAAGGCCCTCCTTGATACCTCCATCTCAAATTCAACCCCCTCCTCAATAGTTTAAATGCCCACCCTTATTTTATATTTTCTTCTCTAAATTTGGCTCATTATTGCTTGTTGTCTGTCACTCCCAGCTAAAATATAAGCTCCTACAGGCAGGACTTGTACATGTTTGGTTAACTACTAAATTCTCAGTGTCTAGAAGAAATCCTAGACACATAGTCGATGACCAGTAAATATCTGTTAAATAAACAAATTAATATATATAATATACATATATTTTCAAATCATACTTACAATCATTTCCAATGAAAAAAATTTAGTAGTCTGGCTGACCACATTAAATGGAGTGGGGGGAGGTAATAGACATATTAGTCCTAAAATTTTAATTTTAAAAAGTGTGGATGCTAAAGGATGAGTGTGTGACAGAGATTCAAATGGTGGCGTGGCAGAAACTTACAACCCCAAATACCACAATGCTGTGTTTCACAATAGAAGAGATCAGGCCTGTCCCTTTTAGATTCTGCCCTTGGAAGCCTGTGCAAAGGACATTGTGACTAGAATTTTCCGTTGGCAAGATTTGTCCTCTCCGCACCCACACCTTATTCAACCCCCTCCTCTGTCCCACTGGCCTCCTCTTTGCATCCTTCCCTTCTCTGAGTTTGGAAACTAGTTTCTCCTGCCCTGAGGCCTCCAGCCCATTGGCCAGTCTCCCAGCTCAGTTTATTTCTGCCTCCAGGCTCTGCCTTGAGACCAAAGGGGGTGTGGCCTGGTGGGCTCAGGACCTGATGGCCTCTTTGCTTTAGATGCTGGACAGAAAGAGATGCAGGAAGGTTTCTGGCAAATGCCCTTGCTCCACTGAGATACTTTTTTCCCCCCTTCTCATTTCCACCAGACTTTTGAAGTTATCTGGAGAAAACACACAGCTTTGTGATGACTCTTTACTCTGAGGACAAAGTTGAAATCTTCAGAACAGCTTTACACAAACACATGTGAAAAAGGTACATCATGTTTGTTCAAAAATGCAGTGTGAAGCTCGCTTTAAAAGGCAGTGGGATGAAGAGTTACTGAAACGGTCAGGAATCCGACGAGGAATTTACAAACCTGCAGAGACATAGCACAGAGCCTGGAAACCTGCCGCTTCCCACCAACTTTCCCCACCAAGCCAAACGTTGCGATAAGACAATGCTAATTCTAATCGTGGGGAAACATTTTATAGCACTTACTTTATAGTGGAAAATGGGCCATCTCTGGGTTATAAAGGTCTGACTGGCTCTAAAACTGGGTGAGGTTGAGGCCTAGGCTTGCAGACCTTTAGCAAAGCACTTTGGCTGGCTGGTGATGTCACTCTTGATGCCGGTGGTAGACAGAATAATGGCCCCAAAGATGTCCATATCCTGTGGATGTGTTACCGTACATGGCAAAAGGGAATCTATACATGTGCTTAAGCCAAACTTTTGATATGAGTTTATTCTGGATTATCCAATGTAATAACAGGGTCCTTATAAGAGGGAAGTAGGAAAGTCATAAAGAGAATATGTGACAGCAGAAGTAGAGGTCAGAGTGATGTGGGGCCAGGAGCCATGGAATGCAGGCAGCCTCTGGAAGCTGGAAAAGCCAAGGAAATGGATTCTCCCCTAGAGCCTCCCAAAGAAATACAGCCCTGCCAACCCATTTTAGACTTCTCACCTTCAGAACTATAATCCTTGCTCTTGTTAGGCTTCTGATCTCCTGGTCTCCCCCAATGAAAGCTTATTTTCAGGTCAAGATCTGACAAATTCATTCACTATAAAGTACACAATGGCTGCCACATGTAAACCTTTAAACCTCAAAGAGGTTTTTGCTTTGTAACAATGATCAAAATAAGATGGTAAGCTCCTTGAGAACAAGATCTATATCTGGCTTCTTCATCATTGACACCTCTCATCTCTAGTACCGTGTCTGGAATTTAGTTGGCTTTGTATAAGCCCTTATTGAGTAAATTAATGAAATAATACTGGTAGACAGCATGCCTATTATTCTTTTCTTTTTTTTTTTTTCTCTAAATGCTTGCACTTCCTATGATAAGGAGATAAAAACCTATTTCATGACTGCTCTAAAATAAACAAGACCTTGGAAACAAGACACTGAAAGTCACCAACACTTTAATGGTACCTTAGCTTTCCACTCACTTTTTATAAGACCAATTTAATTATTCTAGTGATGGTTTAAGTCTTCCCTGCCGATGGAGAGTGTGAATACATACAGAAGAGACTTGGGATACATCACTACAGTAGACTGAGAAATAGAAAATAAAGTTCTTAACTTTCAAATTAACTGAAAAGGCTCAGACTTCTAAATTATATTTGTATCTTTGATGAGCATTCAACAGACTTCAGCTCCTTAGGAGAACTTAAAAGCACAATACCACTCTGACAGTCCAGGAGCCAAAGCTTCTAGGCTCATCATTAAAACCCTGTCATGAACTTTAGTCTTAACAAATCCTGTGCAAATCTAGGGTAATAATCTGCGTCAGTAGGGGCATTGAAAGGGTTTCTGAGCCCCATTAAATTCTATGCAAACTTGTTTTGTTTATGTGCCTATGAGCTGTTTTAAAGGGTAACTCTGAACAAGAAAGTATAGAACCCACTGCTTTATGAAGCTGTTCCAGCAATTATGTATTATTAACATAATGGAAACTTGTTCTTTTTCGGTGTCATGGTTTCAATTAATCTTTTCATTCAGTTAGTCACTTCATTAATTTCCTATTACTGCTGTGACAAATTACCATATACTTGGTTGCTTAAAATAACGTACATTTATTATCTTACAGTTCTGGAGGTCAGAAGTCTGAAATGGGTCTCACTGAGCTAAACTCAAGGTGTTGGCAGGGCTGTTTTCCTCCTGGAGGCTCTAGGGTAGAATTCCTTTCCTTGCCTTTTCAGCTTCTAGAGGCTACCTGCATTCCTTGGCTTGTAGCCTCCTTCTAGCTTCAAGGACAGCAATGGCCCATTGAGTTTTTCTCACATGGAATCATCGACACTGACTCTTCTGCCTTCCTCCTCTACATTTAAAAATACCTTGTGATTACATCAGGCCCACCTGGATAATCCAGGATGATCTCCCTATCTCAAAATAAATTGATGGAGGATTGTAACCAATGTCACAAAACAATTTGTACATAAATTTTGGAGTGAAAAACTAAGTTTTGCTGTAAACTTTCACCTAAAACACAATTAAAAAAAAAAATTGATGGCAACCTTAATTCCACCTGCAGCTTAATTACCATGACACATAACATTCACAAATTCAGGAGATTAGGACGCGAACATCTTGGGGTGCCATTATTCTGCCTACCACAGTTACTTAGCACATACTTGAGCACCCACTTCTATTATGAGGTTGCAAGGAATTTTTTAAAGACAAACTGTGCTTGACATAGCTCTTAGTCTTCAAGAGCCAGCAATAAGGATGATGATAATAGCTATCACTCACTGAGCATTTACTATATGCCAGGCTCTGCTCTAAGTACATTATCTGACTTAACTCATTTAATCTTTACAACCAACCTAAGAGTTAAAAAAAAAAGAAACTCATTGCCATCAGATTAATTTCAACTCATAGCGACCCTATGGGACAGAGTAAGTAGAACTGCCCCATAGGGTTTCCAAGGACGGGCTGGCGGATTCAAACTGCCAACATTTTGGTTAGTGGCCATAGCTTGCCATAGTTCTTAACCATTGTGCCACAAGGGCTCCGCCTAAGAGGTAGCGTTATTATCACTGCTTTAAAGACAAGAAAATTGAAAACAAAGAGGCCATGTGTCTTGCACAGGTCACCCAACTAATTTGGTGGCAGAGTGGGGTTTGAATAGGCATCAAGTCCTGGAACCTGAGCTCTGAACCTCTATGATCAGTTAGTTTGTCCTTTGATATAACATTGAAAAGGATTAAAGAAAAAATGGTCATTAATTGGGTAAATAAAAACAATATAAATTATAGAAATAATGAAAACCTTCTAGCTGAAAAAGGATAATGGAAATTCAGATAAAGGGGTTATAACAAGGAATATTAAAAAGACTGGACCATATTACAAACACGTGAGGAAAAGTCAATGAAAATAATCAAATAGTCATCATTACCACTGTTTCTTTAAAATAATGCCTGTCATAAAAATAACTGAAGTTTTCATAAGGAGTATAAATAACAGTTTAGAAAGAAGCCTGCAAAATATAATGGCCTGCTGCATTTAGTGAACATTCAACAACTCTAAAATATGTGGGTGCACACAGAGGGAATACATAGTCAGCTCAGCACGGAAAGAAACGGCCTCAGCCAAACCCCAACACAGTGAAAAAGATGGTCTCTATTCTTGGGTGGAAAGAAATATCAGGTTGCTCACGTTGTTTTCAGGTTAGAAGCTACCAGAATGAAATTAAGTCTGCAAAACTTAAGGGCTACTGCTTCTTGGACATGGAAATTATATCTGCTGAATGTAACTACAGGCAAGAGAGAAAAAAAAGGAAAAGAAAAAGGAGAGTGAATGTGTATTATTTCTCAAAGGGAGAAAGCAGCTGCAACTCTGGGAGGAAAATGATTTATGAGGCTTCCTGGCAGTAGACATAAAAGGATGGGAAGAAATCTGACAGGATGAGAATAAGAGCTGGCCACTAAACTAGAGAAAAGGTTAGGGAAATACAAAGGAATAATAATTTTTGTTAAGTCATTTTTAAAGGAAGACTGAAAGAAAGGTTAAGAAGAAAATAGAAATTCCTATTTAAAAGTCTTGTTTCACTCTGATGCTAACTATAAAAATGACAGAGCAAGGTCCTGACTCTATTCTCTCCGAGTGATGTCTTCAATAAAATGTCCTCAGTTTACAAGTCTGTTTACAAATCCAAAGATGAATTTCCTACCTGGCCCCTCAGCCTTCGCAGCCCAGGTATGGCTCTCAAAGCTTGACTTTTCTGCTCCTTGCACAATCATAAGGAATTATATGATTCTGAAACAAAGACTCTGGAGGAAAAAGTTGGCTGCTGTTTGTGTAAGGCAAACTGGTTTGTGCTTCGAGTGATGGATGAGCTCTCTAATATTATTGGTAATAAAAATAAATGCTTAAACCATAATAACCTGAAGACACATGAGAGACGCAATTAGTAAGATGAGCTATTCATATAGGAATCATGATCATACATAATGATAAAGAGGAGCAAGAAGCAAAGCACCACCCAAAAAGGAAACACTGTTAAATTCAACCAAAAAAAGCAGAGCGTTCAAGAAGCAGTTTACATCTCCCTTACCCACTGCAACCAAGAATCTAAAGCCTAATGAAAGTACAGAGCTATAATTTGGTCCCCAAAGAAACATCTAAAAGGCAAAATAAGCTGGAAAAAAACCCACCCCCAAAAGTGCAACGATTTTTTTTTTTGTTTTTGTTTTTTTTCATATTTCCATACCAGTGTCCCTACGCTCTCTTTGGGCTTTGCAGAGAATGGTGTATTATTATTAAGGAGATATCTTTGTTTCTGCGGCTTAACATTTTCATCAGTGACTCTGAGAGAAGAATTTTATTTTAACACCAAATGGTGTTGAGGAAAGAGGGCAACAGAGAATATTTTCAAAGATAAACTCTAAAATCAAAGTAATTTTGGCAAAGGAGACTACTAATTCAGTACATCAGAAGAGGAAGAAAAATCTCTGACAGAGACTGGAGGAACTCCCGAGACTGTGGTCCCCGGACACCTGCTAACTCAGAACTGAGGCCACTCCCAAACTTCAAGTTCCAGCCAAAGATTACCCAACCAGTGCCGTGGAGTCGATTCCGACTCATAGCAGCCCTATAGGACAGAGTAGAACTGCCCCATAGGGTTTCCAACGAGCGCCTAGTGGGTTCGAACTGCCGACCTTTACGGTTAGCAGCCATAGCTTTTAACCACTATGCCACCAGGGTTTCCAGCCGAAGATTAGGCGGCGCTCTAAAACAAATAACACACATGAGAAGCAAGCTTCTTAGTTCAATCAAGTATACAAGATCAAATAGGCAACACCTGCCTAAAAACAAAGACGAGAAGGCAGGAAGGGACAAGAAAACTGGAGGAAAGTATGCGGAGAACCCAGGGTGAAAAGGGAAAGGGGGAGGGTGCTGACACATTGTGGGGATTGCAACCAATGTCACGAAACAATTTGTGTTTCACCTAAAGCACGATATAAAATAAATAAAATCTCCTATAATGATGAAGGAGAGAAAAAAAAGGAAGAAAAATCAACACAACACAGAACGTGGGGATGGGCTGGCTGTGAGTAACTCAGAAAAGATATGTAGATAATATTGTCTTTTTTTTGTAGAGATGACGCCATTGAGCACCCTCCTCCCCTCAAAGCACACACCTTGTCTCCCACTGGTGATGGATTTTTGCAAATTTAACCACACTCTCTCCCAGCTCTTCTGCTAACACATAACCTGTTTGCTGTGGCTACAGGACACAGCAGCAATATTTAAATAGCATACCTAAGACTAGTCAGGAAACCCTGGTGGTGTAGTGGTTAAGTGCTACGGCCACTAACCAAAAGGTCAGCAATTCATAATCCACCAGGTGCTCCTTGGAAACTCTATGAGGGAGCTCTACTCTGTCCTATAGGGTCGCTATGAGTCGGAATCGACTCAATGGTAGTGCGTTTGGTTTGATTTGGTAAGAGTAGGTAAGGAGCCCTCATGGCACAGTGGTTAAGCCTCAGCTGCTAACTGAAAGGTCTGCCGTTTGAACCCCCCAGCTGTTCCATGGAAGAAAAGACCTGCCAATTTGCTCACATAAAAATTACAGACTAGGAAACCCTACGGGGGCAGCTGTAACTTGTCGTATAGGGTCACTATGAGTTGGAATTGACTGGATGGCACCCAACAACAGGACTTGGTCACACAAGTCTCTTAAGCAATCAACTCTGAGCCGAAGTTGAGCCACCAGATATACAGCAATGGACAGAATATTTTCCCCCAAAGCAAGCACAGTACTGGGCCCAACACATGAAATGTGGCTTCTTGGTGTTGTGATGTGTCCTCTTGCCACACTTGTCGCAGAGCACTTGGCAATGTGGCATAATAGAAAGCAGCCTATCACTTATGGCTGTGTGATCACAAGGAAGATACTTCGCCTTGCTGAGCCTCATGGCACTCATCTGCAAAATGAGCATAAACAAAACAAACAAACAAACTTGCTGGCCTCACAAGGTATTTTGAAACACAAACCGACTACACGCCTGGATGCACTTTATAATACGCACAGATTATCAGCACACAATGTTCACTTCTAAGTATAAATAAAGAAATGTCATTAAAACCAAACCAAACCCACTGCCATCGGTCGATTCCGACTCATAGCGACCCTATAGGACAGAGTGGAACTACCCGATAGAGTTTCCAAGGAGCGCCTGGCGGATTCGAACAGCCAACCTCTTGGTTAGCAGCCGTAGCACTTAACCACTACGCCACCAGGGTTTACAGGAACAACAAAAAAAAAGCCTTTATAGACAAGCCACAAAAAATATTTCAAGTGTTACAAGGGATGGATTTTATCCTGTGAGAAAAGAAACAAAAAAATTGTGCCATTTGATAGTCTTTAAATATATATAAAAAAGAAAGCTTTTGCAGAGAGCTGGTGATGAAAACTACTGAACCAAAGACGAAATAAGAGGAATTAGGTTTACACTGTTTCATGAGGGATTTCACATTTTCATTAACAACTCTGAGAGAAGAATTTTATACTTACACCAAATGGTGATAAGGAAAGAGGACCACAGAGAATATCTTCAAAGAGAAACTCTAAATTCAAAGTAATTTTGGCAAAGGAGGCTACTAATTCAGTATATCAGAAGAGGAAGAAAAATCAACAGGAGATAGAACATGGGGATGGGCTGACTCCACTGCTAATCTAAAGGCTGGTGGTTCAAATCCACCCGGTGGTACTGAGAAGACATGCCCTGACAACCTGGATCTGCTAAGATAGCAGCCGAGAAAACCCTATGGAGCAGTTCTACTCTGTAACACTTGGGGTCGCCATGAGTCAGGGCTGACTATAGCAACTACCAACAACAACAACAACATGAAGAATTTTTGGTTAGTAAAAGTTGGAATACAATGAAATATAAAGTTGAGATTATATTAACTTCCATCCCTAGAAATCCTTACCTTTCTGAGGCAACAACATGAAACATACCAGAAAATATACACGTGAACTTAGAAAACCTTCTAAAGCAGAAGTCAGCAAACTTTTTCTGTAAACGGCCAGATAGTAAATATTTTAGGCTTTGCAGGCTATACGCTCTCTGTCACAGGTACTCAGCTCTGCTGGTGTAATGTGAAAGTATCCCAAAAATAAACAAATGCGTGTGGCTGTTTTAATAAAACTTTATTTACAAAAATAGCCAGTGGGTTTGGCCTGTAGGCTGCAGTTTGCCAATCCCTGACCTAAGGATTCCTTACATCCTAGGAATCTAATCCATAAAACAGCAATCACAATGTTGACAATCAAACCAAATGAAAAATACCGCCAGACCCCCCCCCCTTGCAGCTGAGTAGGATGTCACTGGAGCATATGCCATGCTGCCTATCTAGTTCTTGAGAAATGTAATTAATTGATCTTTGTAATCAGCGCATTAGAATAATACATCATCGGTGATTTTTTTTTTTTCCTTTTTAGCAAAACATAAAAATGTTTACATATGTTTATGGCTGTAATACACAGACTTTGTAATCCAAGTGTATAATATTACAATCTGGTGCACTAGGAAGTATAAGCCATATGTTAACGCTTTCATCTTTCTGCCAATGGGAACTATATTTAGATAAGGTAAGGGAACGTGTGAGAGGGTATTACCTTGTCCTTTCTGTTTCTCTTTCTTCTTCCTTCTCAACCTTCTTCCCCACCCCATCTCAGTCTTGCAAAGAAGAATGAAATGGCACCCCCAGGCCAGGGACAAGGTCATGAGCAGGCAGAAGCTGGTCAGACTAGGTAAGGAAGCCAGAGTTTGCCAAACCATATCCTGGCAGCTTTAAGGGTTAAAGCCAGAAAGTGATTCCATCCTTGAGTTGATGGCCAGAAATAGCCTGTCACAGGGTGGGAAGAAAAGGAAGAGTGGGCGTCAAAGGGGAGTTCAGGAAGGAGAATGGGGCTCCAGTGTCAGAGGCTCGTTTTTCTGGCAGCCTGCCCTGAGGCATGTGGGTAGACTGGCCTCCTTGAAGCCCTGGGGTCAGAGGAAACAGCCCCCCCCTCCTTTACTACTGTGCCTGCAGCCAAATCATCTTGGACTTTGATCAAGTCAAATGTTCTACCTTTATCTCCGTGTGTTTGCTTCCTGAAACTGCCCAATGGGAAGGTGTTTTTTTTTTCCATCTAAAAAATGAAATGAATCAAATAGTGTTGGCCTAGCTATTTTAAAGGTATATGTGTGTGTATGTATATACATATATGCATATATATGTACGCACATATGCATAGATACAGAGATATATACACACACACACACCATATACGAGCACGTGTGTGTGTATGTATGTGCAGTTCTACTCTGACACACAGGGATCACCATGAGCTGGAATAGACTCAACAGTAACAGGTTTGGTTTTTTTTGAGGGGGGCGTTATAAATATGTATATATATATGTATGTATATATAAATACACACATATGTGTGTATATATGGATTGCTTTTTTTTTTTCAGGTAGTATTTGTGAATTAGAAGCAACGACTTGTAGATACCCTGATTTTAAGTAACTGGATACCATCTTTAGAACTTAAAAATATATGTAGGGCTGGGAACTTATTTTGTTATACAACCTGAAGCCTCAGATTTAACAATAAGATTATCGGATGCCAGCATCCACAGGTGAAGAAAAGTTTGCAGCCTTGATCTATTAGTGGAAATACTCAGGATAAAGCAAGGAAAGAGTGAAGCTCTTTCGAACTTGAACTGTGGATACTTGGCCTGTATCACTTAAAGTTATTTCTGTTGCAAATGACAGACAACAGTTAAACCGATTCCAACCCGTTTAAGCTACAGGGGAAAAAAAAAAAAAAAAACGCTTAAGTAGCTAAAAGGCCAAAAGTAGACCTTCATCTTCTACTGGATTCAAGCTCCCACAATGTGAATCAGGTCTCAGTTCTCTACCTGTCAGCTCTGCCTCCAAAGTGTTGCAGTCTATCTCAGGTCCCACATAGGATCGAGATGACTGCTGTTCAAAGCCATCAAGCAAAAGCCACAGCAAATGTCCAGTGGTTCCCACGGGGTCATGAACCTCTCCTGCCCAATCACTGAGGCTCTTAGCAGCCAAAATGGAGTCACGTGCCACTGCCACCCCCAGAAGCTCATGTGTCGTCAGCTCCCCGGACCTCTATGCATTGAGAGCTAGGAGAAAGTGGGCACTCATATGAAAACTGGGGGAATTTACCACAAGGAAGGGGAGTAATTCTGGGCAGCAAACAAACGTTTATCAAGGAACTCAGTGAATCAATTTCTAAGGAACAAAAGAACAATTTAACGGGGTGCAGATGCCTACTAGCAAATGAGATTACTGAGTTAGGAAAGTGTCTGTAAGTCAGAAAAGTATGAAAATGGAAAAGTGGATGGTTGATGTGGGCTACAGTACGCAGCAAGGCATGGAGACATTTCCTCAAGAAGAAGGCGTGGAGCGAACTGCTGTGATAGTGGGAACCACTGAGGAAACAAGATATGCTAATTCTGTTAAAACACAGTTAGAAGTCTGTGGTAATGCTAAACTAAATTCCAAAGTTCTAGAACATTCTGACAAGATGGCAGCATCAAGTCACATCTCACCATAGATCTAAATGACTTGAGGTCAGGGATCCATTGTTATTTCCTTCATAAGCACAACTGTAACAGTAACTCTATACGTGTATACATTACTACTTCCATCTGGAAACATGCTCAGAAACCAGTTCCTGTCCAGTTGCCTCCAACTTATGCAAACCCCATGTATGGCAGAGCAGAACTGTTCCATAGGGTTTCCAATGGCTGATTTTTTGGAACTAGATTGCCAGGCCTTTCTTCCAGGGAGCCTCTGGGTGGACTCACACCTCCAACCTGACAACTGCATTAACCATTTGTGCCTAGGGACTCCAAAAACATGACAGCCCTCTACATATCTCACAGCATCAGGTAGCCGTTTGCATTCTCCATTTTATAGAGGGGAGGTAAAGATCAGCTTAAGAAACTTTAAAAGGAGCAAAGAAAAAAAATTGGTTTTCAAAGCCTATTTCTATCCTTACAATAAAATTATTTTCTTGATACTAATTGTTTTTGCCATACATTGAGAAATTTAAGAACAAATTTAAGATCACCAGGATAATTCCAGAGAAAATTTGAAGCTTCATTAAAAAAAAAAAAGACAATTTGCCTCATAAAAAAATAGGTAAATTGGTATGAATTTGATTCTGGTTTGTAAAAATTAATTTTTATCTAAATTCCATTGGGTGATTAACCAACTCTCCATTTTGCTTAAGAATATACAGCATTACAGCCAAGGTCTTAAAACACATGGAAATCCTGGTGGCATAGTGGTTAAGTGATGCTACAGCTGCTAACCAAAAGACTGGCAGTTTGAATCTACCAGGCGCTCCTTGGAAACTCTATGGGGCAGTTCTACCCTGTCCTATAGGGGCGCTATGAGTCGGAATCCACTCGAAGGCAACGAGTTTGGTTTTTGGCTTTTTTTTTTTTTTTTCAAAAAAACGCATAGACCCAAGTTGATGTTCACAGTGAATGTATACTGTGAATAAAATAAGATAAAGCTCTTTGAGATTTCCAAGGAGGAACTAAGACACTAAGTGTCTTTGCATCAGGAAATACTGCCTATTTTTCTTTTTAAAAAATCACATCAAATGTGTTGCTTTTCTGGCTGCCTGTAAAAATCAGTGACTCACGTTTGCGTTTCACCCTGCTGTGCTCTGTGGGCTGATCTATCTCCAGACTTACCTCAAGTCTAGTTACATCACGGAAGTTTCCAAAAAGTCTGAATACTCAGGCCTTGGGTTGATTTTTTTTTCCCTCACTCAAATAATAGATTTCTGAAAGATAATTTTAAAATATCAATTTCCCCTCATTTTTCAAAGCATTTAGAATGCTACAGGCAATCAATGGAGAAAAGACAGCTTATTGTTGTATGTTTTTTCCCCACAGAGGATTTATGTCTCAAAAGATATTTTTTAAGGAGGAAGGTTATTTAATACGTCTCCCTGGCCAGCCCAGAAACTGCTATAAATTCAAAATTCATTCTTGTACAATGTTTTAATTATAAGATAAGTAATCTTTCCGTGTTAGTTTAATTCTGTCCTATTTATCTTCTCAAGTGGAATGACACACTGCAAATACCATTTAGGGAGTTTTATTAATAAAGGCCTAATCCCACGGATTGTGGGACATGTCTCGGAATAATGTTTTAACTACGACAAAGCTCAGTGACTGTAACACCTTCTCAATAATCGTAACCATTCCCCACGTGAGGTAAGTCACCTTTTCCGGTGTGATTAGCGGTAATTCCTCAAAATGGGCCTCAAAGAACTCACAGCAGGTGGGCAGCTTTGGTCCTCTTCTGCCTTTAGAAACATAGCAAGGATCACCAGCTTTGCTGTACAGCTAGATTGGATTTCCCATATCGTGTGAAACCAGGATAGGGAACCAAGAGAGATGTTACACTAAGCGCTAACGTCCAGTAGAATCTAACTCATTTTTATAGAGAGAATCTGTGGAGATTTAGCTCAACACATACATGTCCACATCTCAAAAAAAGATGAACAGTCAGAAAGTGCGCACACACACACACACACGTACCCCTATATATACACACACAGAGTTATGGATTCAATTGTGTCCCTCAAAAAGTTATGTTGAAGTCCTAACCCCTGTTGCCTGTAAATATGACACTGTTTGGAAATAGGGGTTTTTGTTATGTTAATGAGGTCATTCAGGAGTAGGGTGAGTCCTAAACCTAATCCCTTCTGAGTGTTGCCTTATAAAAAAGAGCAGAAAAGACACAGACACACAGGGGGAGATACTGTGTGACACACAGGCAGGTGCATCTATAAGCAGCAAGGGAACGCCAAGGATTGCTGACAGTCACCAGAAACTAGGACAGAGGTCCAGAGAAGGAGCTGACACAGGTGAGTCTCTGATTTGGACTTTTAGCCTCCAGAACTTTGAGGAAATAATTTTCTTTTCTTTTCGTTACGGCAACTATAGGAAACTAAGACACACATGTATACAGTTTTTTACATATTGGCTTTGATGGAATGATCTGAAAACTTAATCACCATATATAACGTTGTCTGTCTTAAAGCCCATATTCTGATTGCGAAAAAACTATTTTACAATAAGGTTTGCACATTTGGTAGCTAACATATCTTTCTGGGCTAATTCTCCATGTCTGGATACAACAGGACAGTGTTACAATTAGGTCATATTTTTCCCTTTTAGATTTGGGCAAATTATGGATTAATTTAGGTAATTTGTGAAAGATGTGATGACAATCAGGAAAAAAGATCGCGCTCTCATTCCATCTGCTCTAAATCTATGGGCTTTGAAAAGGGCTCAGTTTCAGAGCTTTGGCTTTAGCAATTCCCTACCACTAAAAGCAATCTTGCTGTGATTGAAAATGGAGGTGTCAACACAGGCAGGCTGCAAATTGCCAACAGAGGGAATAGCCATTTTAAATTACTTCCAAAGCCCAAATAAATTCTCCCAAATGGAAATCTGCCTTTATCCTTATTTTCTATCTCCGGGAGATGATATGTGTTTTATTCATTATGAATCATTCTCTCCATTCGTTTCTACTAAGACAAAGGAGAATGAGCAAAATGTACTTATAGACTGAATTACACTAGGCTCTGCTTATGATAGAAGACGTATAATAAATAAGATTATCCGGTGTGATTTATCCTATGAAACAACCATAACTTAAATTTGAACAGCATTTTACCAACTATAACATTATTTTAAATACAGAGATGGAAGACGTGGAAAGTCCTTTGTTAGCTTCAAATCTTCATGTGGATTAGTGGTCATATGCCATATCAATTGGTCCTTTTGGTCTTTTCAGTAGCCCTTTTGGTAATAATAGCAGATAATAGTGTTCTATATTTTTTGCAGATACTTAAACTGAGACAAAAATATTAAGCAACTAGGGTCACCCAGTTAGTAATGGCCTCTGAGCCTTCAACTTCTGACTTTTTTCACCTGCGACCTCTCATTAAGCAATACAGCATTTTAGAAATGAACATGCCTTCAAAAACATAAAAGGAATATTTATATTACAAGGTTTTACTTCATCATTCAAACATTACTCAGTTAAAACTTAGTAGAATTTGGCCAGGGCCTAAAAGCCTACTCTTTTCAGCTAAATTTACCATGCTCACATATAGTTCACTCAATCAGGGAGTTTTTTCATAATTGTAACATTTCTGGGGGAAGAAGAACTAAGCTTAATGATTAAGAAGGACGTTCTTGTTAATTGGGACAGTAATTCCTTCCAACTGTTCCTCGTCCAGTAAACAGCCCTTAGGATGGCCCAATTTTAGATTATCAGTTGGGACTGTATCTCCCACCATGTTTGTTTGCTGTTGCTGCTACTTTGCCTTGATGAATAGCTTTCTATTCTTAAAATAGAACTGAATTTTACTGCCTGTAGAGCTTCAGAGAGACAAGCTAAAAGAGTTTTTAGAGACTTAAGTCAACAAGAAATGAACATGTCAGTGGTGTAGATACGTCAATAGTAAAATTTTCATACACCGCTGGATGGATGTATAAACTGGTAAAACCACTTTATAAAATTGTTTGGCAGTACCTTGTAAAGCTGAATATATACATACCCCATGACCCAGTAATTCCACATGTAGGTATACCTAAAACAGAAATATGTACATATATGTACATACGAGAGCATTTATAGCAGCATTTTTTTAATAGCCCCAAACTGGAAACAACCCAAAAGCTAATCAATAGCAAATAGATTAGGACACAGAGATAAAGATATAGATATTGGAATATTTTTCAACAGTCAAAAAGAATGAACCATGGTGTAAAAATGGCATTGGGGCAGTGTCTGACCTCCAACCCCACAAAGGGGAAGGAAAACCAAGATCAACAGTGCAAGGCTGACTCCCACGAGGTGGAAGCCAGACAAATCTCCTCTCTCCGCCATCTTTACTAATTTTGACACCAACCATCGCTCACACAGTACTCTCTATATCTTTGCTGGATTCAATAATTCAGTGCAATGGCCACACAAAACTCACAGACCATACACAGGATTATGGGGTTTATTAGGGAAGTACCGGTTACAATTCAGGCCCAAGAACACTCAGGATACAGTTCTTCCATCTGGATAGCCTCTCCCTAGCTGTGCTCACAGGAACACCTCTCCCTGGACTTCAGTCTTGGCCCAAAGGCACTCAGATTTCTCTCTCCGTGGGCTGGGAAGCCCACTGCATCGTATTCTGCTGCTGAGTCTCTGCTGCTGCTGGGTCTCTCCTGCTGGTCCCTCCTTCCTCTGTGGTGGTGGGCTCCCCCTCTCTGCTCTGGAATTGGCTATCTTAAGGCAAAACTGACCAATCCCCTTGGTAAGTCACATTACCCTATCACACAATCACCTGGGTGGAAGTTACAAGACCATGGCTAGAAAGGCCACACACAAAAGTAAATAATTGTACCACACATGAGTAGACACACTATCTGGATGAATCTCAGGATATAATGTTTAAATGGAAGAATCCAGATACAGGTAGTCTCCACCTTATGATGTATTTTAGTTAGGGCTGTCTTTTTTTTGGACATCTTATCATTAATAATACGTACTACATACAATGTTGCAGCATGTAATTTGCTGATGTTATCATTCTCAGATGTTTACTTGCAGATGTTCAATGTTATGATTTATGTAATAAAAGGTAATAATAGTGAAAACTAAAAAAAATGAGGTATTTGACTTACGTCAGAACCGACTTACAACAGACTCATCAGAACGGAACCTGGCTGTAAGTAGGGAACTACGCGTATATAGGAGTACATATTGTATGGTTCCATGTACATAATGTTCAAAAATAGGCAAAACTAATCTATAGTGATAAAGTCAAAATAGTAGTTAATTTGGGGGGATGGTTGTATTGACAAATCAGTGTTTCATTGGAAGGCCAGAGTAGATTGGCTACATGTACCTGGACAATTTGTGATGGCTGTGGGCAGAAGGCAAGACTAATTTAACGAGAGGTGATTTGGAATGTCACAGACAAGAAATCAGAAGAAGAATTGATAGATAAGACTCTAACCATAAAGACAGTGAAGATAGAGAATTTTTTTTTTTTTTCCAGGCCACCAAAAGTCTGAAATGGCAGCTTGGGATTGTCAGCCTTTTTAATTTTAGCTATTTTGATCTATGTGTAATAGTATCTCATTGTTATTTTGAATTGAATTTCTCTGATTACTAATGATATTGGGCATCTTTTTATGTTTGTTGGCAATTGTGATATTCTGTGAAGGACCTGTTCGAGTATTTTGGCCAATTTTTAATTGGATTGACTGTATTTTTCTAATTGCTTTGTAGGATTCTTTATATAATCTGGATGCAACTACTTTGTCCAATATACATTTATCTGTAACAATTGTTTCTAGACTTGATTCTATTCCTTTGCTCTATTCATGCCTGCTTCAGTCAATATTATACTATCTTAATTATTGTAGCTTTATACTAAGTCTTAATATCTGGCCAGGTAAATTCTCCATGTTTATTCTTCTTTAATATTGCCTTGGCTATTCCTGGTCCTTTGTTTCCATATAAATCCCAGAAAAGTATGACAACTTCTGCACAAAAAATTCCACTGTAATTTTTATTGAGATTGCACTGAATCTATAAATTGAAAATGGAGAGAATTGTCACCTTAATAATCATATAATCCATGCGTATGGTATATCATTCCATTTATTTAAACATTCTCTAATTTTTCTCAATATTTTGTGGTTTTCACTGTAGAAGTTTTGCACGTGTCTCATTAGATTTATTGTTAGGTATTTCATTTTTTAATATTACTATAAATGGTATTGTCATTAATTTCATGTTTGTATATAGATACAGCTGATTTTTAATGTTGACCTCATATCCAGCAAATTCTTTTTCATATCCAGCAACCTTTTTAAATTTACTTATTCCCAATAGTTGTTCTGTAGATTTTTAGCTTTTATATGTACACAGCTATGTCATATGCAAAAAACAGTTTTACTTCTTCCTTTCCAATTTTTGTGATCTTTTTTTGTTTTTTTTCCTTGCTTTTTTGCACTGGCTAGGATTGCCAATGCAATACTATAGAGAAGTGGGGATAGTGGACACCTTTGTCTTATTCCCAACCTCAGAGAGGAATCATGTATTATTTTACCATTAAGAGTGAGATTACCTAACATCAAATTAAAGAAGTACCCTTCTATTAGCAATTTGCTGAGAGTTTTTATTATAAACAAATGGTGAATTCAATCAAATGATTTTTCTGCAACTATTGAGATGATTACAAGATTTTCCTTCTTTATTATTTTACTGAGGTTGTGATGAGTTTTTAAATGGCAAATCAGTCATGGATTTCTGGAACAAATCCCATTTGAGTTTGATGTACTACTCTTTATATATCATTGAATTTGTTTTGCTAAAACTATTTTCATGGTTTTTGAGAGATATTGGGCTGTAATTTTCCTGTCTAGTAAGTTCTGGTCAGACTTTGGTTATGCCAGCCTTAAAAAATAAGTTAAAAATTGTTTCATCTTTTATTATTCTCTAGAAGAGTCTGTGTAAGATTGGCATTATTTCTTCCTTAAATGTTTGGAAGAATTCATCACTAAAGCAACCTGGGTTTGGAATTTAATTGGTGGAAAGACATTCAATGATGGTTTCAATTTAAATATTAGATACAGGGCTATTAATATTTTTAATTTCTTCTTAATGTCCGTTTCGGTAAGTTACGTTTTTCAAGAAATCTGTCAATTTTCACTAAGATGTCAAATTTATTGTCATATTAAGTGCCTACAAATTTAGAATTATTATAACTTTCTTTTGTCATTAAGAAATATCCCTCTTTAGCTCTCATAAAATTCTTGCTTTAAAATCCTTGTTCTTTCTTTAATGTTGAAATATAGTTAATGTCATACTATAGATACAATTCTAGTTTTTTTTTTATTCCAGTTAACTATTCGAGTATAAGTATTTCCTAAGTCATCAACTACTCTTTCCAAACTCCATTAAAGTTGGAGAAATTCCATTGTGTAGAGATGTTTTCCTCACTTAACTGTGGCCCTAATCACCTGTGTTTTTTATTCTATTGTCCTCTCTTTTACTTAAGGGCTTTTAATAAGTGCTTCTTTAGAGTTTGGAAACCCTGGTAGCATAGTGGTTAAGAGCTATGGCTGGTAACCAAAAGGTTGGCAGTTCAAATCCACCAGCCACTCCTTGGAAACCACATGGGGCAGTTCTACTCTGTCCTATAGGTTCTCTATGAGTCAGAATTGACTCAATGGCAATAGGTTTTCTTTAAAGTGTATTGGGATCATTTGGGGATCTTAGTAAACTTAGATTCTAAGTCAGTAGGTGTGGGGGTGGGAGGCTGAGATTCTAACAAGCTTCTGGGTGATGCAGACATAAGGGACAACACCGAAAGGGTGAGTGTTTCACTACCTGATTACACATGCAGATCCCTCGGCCTTACTTCTAGGAGATTCTAACTTTTTATGTCTGGAATGTGGCTCAAACCACTGTTTTCAAAATTCATCCCTGGTGATTCAGGATTAAGAACCACAAGATCAGTCTCTGACAAAGTCTGTCCTCTTTAAAAACAACCTATAATCCTTGTGCTTATTAAACCTAACTTCTAAAAGCACATTTTAATAGGACATAAGCTTCCAACATCATGAAAACAAAAATCCTCATAACTAGACCAATAAGCAACATCATGATAAATGCAAAAAACATTGAAATTGTCAAGGATTTCATTTTACTTGGATCCATAATCAACACCCATGGAAGCAGCGGTCAAGAAATCAAATGATGTATTGCATTGAGCAAATCTGCTGCAAAAGACTTCTTTAAAGTGTTCCAAGAGCAAAGATGTCACTTTGAGGACTAAGGTGTGCCTGAACCAAACCATGGTATTTTCTTTTTTTTTTTTATTTCATTGTGAAAGTTTACAGCTCAACTTAATTTCTCATTCAAAAACTTATACACATATTGTCTTGTGACATTGGCTGCAATCCCTACAATTTGACAGCACACTGCCCCTTTTCACCCTGGGTTCTCTGTGTATATTTGTCCAGTTCCTATCCCTTCCTGCCTTCTCATCTTGCTTTTGGACAGGAGTTGCCCATTTGGTCTTACATATTTTACTGAACTAAGAAGCACATTCCTCACGTGTGTTATTGTTTGTTTTAAAGGCCTGTCTAATCTTTGTCTGAAAAGTGAGCTTCAGGAATGGTTTCATTTCTAAGTTAGCAGAGTGTCTAGGGGCCATAGTCTCAGGGATTCCTCCAGCTTCTGTCAGACCAATAAGTCTGGTCTTATTTCATGAATTTGAATTCTGCTCTACGTTTTTCTCCCCTCCTGTCAGGGGCTCTGTTGTGATCCCTGTCAAAGCAGTCATTGGTGGTAGCCGGGCATCATCTAGTTCTGGTCTCAGGCTGGTGGAGTCTTTGGTTCATGTGGTCCTTCAGTCCTTTGGGCTAATATTTTCCTTGTATCTTTGGTTTTCTTCATTCTCCATTGCTCCTGATGGGATGGGACCAATAAATGTATCTCAGATGGCCACTTGCAAGCTTTTAAGATCCCAGACACTACTCACTAAAGTGGAGCCATGGTATTTTCAATTGCCTCATATGTGAAAGCTGGACAATAAATAAGGAAGACTGAAGAAGAATTGATGCCTGTGAACTACATTGTTAGTGAGAAATATTAAATATACCATGGACTGTCAGAAGAATGAACAAATTTGTCTTGGAAGAAGTACAGCCAGAATGCTCCTTAGAAGTGAGTATGGCAAGACGTCATCTCACATACTTCGGACATATTATCAGGAGGGACCAGTCCCTGGAGAAGGACATCATATTTGGTAAAGTTGAGGGTCAGCAAAAAAGACAAAGACCCTCAACAAGGTGGATTGACAACACAGTGGCTGCAACAACGAGCTCAAACATAGAAATGATTGTGAGGATGGCGCAGGACCGGGCAGTATTTTGTTCTGTTGTACATAGGGTCACTATGAGTCACAATCAACTCAGTGGCACCTAACAACAATAAAATTTTGAAAAGAGATATTTTATGATTCAACCACTCCTCAGGCCTACCTTCACTAAGCATGACTTTTGCTGTCTCATTTATGGTTATTACACCATTTTAGGAAGGACAGGGAGAAAACTCAAGAACAGAAGGTGCTGTTATGCTGGAGGAGAGATGGGAGGAGAGAGGTGTCACAATTCCAAATAAGAATAAAATCACCCAGGGTCCTTTACAGTCTTGTAATTAATTCCAATTCATTGTTTCCTTTGAAGTGACTTAAAAAAAAAAAAAAAACCGATTAAAAGGGTTAAAACTACAGGTTAAACCTAGTTTTATTAATATCTAAACTCTACCAGTCAATTTCATGTTTTAAACAAAAGTTAAATGTCTTCTAATTGCAGAGCTAGCTAAGCAGGATGATAAACCATCAGGGTATCCTGATTAAACTGCTTTAATATCAGGTCTTTCAAATCCAGGAAGAGGTACATACTTTTTTGCACATACGCGTTAATTCACACTGAGGTCAAGCTTACTGCATTCCAGCCTGCTACCCAAGGGATGATGCTGTGATGGCAAATTATCAGGAGAAAACTCTCTTTTATTCAGAGATCCTTAGAAGCACGCACACACTCTAAAGGAAACTACCATTATTTGCTCCAAGCCACCAAAGGAAGAACCAGAATTAAAACAGTAAACCTAGAGGGCCTTAGGGTCTTAAAGACATCCTGTAAACTATATTCCAGCTAACTACTTATTTTCAAATTAAAAAGCATTGTTAGAATTCTTTCATCTTCAGGATTAATCTTCTATTTTTAATTTAAAATGTCTAATACACCACAGCTTTCAAGTTACTTTCGGCAATGCTTTTCTTTCTGCAATGGCCCTCCCAGGGTATAAGCGGTCACAATTTAAGGTTTCTTTTCCACTCATGTTGAAAGACTGGTAAAGAGTATTTGAGTAGCTTCCAAATAGACTGGCTACTGAAGTTAAGGAAAGTTCCACATCCATAGAGTTAGTTAAAAACATGCTTAGTCTTACATAATTACTGTGTTGAAGAAAAGGCAGTGGTAGAAGCAATAGGTCAGATAACTAGTGTGGTTGGCTCTTTGCAAGGCACAGCCTGAGATAATATACGAATAATTATACACACAAACCAGAATTTCCAAACCGCTTATTTCGTTTTCTAGGTCACTATAGCTGATCAAATCACTCTGAAAGTTAAGTTTTCTAGCTGACCACGAATGCTTAGTTCACTTACATTATTTCTGTAAAGGACTACATACGTTTAGAAGAAGTTCAAGAGATCGTGATGTTTATTACTCATTCTCTGGAGGGTTCCCCTCCCCGCCCCAACAGGATTGTTAGTAGGTTGCGGAGAAAGAATAGATCACAAGCCATGTAAATGTTTAATACCATCTTCATTACAACATAATTAAAACATGAAGCACATCAAGATAAGTTCCAAACTACTCAAAACTGAATCGACCCAATAATGTAAACTTAGCATTTGCATGTTAAAATAAGTATTATGTTCATAAGCATAGCCAGCTTTATGAGGACATGCTAATTTTTCCTTTGTCAAATTCATCTTGTCCTCAACAGTTTGCCACACACAAAAAAGATTGCATAGCTATCATTTTGCCTTTTATATTGGAAAAACTGATACATCAATCAGACCTTGTGATTCCCAGGCTACTGTAGCGGCCTCATTAATTAAAAACATCCACTATCTTAATCCAACACAGACAGGAACCAGTGTGCTGAGACACTGATTATTAGGGAAGGGAGAGCAGAAACTCCAAGCAGAGTACAAAGAAGGGCGGGCACCAAAACTTCGGAAAATGATAAGCTAAAAGGCTACAAGGAAAGAACTGTAATTTGACAACAGATCTTCTTGGGGGGGATTTCCATAAAGAGATGGTAGACCATTTTAGGAAACATGGTTAGTGGGTTTCAACATGGGCACATGTGCCCCGTTAAGTAGAGACAGGGCTAGATACAGCTTTTGGCAAGCCTCCAATCTTGTCAATTATCTCAATCCTAGTGTAGGTCCTCAGTCCTGGTGGGATTTCCACCTACTTGCGTGTCCTCTACCAATTTCCCCAACCCTAATTGTCTTTTCCTTTCCTTCAGATATACTGCAGAGTCTCTGTGTCTCTGGAAATTAATCACTATTTGTGAGATTAATTGGAACTTTAAGACTATTAATTGTAATTTCCTCTTCCCCTTGCTTTTTTAATTTTGAGGGAAACCTACAAGGACACTTTCAGCAATGAAAATGGCTATTAAAAAAAAAAAAGTTCCAGCCCAGAAGAAAAGCAGCTTCTCTGACTTTTAGATCCTATGATTTGCTCGTCATTACACCAGGAGAATTATGAGGGTTTAGTTACCAGCTCCACCGGGGATTACCAAAAAAATGGTTTACAAAGTAAGATTAATTATATGTAATCATTAAAATGTTAAATGATATAGTTTCCATTCTCTAAATTATTTCATATTCAGAACAAGCCACCTAAGGCAAAGGAGTCAATAAAACCAAGAGAAAAGATAGCTGAAAAATTGGTCCCATGTTTTATGGTCCTCTGAAAGTTTTCTTTCCCCAGGGAAATGAATCTGCCTTGTCACACAGACACACACACAAGTGTTCCACATTCCATCAAGACACACAAATACACTGACACACAGCAGCACGCATACATACAAACTCAGGCACACACAGAAACACATATTCATACTCGCACCAACTCACAGACACTCCCTGGCACATGAATAAACACAGATACTCCCACATACACACTGATACTCAGACACAGCACACATACATTTAGACAGACACATACACACAGATCGAAAACAACTTTTCTCTCCAGAGCAAATCCTTGCCCTGGAACGAACTATCAACAAGCACTTTTAATTCCTGTTTAACCAGTTATAAATGTCTCCGGGCACCGGATAAACATAAAATTATAACTCAGATAGAAGAGAAAACCTCGGGAAACAGGGTCGTGTGCTGGTTTTAACATACTTTCCTTGTGGTAAGGAGTTACAACTACAGGCCTGGCTCCAGGCTAAACAAGACCCTTAATCGGGACATCCGGGAGGCCTCCCAAGACTTGATATTTACAGAACCAGAGAGAATGAGAAACTGGGAGTGCCTCATAGAGATAGAGCCACAAGTGCTGAAAAAAGTGGGCAGGGAATGAAATGGGCAGCCTTGCCTTTCAGCCTCCATTTTTCAGTCTAGGGGCGATGCCTGTGCTGCCATTTTCAAGGCTCTCCAGGTGGAACTCTGCTGGCATCTCTGAGGGGCACAAAATTTCAGAAGGCCTGGTCAGCAGGGGTAACAACTTAGTGGAAATTTTGAACTTCAAATATTTTTGATTGATAATGACTTCACAAGTTCCACAAAGTTCCATAAATCCCACATTTCACTCCTAAACACTGGGCTGTGAACTCTTTTATGGTCAGGTTCATGTCCCCATTCATTCCGTCATTCATCCAAAATGCATTTTTAAGAAGTTATGATGTGGCAGGCCCTCTGCTAGGAGCTGTGTCATGATGGTCCCTGCCTTCATGGAGTGACCAGTCCCCTGGGGATAGACTCTTTAGCAAGGACCTACAAGTGGGCTGGCTGTTTCATGTCTCTTTATGTCCCCCGAGCCAACATGGTGGCAAGCATGGTGCTTTCATGTAAGACAGAAAGCAAAAGGGTAAGGAAAAAGAAAGGACCGGAAGAATATGGTTTAGGGTATTTCCAGCTCCTTACCAATCCTCAAAGATAAGATATTTGGGTAATTAATTAAGTAAAAGATGGATATTCAGCACTAAATTAGTAAAAACCATATACTCCAACATAAAAATATTTACTTACCTCCATTCTTTAGTAACTGCTGAAATTATGACTGCTAAGCATATTCAGAAATACTAATTTTTTTTAAAGTATATTCAGAAATACTAATGTTTTCAGTAATGTAGCCCATATCAAATGTAGCCAATGATCTTTTTGATGGAGAGTAGGGCAGATACCACAGGAAGCCGACACCACATTGCAGATGAAGGATGATAAGCTCATGGAATAGAAGGGACAAAAACTGTTCTAGAAAATTAAGGTTATCATGAAAGGTCCTCTCAGGGAGTAAATACTGATCCAGTAAAGCTTTCCATCCTCATACAGACAAGGCTTCCTAGAAAAGTCGGGGTCTAATGAGGTGGTTGCAATGTACAGCCAAAAGAGAATGATTGGCCAGAGGGCCAGGAACGGGTTACTCCAACTCTGCATTTAGAAAAGGAAGAAAAATATTAACAAATAGGAGAGGGCTGCTGTGTGCCAGAACCCCTGCTAAGTCACTGGGGTAATATAAAAATGAGTAAGACCTAGGATCTGCTCTCAAGGCACTTACAAACCAGAGACAAGAGCTGATGAAAAGGAGGCCATATTTGACTATAAATGAAAGTATACAGGGGTAACAGGACTGAATGGACTCATTTTTGGATATGAGAAAGTAGTTCTTCAGTAGAGCTTTGGAAGTGTCCAGAAACACCATCTTCAAAATCAGGGTAAGCGATCTTGACCACAGCAGGCTCATTTCCTTAAGGTCACTTGTGTTTCCCTCCTCGGGCCACTGAACAAAGACACTGCTGACCAGACTAAAAAGGGAGAATTATTGTTTATGTGTGCACACCCTTGCACATGATAACAGTAATGTGTATGTTAAAAAAAAGGAGTCCCTGTCTTTTAAAGATGCCACGTGAAATATTTACAAATGAAATATTATACTTGGGATTTGTTTCAAAATAATCCAAGGGATGGGTTGAAGTGTAGCTAGATGAAACCAGGCCATGAGTTGATAATTACTGAAGTTGGGTCATGGGTGTTCATGATATTACTTACTTTAAATATATTTTTAATATTCTATATAAAAAGTTCATTAAAACAGAAATTGGCAGTCAAAGCCTGCTGGATATGTAGGAGAGGATGAAACTTTTAAATGATCATTCAATAAAATAGAACTACTCAGCACAATAAATTAAAAATAAAGATTCCTTGAAAACTATTATTAAAATGATACCAGACTTCAATAGGGTGCTGTGTATACCATAACCATGACTTGAGTTGGATCAGTTCAGGAAACTGAAAATAACCTATTTTTGGATTTATTATCTGGTTTTCAAACTGCTAGTTGCCACTCTATGTTGTTACATGCTGTCGAGTCAATTTCAATTCACAGTAACCTCACGTGACAGAGTAGAACTGCCCAGTTGGCAGTGGATCCTAAAATCAATTTGTTGACCCTGGCCAGTCTTTAGATGAATAAGTTAGAATGTAATAGAAAATATCAGAGTATATTACACATGGTACACTTGTGTAGCTACTGTGTGCACGCATGCACGCAACAATGTGTTCAATCTGCAATCAATACAATAGCCAGAGAAGTTCTGTTCAAACCTAAGTCAGATCACGTCACTCTCTTCTTCAGATCAACCCGTTTCAGTCAGAGTAAAAATCAAAGTCCTTACAATAGCCTAGAAGGCTCAGCATGGTCTGCCCCAACCCTTTTCTGCTCAGCCCGACTTACCCCATCACATTGGCCTTGCTTCTGTCCAGGAGTGAACCCACCAGGCACACTCCCTCATCCAGGCCTCTGCAATTACTGTTCCCTCTGTCTGCATGCTCTTCCTCCAGATAGCTGCACAGCTGGCCTCTCACCATCAAATGTCACCTTCTCAGGAAGACCCTCCCTGACCATGCAATTTAAAATTCAGATGTTTTGCTTACTATTCCTCTGTTTAGAAATTAACTCCATGAGGTCTGAAATTTTTGTCTGTTTTCTCCCTGCAGTAGTATCACCTAGAACATATAACTGAATGAATTTTGTATTATGTGTGTGTGGGCACTGCGCTGTAATATAAAATATATTTCTTCATATGAGTCACATTCAAAAGACCCTGTATAATACTGCCCTGGGCATACTGGGAATATCTCCAGGCACACTTAGAGCGAGGAACTGAAAAGCCAGGGTAGCAAGTACTGGCACCCAAAATTCTTCATGTCTTACCGACTGGGTGCCTGGAACGAAGAGTGCCAGTTGTCACTGCTCTGTGAAGTGCGTGTGTGGGGGGAAGTTATTCCCTTGGGGGTGCTAGCAAGGCACCATTAGATTGGAAAGAGGAAACAGGCAGAGACGGAAAATCATAAAATTTCCAAGACCCTCAGAGATGATCTGGTCTGAACTAGTAATTCTACAGATGAACATCAAAGTTACACAATGATCATATAGTTTGCCCAAGGCAGAGTACCTGCTGAGACAGAACTAGCATAGACATGGGTCCTATGACTCCTTGTCCGGTGATCGTTACCCACCCCAGCCTGCCATAAAAATGAGAAACAGGAACACACCCTCCAAAAGCTTTCTGCCTGCTTCTCTTTTCTCTAGAAATAACCTCCAATTCTTACTCCAGTTAGCTGCCAATCATGTATTCCACTCGAGCCTTGACAATTTGCAGGGCTCTGTTTTAAAAGCAAAAAACTGCTAATAATCGCTATTTCTCATAAACCAAAGCTTTTTAAAAAATTCCTCGCCATAGCAAAACAATTCCAACTTATGTCAGACCCAGAGACGTTAACATCTGTCAAACAACGAAACCTTCAGCCTACTTGGTCCTGTTTTTCTTTAGAGCTAAAGAATTTAGCCATTTTTGCATGAGTTGGACCTATATTTTTCCATAACCGTAAAGCAAAATGTTCAAACCATAAAGCACTAACATGTGAAAACAACGCACCAGTAAAAGCTGTCGGTCACCTGCTTTGGATAGAGAAGCAGAAATGTTTTTGTTAGGGAAGTGTTCCATCCCAGGAAGGGGGTCATGACTGACGAAGTGCATCATGGTAATCTATCTCCCTTTCCAGTGATTGGTGCCCATACAAACACGTGACAAAAGCATGGCCAATGAGGCGGGGGAAGTCTGCGGGGGGTGAGGGGTATCAGTGCTTCTGAGAAAGGTTTACAAAGGGAAGGGCTGCACTGACTGTTTGATTCTCAGCTAGATTACGGTAAGCCCTTTGACCAGGAGAGACCAGGTGTCTGAAAACTCTCAGTATTTCCATGGTAGCCTTAAATATTCCAAAGACTGAGGACATTTATGACATAACTGTGGTAGACACTCTTAACATAACCCTGGTCCAATTAGGTAGCCTCATGCCTTCAAGAGAGGCTGGCCCCATCCCCATCCCAGGACCAGTACCAGTTGGTGTAAGGCAGACTCTGACTCATAGGAACCTCATGTGTTTCAGGGTTTTCAATGGCTGATTTTTTGGAAGTAGATAGTTTTTTTTTTAGATCACTAGGCCTTTCTTCTGAGGCACCTCTGGGTGAACTCGAGCCTCCAACCTTTTGATTAGCTTCCAAGTGCTTCACCATTTGTACCACCCAGGGACCCTCCCTCCCAGGAAGGGGGTTATAACTGACTAAGTGCATCATGGTAATCTATCTCCCTTTCCAACATGTGACAAAAGTGTGCCCAATGAGGCAAGGGGATGTCTGCAAGGATGGGGATGGGGAGAGTAGTCCTTCTGAGAGAGATTTCCTAACTTTCTAAAGAGCCACGAGGAAGAAATTGCTCTTTTTTCTGTCTCTAGATATGATGCCAGGGCATGCTGCTGTCATCTTGACACCATAAGGGGAGGAGGCTAAGGACAAAGTGCCCCACCAAGGAAGGCAGAGCAAGGAGAAAAGCAGAGAATTGGAGACAGGCCTGAGGCCCTGGTGTTAGAACCACCCTACCTCAGCCCTGCTTTTTAGGGTTTTGTGTGTTGGCAACTCAAGCCTCCTAACCCATAGACAAACTGTGCCCTGGAACCTTCCTGGTCAGGAATCGAGGAAGTGCGAATGTGTTATATATGCTGGCGCCGGCATGAGAGAAGGTGTGCATGAACAGCAGGCCCCAAGGACAGTGGGTCTTTTATTCGAGAAAGCTTGGCCTATGACCTTAAAAGTAGGAGGCTCAGGTATAAAATCAGCACCTGGAGTGAGATAGCAGGGCAGCTGCAATGGGTGACACAAGGCACACCTTCCTCACATGTGTTATTATTATAGGGGACCCAGGGCAGCCAGATTGCTCGTGAGGGACAGCACAGAACAATAAATCCACTGTGGCCCCGAATCAGACTCACTTCCTCCTCTGGATGCCAGGAAAGGGCTTGATCGAGACCTTAAGGGAAGAACTAAGGAAGAAGCATCAGTACTTGTTTTGCCTTCACACCCCCAGGAACGGAAGCTTATTTGTACTTTGTACTTACATGTGTTGGTCCCTACCTCAGCTGTCCTGTGGGAGAAAGAAGGAGGTCAGCCCATGAGCTGCATCGAGGAAAACAGGCCATCTTATAAACTCAACCGAGTCATCGAAGGTCAAACCTGCCCAAGAAAGCAGCCACCAGGAACTCTGCTTCCCAAAGATACCAGTCTTGATGCCGATAAGCTCCACACCAGAGCCTCCAACTGACAGAAAATTTATCTTACTCAAGGAGTTCCTATTCCATCTAGAGCTTTAGTTGGGGGTGGGTGGGACTTGAACAAATACCTGGAACCCAGAACTACAGTATCCGTGCTGTTGACGTTGTTAGCTGCAGTTGAACCAGCCTCCAACTCATGGCGGCCCAATGTACAACGGAATGAAACTCTGCCAGGCCCTATGCCATCCCATGATTGGTTAGGGGTCAGAACACTGTGATCCATAGGATTTCACTGACTGATTTTCCAAAGTAGATCGCCAGGCCTTTCTTCCTAATTACATCTTTGTCTGGAAACTTTGCTGAGACTTGTTCAGCAACATAGCAACAGGTAAGCCACCACTGACAGACAAGTGGTAGCTGCACATGAGGTGCACTGACCGGGAATCAAACCTGGGTCTCCCACATGGAAGGTGAGAATTCCACCACTGAATCACCAATGCCTCATACAGTATCCATGTTATCTTTAGGTGCAGTCAAGGCGATTTCCACCCAAGAAGACCCCATGTGACGGAGCAAAACTGCCTCATAGGGTTTTCTAGGCTGTACCCTTTATGGGAGCAGATGGCCAGGTCTTTGTCCCATGGAGCAGTTGGGTAAGTTTGAACCACCAAATTTTTGGCACTTAACTGTTGAGCCACAAGGCTCTTCACAGCATCCATAACAAGTATTTTAAAAATGCTTATCGACTGGATTTTTTACAGTGAACTATATATGGTTTTGGAGTCCCTGGCTGGCACAAGTGGCTAAGTGCTCAGTTACTAACTGAAAGGTTGGAGGTTTGAGTCCATCCAGAGGCACCTCGGAAGAAAGGCCTGGTGACCTTCTTCTGAAAAATCAGCTGTTGAAAACCCTATGGAGCACAGTTCTACCTGAAACAAAGGGGGTCACCATGAGTTGATATCTGTTCAACCAGAAACTTGTTTTTTTTAAATGCGTGGTTCTAGAAAATATCCTATTTGTAATATCAAATGCATTTGATACGAACAGATCAAATGCATTTTTTTTTACTTGTCTGAGGTAAAAAGTAAACACTGTCAGAACATCAGAGACTGCTATACCTGTGTAGTAACAAAGTATTTATAGTACTATACTGTGATCTGACATGATAAAAGGGTGTCGGTTCTTTGATTAGAAACAACAAAAGAGCCAGCAGACAACATCCTTGGAAATGTCTACGAATATATCCATCTAGAGGTGGCTCACGGACGCAGCACAGACTATGGCCGCACTATGCTCCGAAGCACTGGTACGCATTGGGAACCATGGTTCCTGGGTAACTCACTTTCCACTTTGAGGACATGAGTTGTGCCCAGGGCTTGAGGAGCTGTATAAAAATCTACTTAATTCAGCCTGCAAAAGGCACTCACTGCTTTGTCCAGAATCAGCAGAAGAGACCTGCTGCCTTCTCTCTTTCCTCAGCAGGAGGGAGGCCCCTGTGGCCTTTCAGAAGCAGTGGGGACAAGAGGCATCTGTCTAGTGGAAGAGGTGCTGACCGTGCAGAGCCAGCCACGGAGAGCAAGTCTGCATGGAACTGTCTGAGGAGGTCGGAGGCAAAAAGAACAATGTGAAAATAAAAATGGGACGAGAAGGAGCGCCTTGGGTGTTGACCAAGTTATCAGTGACTATGGAGTAATTGTAACCCTGGCGGCGCAGTGGTTAAGAGCTTGGCTGCTAACCAAAAGGTTGGCAGTTCAAATCTACCAGCTGCTCCTTGGAAACCCCATGGAGCAGCTCTACTCTGTTCTATAGGGTCACGATCAGTCAGAATCGATTCGAAGGCAATGGGTTGGGTTCATGGAGTGATTATGAGGATGCTGTCTAGGAAGGACTTAACTTACATGTTTTTACTGTCTGCTCACCTATGTCCTTCTAGCCTTCTTATTGCTACTACATCACTTTTACAGTGCATGTTTTATAACCACTTTATTGAGATATAATTCACATATTGTACAATGCACCCATTTAAAGTATACAACTCAATGGTTTTTAGTATATTCACAGCATTGTACGACCATCACCACAATCAATTTGAGGACATTTTCATCACCCCAGAAAGACACTTCACACCTTTAGCAGTCACTTCCATTTCCCTCACGCCCTCCCAGCCCTAGGCAACCACTAAGTCTACTTTGTTTCTATGGATTTGCCTATTCTGAACATTCCTGTAAATGGAATCATACAATCTGTGGCCTTTTGTGTCTGGCTTCTTTCGCATAGCATAATGTTTTCGAGGTTTATTCCTGCTGTGGCATGTACACGATACCACTTCTTAAAAACTTCCCCATAGCTCCCCATTTCTTTTTAAAGTATACACAGCAAAACATACACCAATCCAACAATTTCTACATGTATATTTCAGTGACGTTAATTACATTCTTCAAGTTGTGCGGCCAATCTTGCCCTCCTTTTCCGAGTTGCTCCTCCCCCGTTAACATAGACTCGCAGCCCCCTAAGCTTCCTATCTACCCTTTCCAGTTGCTGTTGTCAATTTGATCCCATATCAATAATTCTTCAAAAGTGTAGCTCCCCATGTTTAACTCTAGTTTTATGTGTTCATTCTTCACTCCTAAAAGGTGCTTGTGAATTGCAGACTAATTTTAAGAAGTAATTCAGAGAAGTCCACATGATGTTTTCGGGAGTCCCCTAATGCAATGCACTGCACATAATCCATACTATGAGTTTAAAATTTTTTTCCTGAGAACTATTAAACTATTAACATGCAGCTAATGTGAATAAATAATAGAATCTTTACAGAACTGAGTTACATACCAGAGATAAAGGAGGGGCTACAGCAGCACTCCTCTGATAGACTGCTTGGGGTACAAACTGCCATTCATTCAACAACTGGTTATTGAGCGCCTACTTCTAGGCAATAGGTACTGAGCGGTTAAAAAAAAAAAAAATCATTTAAAAACAAAAGAAAGAAAAGCAAGAGAACGGTAAACACAGATTTCAGGGTAACGGTTACCTTTGGGTGAAACAAAAAAAAACCAAACCCATTGCTGTCGAGTCAATTCCAACTCACAGCGACCCTACAGGACAAAGTGGAACTGTCTCATAGGGTTTCTAAGGCTGTAAATCTTTACGGAGGCAGACTGCTACATCTTTCTCCCGTGGAGAGGCTGGTGGGTTAGAACTATCTACCTTTAACAGATATGATCTCATTTGATTTCGACAACAAGTATCGTTAGTCCCATTTTACAGATAAGGAAGTGGAAACCCAGAAAGACCCAAGTTTACACAACCAGATCGTGCTGGTCTTTGGACCAGATCCCTGACTCTACTTACCAGAAGCACCACCCTCAATGTCCATTGTTTGAATGAACTCGGATTTATTTATAAAACTCAAGGATGTATGCTTGAAATAATTTTCAAAAGTTAAATTTAAAAGCAATAGAAAAGAAATACCAATCCGCTCTATGGGTACAAAATGGATGGAACTCATTACCATAAGAAGGACCACAAGCTAAAACTATATGTGGATTAAAAAACATGTTTACAGGAATTCCTGTATGATAGATTTACACACAGCTATTTATGAAAAGTAAGGCGTCTGCAGGGCATCGCTACCCTAAAAGGCAGGTGCACCTTTTCACAAAATACCCCTTCGTGCTCTGGGTACGGTAAAACACAAAACCAAACAGGTACCGTGGTGATTATCATGCTTTTGTGACAATTTACACCGTCCAATCCAAAATCATGTCTTATATTTGTAATTGCCTAGGATTAACTGTAGTTTGTTGCTAATCTTAACCTGATATTAATTACTTCAGGAGATCTTACAAAGCACTTGTCCATTGTTTCCACTAACTGAGAAAGAATTCTTATTTAGGAAAAAAGGCATGCAGGTTAGCTTCGTTTCTTAAAATAATCAAAGGGCTTTCACGAGGCCAAAAGTCAACCCTAGGGCATATTAGTTTCACAGAAAACAAAAAATTCTCTGCCCTGGTCACTAGAGTGCTTTCAACCCTGGACCTTGCTCCCGATAGAGAAAACAGAAGGCACATGTGATTCTAACTAACCAGGCCCCTGACTGGAAACTAACTCAAGAGACAGAACTCTGCTCTCTGCAGAGGGAAATCAGCAAAATAGCATTATTTACCTAATAAACATGGTTTAACGTTCTCACCGTCAGCAGGGGCAAACACTATAAAACAAAATGGCTAATTCTTCAACTTAAATCAATATTAGGCAGCCAAATTATGTGTATTAATACCTACGCATCATTAGCATAAGCCCGAGTGTATTCTTTCATTACTAAAAGTATTGCTAGGCTTGACTTCTCATTTCCCTTGATATTAATTCATATATAAATTTGTTTGGAAATAACTTCTGTTTGAAACCTAATCCACATCTTTCTGTATACACACACACACACACACACACACACACACACACACACTCATGGCAGTAACCTCTTTCAAAGGCTATCAGACAAGAATTTTCTACACAGAGGGAAAAATATGCCCCTTGTTCTCTCAGCTTCTGTTTCTAACTTTACAACGTTGCAGGTTTTCTTTGGAAGGAAGGGAACACATAAATTTAAAAAAGTGAATACGTAAAGTCTAGAATTATGGTGAAGCAAGAATAAACAAATTTTTAAAAATCTGTCTAAACAAGTATCTGAGGAAATTCTCAAGCTGTCCCTCTTTACAATATTTCATTTCAAAATCACCACGCTGCCTCTTAGGTAGAAAAATGCCTGGGACTAAAACAGGAACCTGGGTGGCACAGGTCGTTAGCAATCGGCTGCTAACCTGAAGGTTGGTGGTTCGAACCCACCCAGTGGCTCTGGGGAGAAAGATCTGGCAATCTTCTTCCATAAAGATTACAGCCAAGAAGCTCTGTGGAGCAGTTCTGCTCTTTAACACATGGGGTCACCATGAGTTGGAAGAGACTTGATCACAATGGGTTTAATAGCAACTAAAACAAAACAGACAATTGAGAAGCGAGGCTGCACTGTGTCTTGGTGGACCAAGAATTTCTGGCTTGAAGAGTAGACCGGGGACTTCTGCGGAAGCCACTAAGCAGTGAACCAGCAGGATCTGTATGGTGAAATCTCTGATAAAGGTTAAAGCTTTCTCACTGGACTGGTCCAGGCCAGTGCCATCCAGTACAAATGCGATGCTAGCCACACATGTAACTTTAAATATTCTGTTGTTGTGTGCCGTCAAGTTGGTTCTGACTCGTAGAGACTCTATATGACGGAGCAGAACTGCTCCCATAGGGTTTCCTAGGCAATAATCTTTAAGGGGAGCCCTGGTGGCATAGTGGTTAAGAGCTCGGCTGCTAACCAAAAGGTTGGCAGTTCGAATCCACCACCCAATTGGAAACTCTATGGGGCAGTTCTACTCTGTCCTATAGGGTTGTTATGAGTCAGAATCAACTCATAAGCAATGGGGTTTTGTTTTTTTTAAATATGGTCATATGCGGTTACTATGTTGGTTACCAGTTCTATGCCTTGAAAAACCGAAGCAAAACAAAACCCATTGCTGTTATGTTAGTTCAGACGCATGGTGACCCCATGTGTTACAGAGTAGACCCAAGCTCTACAGGTTTTCTTGCCTGTAATCTTTATAGAAGCAGATGCTAAGCCTTTTTTCCACAGCAGTACTGGGTGAGTTCGAACAGCCTACCTTTAGGTTAACAATAGAGGGAAAACTGTTTGCACTACCCATGGACCTTAGGCCTTGAGAATCAGGCCCTTATAGGTCAGTGGTGCAGCCCCATACTCATGGATGCTGCAGGAGATTTGCTTCAAAACCAGACTCCCTCCTTCCTATTTCCTTTCTTTCCCAGCACTGGTCTCTCAGTTTATTTCTTAAGAAAAACGCTTTACGTTGCTAGTGTATGGCATTAGGTGAAATAATAAGGAAGTGCTGGGTTTCATTTCCTCATGAGATCTGTGGTTGGCCAACACTGAGAGCACAAAGGGCAATGATGGGGAGCCATGAAATCCAGAAACTGGGCCTTTGATGAGAAAAGAGCTGCGTAAGGTCATCACCCAAGTGATGCTGCTGATTCATATTGCCCTGGACCTATGCTCTGAGTTATGTCAATACAGAGCAAGCCACGCCGTGGTGCCCTGGGTATTATGGTTTCTGAGTCCAACCGCTTCAACACCACTTCCTTCTTGGCAGTTGCTTGACAAGGTAAAAATACCTCCCACCTTTCCACTTTTGTTGCACTTGTAGATGGTTAGCAGAAGTTCAAGGAGGAGAGCTGTTTCCTTTTCTTAGAACTGTCATGTTCCTGCATCTCATTTGCATGCATTTTCCCCCAATCAAATGTGCTGAAAATTCCAAGATCTGCTTTCTTTTCTAAAAACCAATGCATTTGCTTTGCCCCATATGTGGGCCTTCTGCAGAAGCAAAACACTTTTAGGTGGATGGCTTGCTAGTTAGTAGAAAGTCTCCTTTAAATAGCACAGTTTGGAAAGGCCACCAGCAACCTCAGTCTGCACAATCACAATTTTCCCATTTTCTTTACGAAGTTTTGGAAGAGTTACAATGATAAGATCCAAACCTTTTCTGGATGTTGCTATTTTTTTCCCTCTTTGAGGGTGCAGTCATAACCCACTCTGAGCTTATCTCAAAAGAAATTGAGTTCCCATTAGGGAAACTACAGTCTTTTTTTTTTTTTTTAACCATTAATGTTTTATTAATATACTAATTTTTATATTATTTATTAATTTTACATTTGGAAGTAAATGCTTGATTCAGTAATAGCAAACTTCCTGCTAAACTCCTCTTGCCCAAATGGAAACACAAGTTACTGATCTATATTCCAGAGTACTTTTTTCCTTTTCTTACAGCTTGAATCAAACCTCAGGACTCGAAGAGTTTACAAACATTTTAATTACAATCCCAACATCACCCCTCCCAGCTGTCAGTCTACAGTTTCCCTCAGAGGTATGAAGAAATTACTTTTTTAAAAAGCCAATTTGCCCAAAAACCACAAAATAATAAATGTTGGAGAGGCTGTGGAGAGATTGGAACACTTCTACACTGCTGGTGGAAATGTAAAATGGTACAACCACTTTGGAAATCGATTTGGTGATTCCTTAAAAAGCTAGAAATAGAACTACCATATGATCCAGCAATCCCACTCCTTGGAATATATCCTAGAGAAATAAGAGCCTTTACACGAACAGATATATGCACACCCATGTTTATTGCAGCACGGTTTACAATAGCAAAAACATGGAAGCAACCAAGGTGCCCATCAATGGATGAATGGATAAATAAATTATGGTATATTCACACAATGGAATACTACGCATCGATAAAGAACAGTGAGGAATCTGTGAAACATTTCATAACATGGAGGAACCTGGAAGGCATTATGCTGAGTGAAATTAGTCAGTTGCAAAAGGACAAATATTGTATAAGACCACTATTATAAGAACTTGAGAAATAGTTTAAACTGAGAAGAAAACATTCTTTCGTGGTTACGAGAGGGGGGAGGGAAGGAGGGTGGGAGAGGGGTATTCACTAATTAGATAGTAGATAAGAACTACTTTAGGGGAAGGGAAAGATAACACACAATACAGGGGAGGTCAGCATGATTGGACTAAACCAAAAGCAAAGAATAAACTGAATGCTTCGAAGGCCAGCATAGCAGGGGCAGGGGTCTGGGGTCCATGGTTTCAGGGGACATCTAAGTCAATTGGCATAATAAAACCTATTAAGAAAACATTCTGCATCCCACTTTGAAGAGTGGTGTCCGGGGTCTTAAACGCTAGCAAGCAGCCGTCTAAGATGCATCAATTGGTCTCAACCCACCTGGATCAAAGGAGAATGAAGAACACCAAGGACACAAGGTGATTACGAGCCCAAGAGACAGAAAGGGCCACATGACCCAGCGACTACATCATCCTGAGACCAGAAGAACTAGATGGTGCCCGGCTACAACTGATGACTGCCCTGACAGGGAACACAACAGAGAACCCTTGAGGGAGCAGGAGAGCAGTGGGATGCAGACCCCAAATTCTCATAAGACCAGACTTAACAGTCTGAGACTAGAAGGACCCCAGTGGTCACGGCCCCCAGACCTTCTGTTGGCCCAGGACAGGAACCACTCCCGAAGCCAACTCTTCAGACTTGGATTGGACTGGACAATGGTTTGGAGAGGGATGCTGGTGAGGAGTGAGCTTCTTGGATCAGGGGGACACTTGAGACTATGTTGGCATCTCCTGTCTGGAGGGGAGATGAGATGGTGGAGGGGGTTAGAAGCTGGCGAAAAGAACACGAAAAGAGAGAGTGGAGGGAGAGAGTAGTCTGTCTCATTAGGGGAAGAGTAATCGGGAGTGTGTAGCAAGGTGTATATGGGTTTTTCTGTGACAGACTGACTTGATTTGTAAACTTTCACTTAAAGCACAATAAAAATTATTAAAAAAAAAAAAGCCAATTTACAAAATCAGTGAGATATAACCCACACAGCACAATGAGTAAACACAGACATGGGAGAGCATTCTAACAAATTTTCTAGCCTTAGCTTATTAATTTTACATTAGTTAGGTTCTTGTCTTGGAACTACAGATCCTTTATACCATTACTGTCAAATGGAACTTTCTGCAATGATGGAAAAGGCATATATGTATGCCATCTAATATGGCAGCCACTAGCCACATGTGCAACTGAGCACTTTGAAACGTGTCTCCTGCAACTGAGGAACTGAATTTTTTTTTTAATTTAAATTTAAATAGCCACATGTGGCTAGTGGTTACCATATTGGACAGTACAGCAATATATAGTTCGATCACATGCTAGGTCATGTAAGTCTTTGTGCCTATGTACGCACAAAAGCCTTCAGATCTAAGGCCCCTTTAAAATAAAAGCGCTTTATGACTTCTTTTTTGTAAGTAGTAAATAATTGAATAGAACAGCCTCCATAAAGCCAGACAGAAAAATGTCTGGAAGAAATTCTCCAAGCATGACGCTACTCTTCAGGATGAGCCAGGAGAGTTCATGTTAAGGAGCTTGGATCCTAGACCACAGTTCCAGCTCTGGTTCTATCACCAACTAGCTGAGTGGCATTGGACAGTTCCTGAAGCTCCTTATAATGTCAGAATCAGCTAGACAACCTCCAAGGTCCCTCCTCGCTCTAAATGCAAATGAAGTATAAAATCAGTCCAGCTCATGACAAATGTATTCTATGAAAAAAGAATTTTTTTTCAGGAAGGAATTTTGTGTGGCTACTCGAACCCTTCCCGTAACTTCAATTCCTTTACATAATTCTATTTTTACTTTGGGAACAGGGTAATAAGTATATATTCTGCTATTTGAGGATTTGAAATCTGAAGGTTTCATGAGGAGGTAACAAGACTTGATATAAACCCACTGCTATCAGAGTGGGGCTGCCCCATAGGGTTTCCAAGGTTGTAATCTTTATGGAAGCAAACTGCCACATCTTTCTCCCTCAGAGCTGCTGGTGGGTTCGAACCACTGACCTTTTGTTTAGCAGCTGAGCATTTAACCACTGTGCTACCAGGGTTCCTTAAGACTCAATATGCTCACATAAAATGGGATGCTTTTAGAACTTTAGAGAAGAAAATCAACTAAATTCAAAGTAGTGCTGTTCCCTTTTTTTCCCTTACATTTTGAAAATTTTCGAACCTTCAGAAAATGTACAAGAATAGTCCAAAGAACACCTATACACCCTTCACCTGGCAGTACTTACTATTCTTAAATTCAGCCACACACAAGTCCACTTCTCTAGGTATATGCTCTGTAGGAGGATTTGGCACCAATGCCAGCTCCTAACTCTAGTTAGCGGAAGCCTTGGTCAGGCAGAAGGTCAGTCTGGGTTACAACTGAGGGCAACAAGGAAAAGCACAACTTCATTAGCATATTTTCTCAGTGGAAAATGAGGATGTATTTCAGCCTTAAACTTTGACATCAGAAATTTCTTTAACAGAGATAGAAATCAGCCAACTCATTCATTACATTTCAAGAGGGAAAATAATACTCTTTGAAATTAGGAAGACTGGTCCAAATCCCAGCACCCAAATTCAAACTGTGTGCCTTCTCTGAATCTGTTTTCAAAATGGGATACAACAACGTCTACCAGCTGTGATAGTCAAGGCTCAGAGAGGCTAATTACACCTAAGGCCATGTAGCTAACCGGTTACAGACCTGGGTTAAGTGCTGGCTTAAGGAACATTTTGAGGGTTTAAGAGGCCTGGTTAAGGGTTCAAGCCCTAGTTAAGGGTATGAGGGCCCTAAGAACCTTAGTTAAGAGTTTAAGGGTGCTAGCTAAGGGTTTAAGAGAACTGTTTAAGGACTTAAGGACCCTGATTAAAGTTTTAAGGGCCCTAGTAAAGGTTGTGCCCTGGTTAAAGGCTTAAGGACCATGATTAGGGGCTTAAGGGTGCTGGCTAAGGGTTTAAGAGCCCTAGGTTTAAGGGTTCCTTACTCCTCAGCTTCTACATCTCTAGGTTCATCTAGGTGAAAATCTAAGAAGTTAAGGGTTTAAGAGCCCTGATTAAGAGAGTTTAAAGGCCCTAAAGGAGCCTTGGTGGGACAGTGGTTAAAGCCCTTGACTGCTAAACGAAAGGTTGGCAGTTTGACCCCACCAGTCATTCTGAGGGACAGAAAGATATGGCAGTCTTCTTCCATAAAGATTACAGCTTTGGAGACCCTATGGGGCAGTTTTACTCTGTCCTGTAGGGTCGGTATGAGTCAGAATTGACTTAGTGACAACAGGTTTGGGTTTGGTTTTAAGTGCCCTGGCTAAGGCTTTAAGGGTCCATGTCTTCTGACTCCAAGTCTAGGGTCCTTTCCTACCACCTCTAAGAAGACAAAATTTAGGGCATAGAATCTCTCACAACCTGTAGGAAGCAGACTATTTCTCCAGACCCAAGGTGATTAGGATATTTTTAATAATACTATTAATGAAACATATTTATTAGGGAATGTCTGTGGGAACTGCTTGCATTGGTTGATTTAAAACAATATTTTATGGGTAGGAGAGAGAAGCTGATGAAGAGTGAGCTACTTATATCAGGTGGACACTTGAGACTGTGTTGGCATCTCCTGTCTGGAGGGGGGAAGGGAGGGTAGAGAGGGTTAGAAACTGGCAAAATTGTCATGAAAGGAGAGACTGGAAGGGCTGACTCATTAGGGGGAGAGTAAGTGGGAGTATGGAGTAAGGTGTATATAAGCTTATATGTGACAGACTGACTTGATTTGTAAATGTTCACTTAAAGCTCAATAAAAATTATTTTAAAAAATTAAAAATTAAAAAAAAAAACAATATTTTATAGCCCTGGTGTTATCTTGTGAATGAGCCAAGGTTAGGTGACTCTGACAGGCCAAACTGTTGAAGCAAGGCAAAGCTGAATTAGACTATACTGTAAAGACTAGGGAAACCATGGTGGCATAGTGGTTAAGAGCTACGGCTGCTAACCAAAAGGTCGGCAGTTTAATTCACCAGGTTCCTTGGAAATTCTATAAGGCAGTGCTACTCTGTCCTATAGGGTCACTATGAGTTGGAATTGACTCGACAGCAATAGGTTTGGTTTGGTAAAGACTAGATGCCAAGATTAGCGCCCACAAAGGTCTAAGATTCCTTATAAATGGGGAAAACAACAGGTTATTCGGTACCAGCAGCTGGGGACAGGCTCTCCTGGGTGCATGGCTGAGAAAGTTTTATTGCCACTCCACCATTCACACTTACTAGGTGGTTAGTGGATGGCAACGTAGGGGTAGCGCAGACTGCCTGAGGGGCCGGCACATCCCTAACTGGGTTTTCCTCCAGACACATAGGCTTTAAAGCAACCCTTGCATTTAGTAGTAACGTTGGTGTGCCCTGTCACACCAACAGACTGCCCCAGAGATACAGGTGCCCATCTGGACCCTCCTACCAGAATCCATGTGGAGAAAGAATACAGCTTCCTCTCCCATGGACAACTTGAAGGAGGAACAGGGAAGAGCTTAGAGGATTTGGAAACTATTAACTGCAAAGTAAACCAAATGCTGAATTGAACTGTATGAAAAACATCTCTAAATAGAAATCTGAGCAGCGTAATAACAGGTGGGAAAAGCAAGAAAATAAACACACAAAACAAAAAATATATATATATGGAAACCCTGGTGGTATAGTGGTTAAGTGCTACAGCTGCTTGACCAAAATGTCAGCAGTTCAAATCCACCAGGCGCTCCTTGGAAATTCTATGAGGCAGTTCTATTCTACTCTGTCCTATAGGGACACTATGAGTTGGAATCAACTCAACGGCTACAGGCATATATAAAAACCCTGGTAGCATAGTGGTTAAGTGCTACGGCTGCTAACCAAAGGGCCAGCAGTTCGAATCCGCCAGGCGCTCCTTGGAAACTCTATGGGGCAGTTCTACTCTGTCCTATAGGGTCGCTATGAGTCAGAATTGACTCAACGGCACTAGGTTTGGTTTTTTTTGTTATATGTATACATACACACACAGATATATACATATATACACATATATAAAAAATAAATAAAGTCATACCTTTTGAAAACTAAGTTACATATTTCAGGAGTCATGAAATGCAAACACATTCATAGAAGATAAATGATTGGCAGGTGATAGAACTAGGTCCATTTCTCTTTTTTTGTATCCAACTTTCTTGGCAGGAACCTTGTTCTTTTGGCAGCAAACTCTTCCAAAACATATCAGTGTGACACTGCTCATGTATAGGTTTCCAAACCAAATGTCCAGTTATTTTCACCATGGTGCAAAAACAGGAGGCCCTGCTGAGCAGCAGACGGCCCTCTGCAGGACTGACACTCCAGCCAGGCCACAGGTGGCAGCTCAAGGAACAGACTGTCCAGTTAAACCCCACACAGACTGGCCTCTGAAAATACCTGGTGTTCGTGTCCCCAAAAAGTTCAACAAGGGACAATGTCATTCCATACTCTTTATGGGGCTCATGGGCAGAACTGGCATTCTCAGCCAACATTTGAAAATCATGGAGTCCCTGGGGAAACTCTGCAAACATGCAGTTAGCTTAAGAAGGTTCTTCTTACCCCTCAGGTTCTACATCTCCAGGTTCATCTAGGTTACTAGAAACGGAAAAGGAAAATCTAATAAGTTAAAATGAGGTGGGGAAAGGTTATCAGAAAAACAGCAAAGAGCAATGCCCTTCATCTGAGCAAATGATGTCTCTGAGAGAGTTAATTCTAGCTTGAAGGATGGAAAGATCCAAGAAGAAACTTTTCAATGTGCTCGATGTGACATTTTCAATAAAGATACCCTGTTCTGTGGGATTAGATCCACTGAGTTTCTAACTACATGTATAAGTGTTGGCAGCAATATTATAGCTGTTTTTCTTCCTGCATCTAGGGATATGGAAGACTTGTATATGTCACTGGTTATGACACCCCAGTCATGAAGAAGGAAAATTCTTGTTTATTAGTTCTAGATGCAACACCTGTGTAACAGCAGAGAACAGCACCGTTGACCTGGTCCATATTACTGTTGTATAGAATCCAAAGTGATAAATAACTCAATCCATTCAGGAATGTTCTTTTCCCAAGTAAGGTTTTGATGACTCTGCACATAATACTGATTTTTACCTTGCACCGTTTGCCTTTTAATTAAAATAAGTCTATGTCGATTTTCATTTTTATACCAAACCACCAAACCTGTTTCCGTTGAGTCGATTCCGACTCATAGCGACCCTATAGGACAGAGTAGAATTGCCCCATAGAGTTTCCAAGGAGTACCTGGTGGATTTGAACTGCTGACCTTTTGGTTAGCAGCCATAGCACTTAACCACTACACCACCAAGATTTCCTTTTATAATACAGCATATTTATATTTTCAAAATCTTAACTTCTTATTCCAAGGGTAACTTTAATATTTAATTTTTTGTTCAGTCAGCAGAAAACAACTTAGAGCTTCTTTATTTATCACTTTAGTTTATTTTTTTCTTGACCCTGTAAAATGATCCATTTGGCAATCATGTTATCAATATGCAAAAAGTTTTCATTGTAATTATGGAAGCAAATGTAACCCGTGATTATTAAGAAAATGGTCTTACAAATCAACCATTGTTTATCCCAGAATATAATCAAGCACCACAGGCTGGATTAAAAGCTTACATATAGAGGTGTATGTGTGTGTGTGTGTGTGTGTGTGTGTGTGTGTGCGCGCCTGCCATTTAAAATAATAAAGGTAATCAAACCTTTCTGCCAACCTAGGTGATTGTGAAATTTAATTACCAGTAGTTATCATTAAAACAGAGGCGAAGCAATTTCTTCTACACATAATTGAATATTCCAGAAGAAATTTTCCGAGGAGTTCTCAGAAAATGTATTTAAAAATTAATTTTAACTTGATTATTTCATTTGTTATGTCTCAGTTGGTAACATGGAATAAATGACACACTTGGGTGACATGGTTCAACAGTAGCAAATGAGAGCCTATTCTCAGGAAAACAGATAACCCAGAGGTGAACACTGAGTAAATTATTGGATCTTTACTCTTTGGGTAAATACAACCAAACCTAAAGCTCTCACAGCTATCCTTCTCAGAGACGTTTAACCTGTATCACTTGAATTCACCTCTCTGTGTGCTGGACACTGCAGAATCGACTGTTCTTTTTTTTTTTAGCACTCAGTTGCTCAAATACTATGTCTTAAGGCTTCCAGAGCTGCTCTGTCAAACCCACTGCTGCCTGAATAGAAAGGAAACCTCCCACAGCAGCAGCAGCAATAAGAGATCCGAAAGCTCAGTGCATGATGCTGCTTATGGACCTATACCCACAACTGCCCAGGGCAGAAGCACTAAGGAAGAAGAGTCACAGCCTTAATAAGGAAAGTTCAGAATTAGGCCATGAACTTCCCCATCTCCAGGCCTTTTATGTCTAAGCTCTTCCCTCTTCCAGAAACGCCTTTCTCCTCCTCTGCTTTCTGGAAAAACCCTACTTACCCTTCAAGGCTCAACACATATGTCGCCTCCACTGAGCTCTCTAAATTTAATCACTCTCTTCCCTGCACTCTCCTCCACATAACTCTCATTATCAAACTAGACTAGTGATTGTTACTTGCTTGTCCATGTCCACTTCTAGATGGTGAGGGAAAGCCTTGATTCATCTTTCTATTCCATATACCTGGGGACTATACCTGAAACCTAGAAGACACTCAATAAATGTTTGTTTAATGCAACCCAAATTCAGGATCAAATTTAACATGTGATGTAAGAGGCAGATTTTACGTGTGTTGGGCTTGTTCCCTCATCTAAAATCTATGCCAATGGGTGTCTTCTTTTTCCTTCCCCAAAGGAGCAAAAATTACTCACACCAAGCCCTCATTAAGTGCTAGGCCCTATGCTAAATGCTTTATACACATTACCACATTTAATCCCAACACTCCTATGAAGTAGCTCCTATTATTACTGTTAGCCCCACTTTACAGATGAGGAAGTTGAGGCTTGAAGAGGTTAACTAATTTACCCCAAGTCACCTAGCTTGTCAGTGATAGAGCTAGAATTCAAAGGCAATATCAGAGCTTAGGGCTAGAAGGAATCCCAAAATTATCTCTTTCATTTAATCTCTTTGAAGCTGAGGCTTGTAGCTTACTGCCTGGTACACAGTAGAAAAAAAAAAAAAAAAAAAACCTGTTGCCATCGAGTTGATTCTGACTTGTAGTCACCCTATAGGACAGAGTAGAACTGCCCTCATAGGGTTTCTAAAGGAGCACCTGGTGGATTCGAACTGCCAACCTTTTGACTAGCAGCCATAGCTCTTAACCACTACGCCACGAGGGTTCCCTGGTACATAGTAAAAACCCATTCCCTTCGAGTCGATTTTGACTCATAGCTACCCTATAAGACAGAGTAGAACTGCCCCACTGAGTTAGTTACCAAGGAGCACCTGGCAGATTCAAACTGCCAACCCTTTGGTTAGCAGCCATAGCATTTAACCCCTACCCCACCAGGGTTGCCTGGTGCATAGTAGGCCCTCAAAAATGGTGATTAATTGATGGAGAGCCCTAATTTCTCAGACTCAGGCCTTTTCCTGGGAGGACCCAGCTGCCAACTCAAACAGGCTCTATTCTTTCTTGCCCAACACCTCTCACAGGTGTGAATTGCTTCTATCATCTGAATTATTCATGATGCACACAATGATAAGTGTGCTTAAAAAGAGAACTACAGTTCTCATATTTTTCAAGACAAAGTGCCTGGTTCACTGGTGAATTAGGCAATAGAAACTCAGGGGCCAGATTGATTCACACCAAATAACACACCCATGCCCACTTTTTGAATTTCAGTTCTCCAGTAATTTCCAGATTTCTGTCAGGATAAGAAAGAGTGATAAATAAAACAGGAAAGAGAACCATCATAAATGTCTCTATCCTGTGTGCAAAGCAATTACCATCATCTAAAGCTTATCCTTTGCTGATTCAAACCAACGCATTCTTCCTAAGGCTGAGTTAGGCTTCTCAATCAGGTTTCCTAAGCTACATCAAGATTTGAAAATTCAGATGTCACAGCATCTGTAATTTATGTCATCAGTAAATCAGGTGACAATACTGCCTCCCTGCTCTGTCTCCATTCTTCTTTCCCTTCGACACCTCTCTTCCACCAGATCGTTTTCTGGTGGGCAGTTGTCTGAGAGGAAGAACCGTATGCTAACAGTAAGCCAACATCACCGTATTTTTATATTCAACACTAGTCAACCAAAATGAATTAAAAAGCAGCAACAGCAGTTTGGGGGGTACTAAAAATAAGCTGTAGCATTTGCTGAGTTCTCAGAATGAAAACCACAGGCGGTCAACTTGTTGCTACTCTTAATAAGATATGACTGTTCTGCCCCATTGGCTGCTGCTACCAGAAACTTGAAGTACATCGCACACCGAACAACGCTGCTTTTGATTAGTTGGCAGTGATCAAGAAAGGAAGTGCTGTTTCCCTGGGACTAAACCTGCCAAGAAAGATAACAGATACCTTTCCGGTGATCGCCTTCTGCCATGACACAATTGCACCTTAGTCAAATTCACCTCGCATTTATGATTTAATTAGTTACATTTCTACAGATATGGTTCTTTTAATGCCTGGCTTGCCGTCCAATGCCTCCAACAAGGTGTTTTTGCCTTGAGTTAAATTTTTGAAGGGTAATAATAAAAATAAAAATTGATGATACAATATTAATATATTGAGCATTTCCATTAGGACTTCAAGACCTTCTTGACCCCTGAATCCTATACACTAGGCTAAACGTCTTATTAGCTATCCCCTTAGGGTTTGTCATTAAAGTTTTCAGTGACCAGAGAGGTAGAGGAACTCTACCTAATGCATCATTCTGATTAGAAACCTGTCATACTCAGAAACCAGTGGGTCTGCTTCTATTGATTCCTGCTCCTTCAGACTCATTAGCAATTTTTTTCCTCTTCAATTAGACCCCACTGACCAACCATCGAAAAACTGAAAGATGTCCCTTTGCTCAGCCGCACTAAAACGGGGAAGAATGTATGCCTTGAAAGTAAAATTACAGAGAGTGTTGTATGAAAATGTCCAGGGGGTCACATAGGGAAAGCTCTCTCTCTCTCCCACTCTCCCTCTATCTACACACCCGCGCGCACACGCACACACACACACGTAAACGTGCAAAGAGTCAGATACCGGGCTCTACTTCACTTCCCCTAACCCGCTTCAGTCAGAACAAGAAAGACACAATCCCTTTATTCCTTCTACCTCAAACCCATGCCCCGAGCGTGTGTCTCCACCGAGCTAATTTCTGAAACAAACAAAGAAAATCAAGTCTGCGAGGAGCGAGGGTTTATTTCCCTCTGCTTTGGATTTGGGCATCCACGGTAGCCTACCGGAGTGGGCGCGGCACCGTAAGCAGGTCCCCGCGCCCCGCTGCACCCTAACCTTCCTCGGCCCCTCAGCCTAAGCCCTAGCTCCAGCTGCGCCAGAAAGTGCAAGCCTGCCCTGCTCCCTTTGCTTCTTGTTTGCTGCGCCCCAAGTGCCTAGAATACCCGTGTCCGCACACTTAGGGTGCCACAGCTCTCCCACCTCCGCGCTGTCAGATGTCAGACGCTGAGGTGCTGAGGGCACCTAGGTGCTGGCAAACCAAACAAGTGTCCCACCGGACGCCTCCCCCCGAATCCGAGAGACAGGGCAGGACGGCCACAGGTAGGCTCTATGCCTCCCAGGGTACAGGGCAGGGCAGAAGGAGAGAGACCCGGCGCGGCACCCGCGTCCAGCAGGCTGAAACTCACCGGAGGAGACCGAGGAGCCGGACAGGCTGGAGTTGCTGGACGCTGCCATCTCTGCGTGTCCCGCGCGTCGCTGCTCGCTCAACCCCAGTGCGGGCGCCGCCGCAGCTGCCCTCGCCCGGCCGCTCTCAGCCTCCGCGGCCCCCAGCCCATGGCAAAGTCCTGGGGACGCGGAGAAAGCACCAGCCTCCGGACTGCCTGCACTTCCTGCTCCGCCAGATGACGCGCTGCTGCCGCCGCTATTTATTTGCGGTTTCCGTCCCTCTCGGCGCTTTTGCACGCTGTTCTCGGGGTGTCGGGGGTAGGTGGTAGCAGAGGGAGGCCGAGAGGCGATCGAGGCGAGCTGGTAGTAGCTCCAGACGAATCCCAGCTGCCTTCCGCGCTCTCCTGCGCGCGGCTGGGACCAGGGTACACGGGCGGCCCCCAGCCGCCCTTCCAGATCCCCTCACCCTCTGCCGGCTCCAGCCTCCCCGGCAGCACTTCGAGCAGCCGGGGCAAAGACGGCGGGAGACAGACAGAGCGACCTCCCCCTTCTCCCTCCGCCCCAACTCCGCTCGCGCGCACACAAAGGAAGGAGAAGAGACGCCGGCGCTCGGGGACTGGCTCTGCTGCTGCGGGCTTGACAGCTCCTGTGACTGGGGAGCTGGAGGGGGAGACTGAGGACCGGGTTGTGGGGGGAGACTGCACTGGGAAGCGGGACCCCGAGGTGCTGGGGAGGTGCCGGGGGCGCGGCGCGAGCGCGGCTACCGTGCGCAGCGCTGCTCCACGGTTTTGAAGGCGACCCGGGGGCGGGAGTGGAAGGAGGTGGTGGGGCTGGACACGTCCCGCCCGGCTTAGAATCTGCGAGCCCTCGGAGGTGCGGGAATTCAGAGGGCGAAGGCGGGATCACTAGGGACACGGTGCTAGGCAGAAAGGTTTTGGGATGCCGGAGCGGCCGTGGAGTGCCCCTTCCACTCCCTCCAAATTGTCCTTTGTTGCTTTGGAGCTAATGGTCCCTGCCCTGCTAGAGGTGCCTTTCCTAAAACACCCTCAAAACGCCCAGCTGCACTTAAGTGCCGCAACCACGGACAGTGGCCGGCTGGTCCACTGAGTTTTTGAGGTTGGACTTCAAAAAAAATAGACACGTTCCAAGTGTGTCATCAGGCCCCCACAAAGCTCATGTCAAAGAGAAAGAGGTTCACCGACTGCGCTTTGCAAAGGATCCTCACAAAAGCCGGGAGACTTGGCAGACTTTCAGCTTAAGGAAGCGCTTAGGTGGGTGAGAGAAAGAGACCCCAGCACAGGGTGTGTACCTTCCCCTGTATTTAAACCTAAATTAATTTCACTGGGAGGAAACATCATGCAGATTTTTTAAGTCTATTTCACGCTCCCAGCAGGGTAATCGGTTCTTTGAAACCTGAAGCAACAGAACACTGTGAAATTTGAACAGAAATTGTTAGATCAAAGGAAGAAGGCAAACATTAAAGGAATGAAAGTGCTCTCATTATATAGCAAAATGGAAAGTGTTCACATTGGGATAGTTCAATTTTTAAAAACATGGTTAAAAGGACATAGTCAATTTAAAAATTATCAGGAGTGACACAGGAACAGCAACCAGTTCCTAGGGGGGTCCACATCAGCCAAGCACCTAACAGACAGTGAACAGTAAACGTTCAGTAATCACAATATGCACCCACGTCACATGCTCTAGTTGATTTAATCTTTTTTAAAAAATGATTATTATTCCCTCCAGGCTGCCATCCCCATGTGTGTTCCCCATAAGGCTCATATTTTTTTAAATGCAGCTTGCTGAACAGTTACAGGCTCCTGAGCATTCGCCAGGCAACGTTGGACCATGTCCTCTTGCTCCTCATCGGCAAGCCAAACCAAACCTGTTGCCATCAAGTAGATGTGGACTCATGGTGAACCCGTGTGCACGGACCTTAAAACATCTTTGCCTGGTATAAGGAGAGCCATGCCCTCCTTCCCAGTTTTTCTTCTTTTTGAGCAGTGCCGCCTTGATGTTGCCCTTGAAAGACTTGAGGCCCACCACGACCTTGACCTCTCTATCAGACATGCAACTTCCTGTTTTCCCCAAGTCCTTCTGATTTTAGTTGTTTGACTAGTCACCTATGTATTTCTCCAGATCTTTAGATGGTGAAGTGTTTGACTTGGCTTTGCCACCTGTTGTTGGAAGGTGCTGTCACGTTGATCCTGACTCATAGTCGACCCCATAGGATAGGACAGAGTAAAAAAAAAAAAATAGAGTAGAACCACACATAGGGTTTTCCAGGCTGTAATTTTTCGGGACCAGATTCCCAGATCTTTTTTCCCCATGGAGCCACTGAGTGGGTTCAAATCATCAACCTTTTGGTTAGCAAACGCTTAACCATTACACCACAGGGCTCCTTGCTGTGTCACCTGGTAAGGTGGTTATCAGCTGGGCTTTGACACCAGGTTCACACTTTGGTTCCACCACTTATTAGCTGTGTGACCTTGAGCTAATTACTTATGCTCACTGAGCCTCAGTTTCTCTACCTGCCGCAAAAATCTTGACAACACATATTTCATAGGGTGTCGTGAAGATTACATGAGATGATACGTGTAAAGCCACAGTGTACCTGGCATAAAGTCTGGGTTCCATAAGTGACCGTAAATTGTTCACTTGAAAGATCCCATCTATGATTTGAACAACTTTCGTTTTCTCCGATGCAGTGGGTCATAGCTAATCAGCAGTGACTTGTTCTACCAGTGGAAATGTTTAATCTTCTGTCCCAAGTTTATGTCCCAAACGGCGCAATAGGCAACAGGTTTCATTATTCACATCCGATGTCTCACAAAAGGATGTCAAATTCTATTTCTGCAGTTTAGATGATAATACTTACCTTCACAGAGCTCTCCAGTCATTAATTAGAGAAAGGAAACCACGGCCCTATGAAGTAGGTTGTTTTATTAGCTCACATTGACAGATGAAGAGACAGACGGGTATCTGCTGTGAAGGCACCGCACCAATACTACCCTGTGCTTGTACAAAAGGAGACAAAGGTGGAGACCTGTTTTTTTCCCACTGGGTCCTGAGATAAGGAGTAGGAGAGAAGGCTAACAACTGAGCTTTCAAACAGAGATGTGATGACTGAGGAGGCTTAGCCTATTGGTAGGAGGTGGACAGTAACTCTGAAGCCTGTCATTTGACAGAGCAAACAGAAAGCTCCAGATTCAGAGCTACAATCTCAAAGAAGATTGGTAAATCCATAATCAGTGGAGGAAACTCAGCAGGCATGATTGCCCACTATCATTTTTCTTAGATTCAGAGGCCTAAAGGCTCGCTTCCCCTTGCAAAAATGGTTACTATTAGTAAATTAGCAGGAGGTGGCTGGAACAGGATGCCGTGCCCCTCCTCAGCAAACCCAGGAACCAGTCCATGGACCTGCCAAAGTATTTCAATAAGGAAATTAGTTCATATATCTTACTCATTCATGTATGACATTAATTCCTATTTGCTGGTGGAAAAGGGAATATTGGTAGCTACAAAGTATAGATCTGTTTGAAAAGTGGATTTTTGTTTTTAGATATCTCTGCCTCTTTCTTCAAATATTAAAAGACTTATGAGATGAGAGGAGTCTTGTTTGTAATTTAGTCTGCTTGGGATTAATAATCACTGTTGTTGTTAGCTGCCATCTGGTAGATTCCAACTCATGAAGCCCTTATGTACAACAAAACAGAATGTTGCCTTCATGAAGACCTTAACCCACTGCCTTCGAGTCAATTCTGACTCATAACGACCCTACAGGACAGAGTAGAACTGCCCCGTAGAGTTTCCAAGGAGCACATGGTAGATTCGAACTGCCGACCTTTTGGTTAGCAGCCGTAGCACTTAACTGCTATGCCAAGACCTTATGTTCAACAAAACAGAATGTTGCCTGGTTCTGCATCATTCTCAACCATTGCTAGCATGTTCCAGTCCATCGTTGTGGCTATTGTGCCAGTCCAACTCATGGAGGGTCTCCCTCGCCCTTGCTGACCCCCTACATCACCAGACACGACGTCTTCCTCTAACAATTGATCACTCCTAATGACATGTCCAAAGCAAAGGAGTCAGACCATGTTCTGCTGTCATCCATAAGATTTTCATTGGTTAATTTTTGGAAGTAGATTGCCAGGCCTTTCTTCCTAGTCTGTCTTAGTCTCAAAGCTCCACTGAAACCTGTCCACCAGGGGTGACCCTGCTGGTATTTGAAATGCCAGTGGCATAGCTTCTAGCATCACAGCAACACACAAGTCACCACAGTACCACAAACTATGGGGGAGGATTAATAATCGCCAGTTTACTTTTACTTAGCTTTTTACCTGGCCTTCAAAGCCTTCCAACCTTCCCTTTCTAAACTTATTTCCTGTTATTCCTTCACAAATGTGACCTTTTCTGTGTCCTGGACTGTGTGGGGCTGGCAGCATGTAGCCTCTTCCTGTAACGTGTGCATCCAAGCATTAAGGCTCAGCTAGAATGCCACCTTCTCTGGAGAATCTCCCCTGATTCCCAAGCCATGAGTCAGCTCTCCTTCTGTTAAATTCCTCTGGTTTTTCCTCTGTGCTTCTCAGTGGTGGGTCTTGTGCTCTGTCTTACTTTAATGATAATTTGGGTACCTATTTTATCTTCCTACTTGACTAAAAACTTCCTGGGGGTAGGATCCTTGTCTGCCCAACCCTTGTATCCTCTGCCATGCTTTACACACAATAGATGCTCTATAGGTATTTGTTAAACAAATGAAAAAAAAAATCTTTTAAATAAATTGAACAAAGGAACAAATGAATCCATACCTGCTTCTCGCACAGCCAATTAATTTTCCCATCATTAGCTATGGCTATTGAGGAACAAGATGAGCAGTTCATCTGGAGAACAAAAAGGAGTTGACAGACATGTATGGCACTTTTTCTTGTTTATTTGCTATGAACAAGAAAAAACTGAAATGGCGAAAATGTAAGAGTAAAATTTTGATGGAACAAATGTTTACAGTGACCCCCCCCACCACCACCACCAGCTATTACAACTTGTGTAGTTTGTTTACAGGGTAGCTCTTACTTTGTAGTGATTTGTTTATTTTGCTTTACCTTTCCTTTGAAGTTTAAAAGCAGACATGAAAACACTGCAGGGTGATTGTGGCCATTCTGGTTGGAGTTGCGTTCCCTCTCTTTCAGGCACTCTGGGGATGTTTCTTTATGAAGGTCGTTCCCTGTCTGTGCACTAAACATGGAATGAAATATTCCTTACTTTCAAGATGAATCCAGTGGCCGGCATTCATGGGAGAATAGCGGGGCTATTTGTCAACCAGCTCTAAATATTTATGGCGAATGTTCCACTGTGCCCTGAAAATTGGTCCTTTTGCCGTCAATTTCTCAACCTCAATATACTCTGTTGTAGTGAGAAGTATTTCCCTTTGTAGTTTAAGCCCTATTTCTAATGTAAAGATACCTAGTTCTGTTAAAGAGAATACATTGGTTGTTTGAGGTAAGCCCAAACATAACTGGAAGCAGAAGCTGAGACACCCTCCATTTTCTCGGCAAAGGTGTGCAGGAGGCCCGTTGTGGGGTATCAGAGCCGACAGCTCAGATGCCGCAGGTAGCATCTCTGCCTGGAACAAAGAGAGTTCACACCTGGGGTGCAGACAAAGGGAGGCAGCCTCGGCTACCGGAGTCCCAGCTCTCATCGCCTGCTGCTGGGGACCCCTAGTGGCAACACACGTGGCAGGCATAGGTGTTCCTGGATCTTCTCACTGAGCGGCAGCGGGGTCCAGGAGTAATGCTATCAGCTTCCTATCTGGCCACTTAGCTTGGGAGAGTCTCACACTCACACACACACACACACACACACACACACACACACACACACAGAGTCATGCCACACAATTAGCTACAACCTCTTTGATTTGAAGGACGGGAGAAAGAAAGAGAAATGAGGCCTTTTCTTTCTGAAGGGAAAGAAAAAAAAAAACATTTGATGGAGTTGATATATAAACAAATCATTGCATATGCTTTCTTCTGCATACTGCACCTCTAGCTCTGTCCCCTTGTTACCGGAATAAGGTTCTTGCCTCTCACTGGTCAAGAATGAGCAGGTAAAGCAAGTAGTTTTCCACAGGAGCAATGCTTTATTGAAGAGGTTTGCAAGCGGAGATGAGGAGGGCTTAGAGCAACACATACCCTCATCTCACAGAACAAAAGACAGGCCTGAGTTTTTAAAAGTTCTTGGGTGGGAAAGGATTCATGTTTATTCACAGACACAGGAGGGGATATGTTAACTAAGGCTCCCGCACAGCAGCTTTCAAAGATGGCTCCTGTCTTGGAGGCCTCTGGGATTTGTAGCAGGACTTATGGGGTGTAGTGCCTGCGCAGTCTCCTGGCTGGGGCTGTAGCCCCTCACTGCCCTTGTTGGTAGGTCACAAAGCGGTCACAGGTGAATGTTCTGTGCATGTCCCTGGGACTGGTCTTCTCCAACTGTTTCTGAAAGGCGACTTTAAAGAAGTTTGCGGGCTATTTTTAGATACTCTGCCCCATTGTTCTGGGGAATGGCTTTGTTTCTGTGCCCTGGTCAATTTCTTGTTATTTGTTTGCAGATTTGGGGGCTCCTCTGCTCCTTGTCTTACTAAGTCTCTGGGCTCCAAACTCAACCGTCTATTACCGTATAGTCTATTTCTCTTTTCCTTGCTTCTCCTCTAACCACAGCAGTCTCTTTACTATTTCTCAAACAGGTACCCTCCGATCTCAGGGCCTTTGCTCCCTGTCTTACCCCAACATTTAGATGACAAAAATCTTTCTTTGCCTTCAATACCCTAAGAGACACCTAGGATAAATTGAAGAGAAGAGAGCTCTGAGTCTGCTCTGGGCAAAAGTGTGGAGTGAGTTTGTTTTTCATGTATTCTGGGGGTACCTATGACTTTATGCTCTTTTACTAACAAAACTTCCTTTCATAAAAGTATCAGATGGGTTTATACTTAGCTGACTGTTCATTATGTTTCATTCTGTTTTACATAGGGTGGCTATGAGTCGGAACCGACTGGACAGCACCTAACAACAACAACTGCTCATTCATTTACTCGACAATGTGTATGGAACACTCATTATGTGCTAGGGAGTGTACTAACCGTAACCCGCTGCTGTCAAGTAGATTCAGACTCACAGCGACCCTATAGGACAGAGTAGAACTGCCCCATAAAGTTTTTAAGGAGCACCTGGTGGATTTGAACTGCAGACTGTTTGGTTAGCAGCTGTAGTTCTTAACCGCTATGCCGCCAGGGTTTCCAGGGAGTGCACTAGGCCCTGGGAATACAGGAAATAACACTGCATCCTTGCCCCAGGAAGCCTACAGCATGATGCCCTCCACCCCTCACTAGGGCATTTACATTTCACCTGGGACAAGGCCTTAAACTATAGAAATAACCCCTAATATGGGAATTAAAAGTATCATTCATGCTGATGGTAGTTTTCCTTTCTGCCAGTTTTTTTTTTTTTTTTTCAAAACAAAACCTTCAAAAATCAAGCCTTATAGCCTATTTCTAGATTACTGGCTTTCTCATCCACAGTTTTCGCTTGTCAGCTCAGAGATCCAAGCAGATACTGCATTCTGAGTGCTCTCTGCCCTAACTTTCCAGAAAAACTTCTGAATCAATATTTTCATTTTTTTCCCTGTGGCAGCTACAGATTCCACAACTAAACAGAAACCATCTTATTTTCTTTTATGGAGGCAAGGCAAATGGGCATTGGAGGAAAGCTGATAGATACAATATCTGAGACAATCTTCCGATGCAGAAGACATATTTTAGCCTTTTGCAAATATTCCAGATTGTTTGTAAAACCAGATGTGAAGAAATGATTCTGGAGAAGTTTAAAATGCATGATTAGTGTCAAACAGACCTGTATTTGAATCCCAGTTTTTCACTTACTAGCTGTGTGACCTTGAAAAAGTTACTTAACTTTAGCTTCCTAATCTGTAAAATAGGGCTAATAATACCTTCTTCACAGAGCTAGTGAGAACTGAATGAAATAATGGATGTAATACAGTATCTAACACATAGAAGCCCAATTAGGGACACTGAGTGTCTGTTCCTCAGAAGGAAGCGTAGTAAGCTTACATCTACTTTTCCAAAGTAGTCTGGAAGAATGGTCTGTTGCAAAAGTAATTTTCATCTCTACCTGTCACCCCTATGTTAGATTACCTATATGAGAGTACATAAAGACATGTGAGAGTAGCCTGGGCTTTAGTGAGAAATCTGAGTTCAAATCCTGATTCTGCTGTGTACTATCTGATGACCTTGGACAAGGAATTTAACCTGATTCTCAGCCTCCTTATCTTTTAAAATTGAGGTAATACTATCATTTTTATGTAAAAGTTGTATTTCTGAAAATACTATTAGTGTACTCAATAATATTGTTGTTAGCTGCCATCACATCAGCCCCTAACTCATGAGGACCCCATGCACAATGGAATGAAACACTGGTTGGTTGCAGATCGAATCATTGTGGCCCATAGGGTTTTCATTGGCTGGTTCTTGGAAGTGGATTGCTAGGCCTTTCTTCCAAGTCCATCTTGGTCTGGAAGCTCTGCTGAAATCTATTGAGCATGAGAACAACACAAAAACCTCCACGGACAGATAGGTGATGATTTCATATGCGATGCATTGGCCAGGAATTGAACCTGGGTCTCCTGCATGGAAGGCGAGAATTCTTCCTAGAGCACAGCTTTTCCTCTTTTCTACAGGCACTTTTTAAATACCGTAGTTCCTGGGCAGAGAATGGATGTTGCTCCAGGAGGAGTATCAGAATCTCCAGGGAGTGGTGGGTGTAATGTAAAAAAGTACACTCAAGTTCTCTCTCTTTCTTATACACACACAAACACATACACACACACATACACAAGATGGTAATACCTTGCACTGGGACAGTTCCCCACCCAACCGCTTTGGATGAGAATCTCTGGTACAATCTGAAAGTAGGGTTCAGTGAAAAGAGTATAGTCCGATTACTTACCATCTCCGCCAAATTCAGCCCTATAGGATAACGGGAAGGAAAACAATGTTTGGTGGCTACTGCTGTTGCCGCTACTGTTATTACCATTATCACCACTTCCTCTGTCACTAGTGATAATAGTAAAATTACCTTCCACATAGTAAGCATTTACTATGTGCCAGGACCATGTTCAGCACTTTATATACATTCTCGTATATTCACAACAATCCTGAAGTGGAAATCATCATCTCTTTTTTCCGTTTGGTGAAACTGAGGCCCAGAAAACCTAAGTAACATTTCATCAATACATATAACGACCTTAGCTAGCTAGGTACTATGATGTCCACTTGATTTAATTCGGAAAACCAAAAATAAGAGAAAGTAAATGGTATATCAGGGTTACAGGCAGCAATTTGAACCCAGCATTGGCTGATTCTTTTTAGAACATACTAAAAGAAAATTTTACCCTTCAGGGGTTTTTGTTCTTGTTTGTTTTTGACATATCTTTCTGCTTTGAGCCTTTACTCCGGTGAGAAATGAAGTCTTTAAACTATGTTTTCTTTGTTTTAAACACTCAGCTTTTCTATTAGGACCTAGGAGGGCACTGTGATTTTTCTTGCCTAAAACACAAACCTTTGGGCAGTCCAGGCTTGGGAGAACTCACAGGAATTGTGCTCCTGTAAGGGCCTGGGCAGGGACAGGATAGTGTTAGCTAAATACTCAGAAGGTATTTAACCATGGGAGGGGATTTCAAGGAACCAGGAATGCTGCCTGACCAAACACTCCGTCGTACTCGCTTCCAGATGCTTGCCTTTCCATAAATAGAACTCTGACTTACTCAGACAGTGCTGTGAACACCTGCTATACTTCAATTACCTCTAGGGGCCCTAAGACATTAAACCAAATAACTATTTTCACCTGGGTGAGTGCTGATTTTAATACCAGGGGAGGACGAGCACATGGCACAGGACTGTGCAACCTTTAATGTGTCTGCAAATTACCTGGGGATCTTGTTAAAATGCAGATTCTGAGTCAGTAGGTCTGAGGCAAGGCCCAAATCCTGCATTTCTAACAAGCTCCCAGGGGATGCCATGGACAACACTTTGAGTAATAAGGGGTCTAGGGCAATGGTTCATAAGCCAGGCGCACATTGGAATCACCCCAAAGGCTTTGAAAAGCCCCAATGCCCAAGCCATATGCCAATAAACAATAAAATTAGAATCTACGGAATATTTCTTATAACCCCCCAGATGATTCCAGTGAGCTGCTAAGGTTTGGAACCCCTGATGGGAGAGACAGGATTTAGAGGAAGGAAGAGATTATACTGTCAAATGGGTCAACTGGGAATAGTGAGAGCTAACATTGCTTAAGAGTCCCTGGGTAGTTCAAAGAGTTAAAAGGCTTGACTGCTAACCAAAAGGTTGGTGGCTTGAGTACAACCAGAGACATGTCAGAGGAAAGGCCTGGCAATCTACTTCAAAAAATCAGCCACCGAAAAATCTGTGGGACACAATTCCACTATTACACACATGGGGTCGCCATGAGTCAGAGTGGATTCCGTGACAAGTGGTTTAACGTCGCTTAATTTTTCCAGGGGTGTCTCTGGCATACAGGAAGGAGATGAGATCAAATTCTTATCGAAATCGTTGATAAGACTATGTAACTCCAGCCATTGTGATGTGAGAAATAGAATATAGTCTAACATTAAGACAAAGAAAGTCTTGATCAATATGGGGGCAATTCTTCTTCAAATTTTAGTCCACGTTATGATTTTGAAAATATACTTCTCGATGAATGAGCATAAACAATATGCACTTACTTTAGGGCCACTCCTACAGGAGCAGCCAGCTGTCAGTGAGCGAGGCAGATGTTTCCCGGCAAATCCACTCTATCATTTCTCAATCAGAAAGGAGATTAGAAATGAGATTTTCAGCTCAGATGGGGTTGAAGGGTGATGTTTATGCCAGAAAAATATTTCACACCGCAGCTAGAAAAATTGCTCTGGGGAAAAAAAATAAAAACTTCAGATTTTTATGTGTTCTGAATATATGAAAATGAAACCTTCAGCTTAGAAAGCAGTGGTATCGTAAGTAAATGCACCCACCTTCCACTTGCAATGGTGGGAGCACCAGAAAGGCAAAAATATTTTAGTTGACCATTTATAGTCACAGGATTTATCCTCTTCCAAATAAACTCCCATTCCCCAGGGATGAAACTGAAAGAGTAGCAAGTCAAATCAACCAAAATGTTATTGTTATTACCTGCCACCGGGCTGGACCCCCAACTCACGGTGACCCCATGCACCATGGAACAAAATCCTATCTGGTTGCAGATCAGACCATTGTGAACAATAGGGTTTCCACTGGCTGATTTTCAGAAGTAGATCTCCAGGCCTTTCTTCCTAGTCTGTATTGGTCTGGAAGCTCCTCTGAAACCTATTCAGCATCATAGCAACAGGGAAGCCTCCCCTAACAGATAGATGGTGACTGCAAATGAGGTGCGTTGGCCAGGCTTCCAACCCGGCTGGGTCTTCTGTGTGGAAGGCAAGGATTCTACCATTGAACTAAATCTGTCCCTAAACAAAATATCAACAGTGGTTAATTCAGAGTGATTTTTTCTACCTTGTATAGCCTCCCTGGTTTTATAATTTTTCTATAACGGGCAGGTATAATCACTTATAAAATAATGTGTGTCATTAAAAGTTTAACAGGAACAAAAGAAAGGACCTTGTCCTCTACTATGAGTGTCTGTACTTGAGAAAAATGCTTCTCAGACTTTGCTGTTGTCTTGCGCTGTCGAGTGGATTCCAATTCATGATGGCCGCATGTGTTACAGAGTAGAACTGCGTCATAGGATTTTCTTGGCTGGTAGAGCACATAAAACTACCCAGAGAGCTTGTTAAAACTCAGATTCCTGGGTCCTGCCATCAAACATTCTGACTCAGGAAGTCTGGGGGTGGGGCTGAGTGTCTGCATTTCTAACAAGCTCCCGATGATGCTGAAGCTGCTGCCCCAAGGACCCTGCTTTGAGCATCAAGGTCTGAGGTGACTATAATAGTGGTCACAGCCTCTCTCTAGGGGACTGTCATTAAATCTCTCCTTGCTGTGTTCCTGGGCACTTGTTTACACCTCCAAGAGAGCACTTTAAAAACTTCTTCCACGTTTTACACTTGCCTTCCTAGCTGGCTCTCTCATGCTATGGCAAGATTCTGGAGGACAATAGAGCTTTACCTTATTTGTGTCTCCCCTAACTCAACAACTTTTCCTCTAATAGAATCTCAAAAATATTTGTGGAATCAAATTGAGTGTTTTATCGCCGTTCTGATTTCCCAAGCCATTTAAAGGCAGCAGGCTATCTCGATTTTCCACACGAAAGGGCAGAAACGGGATTAGCACAATAGGCTGCTGTTTTATAGTCTTTTCTGCCCTGTCCAGTGAATTCAATTTTCCGTAAGCCTAGGTACGACTCTCCTTGGGACAGTTCTACTCAAGAACCTTCATGCTTCATACCCTCTCGTGACATTAAGGCTTTGTTGATTGGACGTTGAAAGTCTGGAGGGACATTCCGTTGCCTCAATTTGTATTTCTAGATATGTGGATATATGTAATTGTGTAGGCAAAGTCTCTGAATATGAAATGACTTTCTCAGTTTTGATCCAAATGTGTGATGTTGGATAAAAAATTCTCTAGGGTTGTACATGGGTAATGACTAAACTTGTCAAGTAGTTGAATATGGCGATCTGGCCAGACGTATGGGGAAATCTGAACAGCATTATACGTTTACATATTTTCATTCTGATCTGAGTCTCTATACCCTCATTCTGTTACACCCTATGTGTCATACCCCAGTGACTAGCTTTGCTTTCTTAATGTGGTTTGTGATCTTAGTTTGTTATTGTTAGGCAGAGCACTATCAGGTCATACAATTCCTTTAAGGGATTTGTAATAGAAATCTTCCACCACTGTGAACCGTCGTCTGCCCTCCTATTTTTCAAACTCTATCATTACTTTCTCTTTTGTACAGCATCCTGTCACAGTCTCATAATAGACGTTCAGCTTGTTTGCATATGCATTTGCATGTCTTCATTAAGAGGAAGACAGCAAGGTGATTAATGAGTGTTATTTCTCATTTTGCAAAAGGAATGCTGTCTATTTTTTATATTCCATGTTCCAAGCACTGAAAGTAATAGTCAGAAGTCAGCTTAATATCAAATTACTTACAGTGTTTGTGTTATTTAAAATGTTTCATGAAATAATTCATGCTCACTGTAGACAATAAAAAAATAATAGTAGAGGTAAAAAAGAGAAAAGTAAATAAAATAAAACCATCCATATTCCCACCACCATGAATAAGCACTTTAATATTTTTGTGGTATTTTCCCCCCTTGGGAATTAGCAGTTGGCATTTTTTTTTTTTTTTAGTTTGCATTATGTAGGAATATGAGTGTGTGTGTGGGAAAAAAAAAACTTTTTTAAGACCTATATCAAAAGTGGTTATCTTTGAGTGTTGGAATTATTAATGACTTTAATTTTTCTGTATTTTCTAGTTTCTTAAAATGAGTATGTTTAACTTTTATAATCAGAGACAATAATAAAGCTACTTGCAATTAATTACTTTTGTGTGTGGCCTTTCCAGCCGTGGTCTTGTAACTCCCACCCAGGTGACTGGCGGGACTGTGTGATAGGGTAATTGTGGCCCACCAAAGGCATTGGTCAGTTTTGCCTTAAGAGAGAACCAATTCCTGAGCAGGGAGGAAGATCCCTACCACCACCAAGAAGACCAGCCAGTAGTCGGGAGTTTGTCCTTTGGACCTGGGATCCCTGAGCTGAGAAGCTCCTGGAAGCAGGAGACCAAGAGAGAGAGAGAAAGCTGTAACCTTGAAGACGGTGAGAAGTGGTGGCAAGAGAGACCCGGCAGCAGGAGACAGCATGGTGGGCTTTTTGGCCCACGGAGAGAGAAAGCTGAGTGCCTTCGGGCAGAGACTGAGGGCCAGGGAGAGGTTTCCCTGTGAGCACAGCTGGGGAGAGGCTGTCCTGATGGAAGAACTGTATCCTGCGTGTTCTTGAGCCTGAATTGTAACTGTTACTTCCCTAATAAACCCCATAATTGTAATTATCATCTGTGAGTTCTGTATGGCCACTGCAGTGAATTATTGAACCCAGCAGCAAAGTAGAGAGTGCTGTGCAAGGGACAGTTGGTATCAGAATTGGTAAGCAGAGGAGGCTTGTCTCGTCTCCGCCTCATGGGAGTCACCCTTGCACTGTTGAGCTTGGTTCTCTTTCCCCATTGTGGAATCGGAGGAGGGCAGACACTGCCCAAAGCTGTTTTTACAGCTATTTTTGTTTGTCAGGCCATAGGCTCAACATTTTTAATGGCTATATAAAATTCCATTGTATGAATCTACAATAATTTATTTAATGATTCCTCTATTGATGGAAATTTAAGTTATTTTACAGTTTTTGCATTTTATGATTTATGCTGGTATAAAAATCTTTGCACATAAATCTCTCTGTGCCTTACTTTTTATTTTCTTACACTTGACTGCCACAGGTTGAACATGTCAATAGGGTCACTACTTGCACAATTCCAGAGGGTGCCAGACACAGTGTGGTGGTGGTGTTGTTGTTGTTAGATGCCTTCGAGTTGGTTCCGACTCATAGCAACCCTATGCACAACACAACGAAACACTGCCCGGTCCTGTGCCATCCTTACAATCGTTGTTATCCTTGAGCTCATTGTTGCGGCCACTGTGTCAATCCACCTGGTCGAGGGTCTTCCTCTTTTCCGCTGACCCTGTACTCTGCCAAGAATGATGTCCTTCTCCAGGGACTGATCACTCTTGACAACATGTCCAAAGTATGTAAGACGCAGTCTCACCATCCTTGCCTCTAAGGAGCATTCTGGCCACATTTCTTCCAAGACAGATTTGTTAGTTCTTTTGGCAGTCCATGGTATATTCAATATTTTTGGCCAACACCACGATTCAAAGGCATCAGCTCTTCCTCAGTCTTCCTTATTTGTTGTCAGACAATGAGACACAGTGTATCTATCCTAAGTAAAAGGAGCCACCAGGAACCCAAATTCAACTACAATGTGAATGGGGCTGGTTGGAATGAAACAATGGCTACAGCCATGGTCAAAGGCCATGAAAATGTTTAAAGCCCTTGATAAATATTGCCAAACTGTCTTTTTAAAAAATTGTCTCAATTTATATTCATTCCAAGACTCAGTATATCTTCATCAAAATGCAGAGTTAGAATATATTTTTTAATTCAGATCTGCTGGGAAGAAATGGTATCCTGTTGCTGTTTTAATTTGTATCTATTGGATTACCAGTGCAATTAAACTTTTTGTTTTGTCTACTAGTCGTTTTTTTAATAATATTTTATTGTGTTTTTGGTGAAAGTTTACACAGCAAATTAGGTTCCCATTTAACAATTTCTATACGTATTGTTTGGAAACCCTCGTGGCATAGCGGTTAAGAGCTATGTCTGCTAACCAAAAGGTCAGCAGTTAAAATTCACCAGGCGCTCCCTGGAAACCCTATGGGGCAGTTCTACTCTGTCCCATAGGGTCGCTATGAGTCGGAATCAACCTGACGGCAACAGATTTGTATACATATTGTTTAGTGACATCGGTTGCAATTTTCACAGTGGATCAACATTCTCATTATTTCCATTATAGTTGTTCTGTTTCCTTTAGCCTAGTTTCCCTGCCTCACCCCTTACCTTCTCAGATTTGCTTTAGGGTAAATGTTGACCACTTAGTCTCATATAGATGATTTTTTAAGGCAGCACAGTATGGGCGATATTGTTTATTTTATGAGTCAATCTGTTATTTAGCTGAAAGGTGACCTCTGAGCGTGGTTTCAATACAAAGTTTAAAGGGTATATCAGGGCTATAGTCCTGGCAATTTCTCTAGTCTCTGCTGGTCCAATAAGTCTGGACTTTTTTAAGAATTAGAGTTTCATTCTACATTTTTCTCCCATTCTATCTGGGACCATCTGTTGTGTCTCTGGTCAGAACAGCTGGTAGTGTAGCCGGGCATCATCTAGTTCTTCTGGTCTCAAGATGGATGAGGCCATAGTTTGTGTAGGCTCTTAGTCTTGTAGACCAGTTTCTTCTTCGAGTCTTTGGTTTTCTTCTTTTGCTTCAGATGAGTAGAGAAAAATAGCTGTATCTTATCTACTAGTCATTTGTGCTTCTTTTGTAAATTGTCTGTTTGTATCTTTTGCCACATTTTCTTTAAACAATGACTAACATGTACTGATCCCTAGTCATTGCACTAAGAGTTTTACATGCATGGTCTTACTCTTCTTATTACATTGTGATTGTCATTTTTATTATCTCTGTATTACAAATTACAACTCTAAGAGGCTTATAGAAATTTAGAATGTTGCCCGAGTTCACACAGCAAGTGACAGGATCCAAATTTGAACCCATGGCTGTCTAACTCATCTCTAGCTCTTATTCATCAGACTATAAACCAAAAAAAAATGAAAACCATTGCTATCAAATTCTTTCCAGCTCATAGCAACTCTACAGGACAGAGTAGAACTGCCCCATAGGGTTTCCAAGGCAGTAATCTTTATGCAAGCAGACTGCTACATCTTTCTCTCTTGGGTGCCTGGTGGGTTCAAAGTGCCAACATTTCAGGTAGCAGTCAAGGACTTTAACCACTTCACCACCAAGGTTCCTTCGATGGATTATAAAACCAAAACCAAACCCATTGCCCTCAAGTAGATTCCAACTCATAGCAACCCTATAGGACAGGGTAAAACTGCCCCATAGGTTTCCAAGGATCGGCTGGTGGATTCAAACTCCTGACCTTCTCGTTAGCAGCTGAATGCTTAACCACTGATTATAGGTTCTCTTAACTGGTATGTCAAATGTTCTTATTAGTTTGTAATAACTGTTTATTGATCGGCTGAATTTCTGGCAAAGCCATTTTTATTGGTTCATTATTTGCCTTGACTTGATTCTATAGAGATTTAAGGCTTTCTTCACAGCAATTTCTATGATGTCTTTGTATATCAATGATATCAGTCCTCTGTCACATTTAAAAAATGTGGCTTTAATTTGATTCCTGACATTTTTGTTGTTTATGGATTTTATTTAGATATTATTAACATTTTGGTGTGAAATGATATTTTTGTATAGTTCCTTTTTAATAAAAATGTATTGGGGGCAGAAGTGAATTACTCACTGACTTGAGGATATTAAAAACTGAACACGGTAACCACAATATGTGGATATGTGGATATGTGGATATGTGGATATGTGGAAGTGAAATGATCTACATCATTCACGAAGGGAAATCTTTAATTCTCAGTGATGTCTCCATTGTCTTTGAAGGGAAAAATAATAGCTTGAAAAAAATATAACAATAAGAGAAGATCAATCAAATCCTTAGCAAATGTAGGTTATTTTAATGCCTTAAAAATAAAATGGTGATTAGGTTAAGTTTGTAATACATAAGCACTAACTCATTAAAGGTCTTGAAAAATACAGAAGAAATTAACATAATGAACACTAAATTGTTTCACCAAATGTCTAGGTTTTTGCATTTATATGATAAAGAATACCATTAAGTACTTTGTAATTTAAGAAAGAAATATATGGTAATTATTGATGGCCCTTTTTAGTAAAGGCGATTATTTATTCATATATCTATTGGAATAATTATATTTAGCAAAAGATATATATCAAGAAAATCTGTTGAGATAATAATATCTACTTCATTCTTGCCACTGAAGGAGACTTAGAAAAAACGTGAGAAGAATTTTTCCCTCCTGTTCAAGAAGACTTGTGTTGAGCCTGTATTCCTGGGCTCACTAGCTGCCAAGGACAAAAAACCAAAGGTTTGTGTCAGACACAAGCTGGGCATGTTGGAGGGACAGGAGGAAGGCCAGTGGAGCCTGACCAAGATGAATGAAACGGAGAGCGGGGGAGGATCAGATAAGAGGACTGAGCAGGGACAGCTCATGAGTGCCATAAAGGTCATAGTGAAGATTTTCTGTCTTATTTCTAGACACAATAGGAAGTCACAAGAGGTTTTTAAGAAGCCTCTGATTCATACTTTTAAAACATCGCTCTGGCCACTATGAAGAAGGGAAAGTAATTAGAGCAAGAAAAGAGATAGGAGGCTATTTCATTGGTGTAGAAGAAAGGTTGATGGTGTAAACAGATGAAGATGGTAGCAAAAGAGTGAGATATAGTTGGTCAGATTTGAGACATAATTTTAAGGTGGGGCTGACAACATTTGGTGATGAATGGGACATGAGGTGTGAGAGAAAGAAACACTTCAGCTGAGCACCTGAGTGGTTGGTAGTAACATTTGTTATGATGAAGAAGACTTGGGGAAGGTGAACTTGGAGTTAGGGTGGAATTGAAGTTCTCTTTTGGACATGTGAAGTGTAATGTGCCTATTAAACACCTAAGGAGATGTCAAGTAGCAGTGCTCTGGGAGAGGGCTGGGTTGGAAACACAGATTTTGGCTAGAGAGATGGATGGATGAAGGAATGGATGCATAGAGGGTGGGGATAGAGAGAGAGATAATATGACGATAGATAGATAGATAGATAGATAGTAGATCGATGGGAGGAAGGAAGGAAAGAAGGAAGGGAGTGTGGTAAAGAGAAACAGAAGAAGTGAGGAAGAGAGGAATGAGGGTGGAATAGAAGAAGCCAGTCAAGTCAAAAAAGAAAAAGATCTTCATCATTGATAAGAAAAACTTTCAAGCAAACTGCAGTTTAAAAAAAGAACAATTTTCCTAGTGAATACATTTCTTAGTGTCTCTGTGCTAGAAGGCAATGGTCACTAAGGTAAATTTTTTACTTTAAGAACATAATCATCTTATATTTCTTTCTCCTTTCTATGCTTTTTTTCCACCTCTTGACTTATGTTGCTTGTAATTAATTTTTTCTCATTCCACTTTTCTCTATTCTTTTGTAAGTTAAAAGAAAACAAAACAAAAAAAAACCTGTTGCCATCGAGTTGTTTCTGACTCATGGCAACCCCATATGACAGATTAGAACTGCCCCATAGAGTTTTCTTGGCTATAATCTTTAGGAAACAGACTACCAAGTCTTTCTCCCTCTGAGTGGCTGGCTGGGTGGGTCCAAACTGCCAGCCTTTTTGGTTAGAAGCCCAGAGGTTAACCATTGCACCACCAGTTATAAACATTGTTTTTATTCATTTAATGATTACTGTAAATTTTTAACATACATATTTAAGTTAATGAAGCCTAATGTTAATCTATATCTTTACCATCCTGACCAACAGTATAAGAGCATGAGGTTGTTTTAGCTCTGGTTATCTAACTTCCTATTTTTTTACTCTTGTTGCCAGTATTCTTACTATTGGTAATATTTATATTCTATATACTAAATATAAAGAATTCTAATATCTGGAATGGTGTTGCATTCATCATCAAAAAGAACATTTCAAGATCTATCCTGAAGTACAACGCTGTCAGTGATAGGATAATATCCATAAGCCTACAAGGAAGACCAGTTAATACGACTATTATTCAAATTTACACACCAACCACTAGGGCCAAAGATGAAGAAATAGAAGATTTTTATCTGCTGCTGCAGTCTGAAATTGATCGAACATGCAATCAAGATGCATTGATAATTACTGGCGATTGGAATGTGAAAGTTGGAAACAAAGAAGAAGGATCAGTAGTTGGAAAATATGATAGAAACAATGCCGGAGATCGAATGATAGAATTTTGCAAGACCAACAACTTCTTCATTGCAAATACCTTCTTTCACCAACATAAACGGCGACTAAAAAAAAAAAAAATTTTTTTTTTATATACACATGGGCCTCACCAGATGGAACACACAGAAATCAAATTGACTACATCTGTGGAAAGAGACAATGGAAAAACTCAATATCATCATTCAGAACAAGGCCAGGGGCCGACTCTGGAACAGACCATCAATTGCTCATATGCAAGTTCAAGCTGAAACTGAAGAAAATCATAGCAAGTCCACGAGAGCCAAAATATGACCTTGAGTATATCCCACCTGAATTTAGAGACCATGTGAAGAACAGATTTGACGCATTGAACACTAGTGACCGCAGACCAGACGAGTTGTGGAATGACATCAAGGACATCATCCACGAAGAAAGCAAGAGGTCATTGAAAAGACAGGAAAGAAAGAAAAGACCAGGATGGATGTCAGAGGAGACTCTGAAGCTTGCTCTTGAGCGTCGAGCAGCTAAAGCAAAAGGAAGAATTGATGAAGTAAAAGAACTGAACAGAAGATTTCAAAGAGTATCTCGAGAAGACAAAGTATTATAATGACATGTGCAAAGAGCTGGAGATGGAAAACCAAAAGAGAAGAACACGCTCGGTGTTTCTCAAGCTGAAAGAACTGAAGAAAAAATTCGAGCCTCGAGTTGCAATAGTGAAGGATTCCATGGGGAAAATATTAAACAATGCAGGAAGCATCAAAAGAAGATGGAAGGAATACACAGAGTCATTATACCAAAAAGAATTAGTCAATGTTCAACCATTTCAAGAGGTGGCATACGATCAGGAACTGATGGTACTGAAGGAAGAAGTCCAAGCTGCTCTGAAGGCACTGGCGAAAAACAAGCCTCCAGGAATTGATAGAATATCAATTGAGATGTTTCAACAAACAGATGCAGCACTGGAGGTGCTCACTCGTCTATGCCAAGAAACATGGAAGACAGCTTCCTAGCCAACTGGCTGGAAGAGATCCATATTTATGCCTATTCCCAAGAAAGGTGATCCAACCGAATGTGGAAATTATAGAACAATATCATTAATATCACACGCAAGCAAAATTTTGCTGAAGATCATTCAAAAGCGGCTGCAGCAGTATATGGACAAGAAACTGCCAGAAATTCAGGGCGGTTTCAGAAACGGGCGTGGAACCAGGGATATCATTGCTGATATTAGATGGATCCTGGCTGAAAGCAGAGAATACCAGAAGGATGTTTACCTGTGTTTTATTGACTGCAAAGGCATTTGACTATGTGGATCATAACAAACTATGGATAACACTGTGAACAATGGGAATTCCAGAACACTTAATTGTGCTCATGAAGAACCTGCACATAGATCAAGAGGCAGTTGTTTGGCAGAACAAGGGGATACTGATTAGTTTAAAGTCAGGAAAGGTGGGTGTCAGGGTTGTATTCTTTTAGCATACCTATTTAATCCGTATGCTGAACAACTAATACAAGAAGCTAGACTATATGAAGAAGAACGGGGCATCAGGATTGGAGGAAGACTCATTAACAACCTGCCTTATGCAGAAGACACAACCTTGCTTGCTGAAAGTGAAGAGGACCTGAAGCACTTACTAATGAAGATCAAAGACCACAGCCTTCAGTATGGATTACACCTCAGCATAAAGAAAACAAAAATCCTCACAACTGGACCAATAAGCAACATTACGATAAATGGAGAAAAGATTGAAGTTGTCAAGGATTTCATTTGACTTGGAGCCACAATCAACAGCCATGGAAGCAGCAGTCAAGAAATCAAAAGACACATTGCATTGGGCAAATCTGCTGCAAAGGACCTATTCAAAGTGTTGAAGAACCAAGATGCCACCCTGAAGACTAAGGTATGCCCGACCCAAGCCATGGTATTTTCAATCATATCATATGCATGTGAAAGCTGGGCAGTGAATAAGGAAGACTGAAGAAGAGTTGACGCTTTTGAATTGTGTTGGCGAAGAATATTGACTATACCATGGACTGCCAAAAGAACGAACAAATCTGTCTTGGAAGAAGTGCACCCAGAATGCTTCTTAGAGGCAAGGATGGCGAAACTGAGTCTTACATACTTTGGACATGTTGTCAGGAGGGATGAGTCCCTGGAGAAGGACATCATGCTTGGCAGAGTACAGGGTCAGCGGAAAAGAGGGAGACCCTCAACGAGGTGGATTGGTACAGTGGCCACAACAATGAGCTCAAGGATAACAACGATTGTAAGGATGGCACAGGACCGGGCAGTGTTTCTTTCTGTTGTGCATAGGGTTGCAATGAGTCGGAACCAACTCGAGGGCACCTAACAACAACAACAACATCTGCTTTCTTTAAAAAATAATCTCGTTTTGTTTTTTAAACACCAGGAATCAGATATCGTTGTTTTATACTGTAAGTATCTGTCTTAGTTATCTAGTGCCACTATAACACAAATACCACAAGTGGATGGCTTTTAAAAAATAGAAATTAATTTCCTCACAGTTCCGGAGGATAAAAGTCCAAATGAGCATCTTGGCTATGTGAATTCCTTTCTTGTCAGTAACTCTGGGGTCCCTTGGGTTCTGCCCATTCTCACGTGGTATCTGTGTCTAATCTGCTCTTTTTATAACTCAGAAGTGATTAGGTTTAAGACCCACCCTACAGTGATATGGCCTCATCAACAAAACAAAGAAAACCCTATTTCCAAATAGGATCATATCCACAGGTATACGGATTAGGATTCCAACGTGTATTTTGGAGGAACACAATGCAATCTATAACAGTATTTGTCTTCGTCATCTAGTGCTTCTATAACAGAAATACCACAGGTGGATGGCTTTAACAAAGAGAAATTTATTTTCTCAGTCCAATAGGCTACGAGTCTGAACTCAGGCATCAGCTCCAGAGTAAGGCTTTCTCTCTCTGTCAGCTCTGGAGGAAGGTCCTTGTCGTCAATCTCGCCTTGGTCTAGGAGCTTCTCCACGCAGGAATCTCAGGTCCAAAGGACACACTCTGCTTCTGGCACTGCTATCTTGGTGGTATGAGGCCCCCAAATCTCTCTGCTTGCTTCTTTTATATCTCAAAAGAGATTGGCTTAGGACACTATCTAATTTTGTGGATCTCATCAATATAACAGCCACTAACCCATCTCATTACATCATAGTGATAGGATTTATAACATATAGGGACAGTGGGTTGGTTTGGTGGGTAGGGAAATAACATCAGATGACAAAAGGGTAGACAATCAATACTGGGAATCATGACCGAGCCAAGTTGACAGATATTTGGGGGGGACACAATTCAATCCATGACAGTATTTGTTTAGGTTGCAACACATTTCTCATTTTCTCTGCTCACATTTCTTTCCTGCACTTCAGACCTTTCTTCTGTATTTTTCTTAAAATATATATGTATATATATTTATATATATTCTTTTAAAGGTTCTTTATGAGAATCTCTTAGTATGTCCTTTCAAATTTTGTCTGGAAAATGTTATTTTGTCCTTCCTTTTGAACAAAAATTTAGATGTGTATAGAATTCAAGCTGACAGTTAATTTCTCTCAGCACTTTGAAGATATCATTCCATTGTGTTCTGACATGTTTTCAAGCTAATAAAGAGTACATTATTAGTCTAATGATTGTTCCTTTCAGGTAGTTTTGCTGGGCTGCTATGGTTGTTGCTGCTTTTAAGGATTTTTTTTCCCCCTCTTCTGTCTAGGGGTTCTGAAGTTTTCTTTCCATGTGTCTAAATTTGCTGCAAAAGACTTCTTTAAAATGATAAAAAGCAAAGATGTCACTTCGAGGACTAAGATGTGCCTGACCCAAGCCATGGTATTTTCAACCACCTAATATGTATGCAAAAGGTAGACAATGAATAAGGAAAACAGAAGAAGAATTGATGCCTCTGAATTATGGTATTGGCAAAGAATATTGAATATATCATGGAATGCCTGAAGAATGAACAAATCTATCTTGGAAGAAGAGCAGCCAGAATGCTCTTTGGAAGCAAGGATGGTGAAGCTTCATCTCACGCACTTTGGACATATTATCAGGAGGGACCAGTCCCTCCTAGAGAAGGACATCATGATTGGTAGAGGGTCAGCAAAAAAAGAGGAAGACCCTCAACAAGATGAATTGACACAGTGGTTGCAACACTGGGCTCAAACATAGCAATGATATGATATGGGCTGAATTGTGCCCCCTAAAAAATGTGTGTATTGACTTGGTTAGGCCATGATTCCCAGTATTGTGTGGTTGTCCTCCATTTTGTGATTGTAATTTTAAATGGAGGGGATTAGGGTGGGATTGTAACACCACCCTTACTCAGGTCACCTCTCTGATCCAAGGTAAAGGGAGTTTCCCTGGGGTGTGGCCTGCACCATCTTTTATCTCTCAAGAGATAAAAGGAAAGGGAGGCAAGAAGAGAGTTGGGGACCTCATACTACCAAGAAAGCAGCACCAGGAGCAGAGCGCGTCCTTGGGATCTGCGGTTCCTGCTCTGAGATGCTCCCAGAGCAAGGGGAAACTGATGTATCACAAGGACCTCCTTCCAGAGCCAACACGGAGAGAAAGCCTGGAGCTGACAATCTGAATTTGGACTTGTAGCCTACTAAAAAAAAAACTAGACTGTGAGAAAATAAATTTCTCTTTGTTAAAGCCACCCACTTGTATTATTTCTGTTACAGCAATGCTAGATGATCAAGACAGATTGTAAGGATGCCTCAGGACTGGGCAGTGTTTTGTTGTGTTGTACATAGGGTTACTATGAGTCGGAACCAACTCAACGGTACCTAACAACAACAAGAGGCATAATTTTATTTTTATTTATTTTATTTAGAACTTACTAGCCCTTCTGAATCTGAAGAATCATGTCTTTTTTCAGTTCTGGAAAATAGCTAGCATCTCCGTGAATATTGCCTAATCTCTCCACCTGAACTTCAGTGAATTAGATTTATGTCAGAATGTCTCATTCAATCTGTCTTAACCTCTCTTTCGTATTTTTCGTTTATTTATTTCTATGTACTCTACTGTGGGTAATTTATCATCCAGTTAGTTATTTTGCTGTTTACTTACCAATTTAATATCAATTTAACTAATCTGCTGTTTACCAGCTGAATTGAGTGTATAATTTAAATTTTTCATTTTTGGTTATTTTTACATTGTTTCATTTTTCATAACTTCTTGTTCATTTATCATATTTTTTATCCTCTCTGACAATTCTTTTAACCGCTGTGCTGGGTATCATCCTTCTGCCCCTTCTAAATCCATTCTTGGTTTCCTAGGCCTGCCATAACAAATACCACAAAAGGATGGTTTTGAAGAACAGAAAATTATTTTTTCATAGTTTTGGAGACTACAAGTCCAAATCAGGGTATTGGCTGTGTCGATTCCTTCTGGAAGCTTTGAGGGAGAAACTGTTCCCTGCCTCTCTGGTGGCTGCCAGCAACCCTTCGTGTTCCTTTGCTGTTTCTAGATACATCTGCCCCTGTAATTATGTGGCATCTGTCTTAGTCTTATGTACGTGTTTGTTTTTCCATGTATGTTCTCTCCTTTTACAAGATACCTGACTCCAGTATGATTTAACTGATAACATCTGCAAAAAAAAAAAAAAAAAAATTGATACGCTCGTTCATACTCAGCCTTTAGGAATTCATTGTTTGTTTGCTTGTTTGTTTTTGGAGTCCCTGGGTGGTGCAAATGGCTAACAAGGTCAGCTGCTCACTAAAAGGATGGAGGTTCCAGTATACCCAGAGTTGCCTTGGAAGAAAGGCCTGGTGATCTACTTCTGAAAAATCAGCCATTGGAAACTCTTGGAACATAATTCTACGCTAGCACACATCAGGTCACCATGAGGCAGGACTGACTCGATGCCAGTTGGTCTGTTGGTTGGTTTTGTTTGTTTTCAATTTCTCCCAATCCACTCTATCGCAGCCCCCTGCTCCTTGCTCTGCCAACGGTGAAACAGTTCCTGTGTCCTGACTCTCTTTGGAGGGGCTTTTACTCTTTGCAATTCAGTTTCCTGGTTGCCTTGTTACCTCAGTTCTCTGATGATATCACGTAAAGTTATGATTTTGTACACTGTCCAGCTTTTTCTAGTTTGGCTGGGACCAATATTCTCCTGTGCTGTCTATACCCTAAACTGGAGCGGAATTCCAAGTGTGTTATTAACTGTGCCACCTTTCACTTCACAAGCATCCTGCTCTGGAGGATAAATGATAAGGCCGCTGAAGTTAAAGCTCAAGCTCCGGGCCGCTGTCACCTGGCAGATGCCTTCAGGGCAGCACCAGCTGCAGGCTCACTTCCTCTCTGTCTTATTTCTCTGGCCTTAGAGAATTTCCCTTGTGTTCCTCTAAAATCAGGCATGTAGTTAAAAAGATGTTTTTTTTAAAATCAATTTTATCCAGCATTTTTAGGTGAAATATAGCAGGAAGGTTTTACCAGATATCTAGGGAGTCATACAGCCAGAAGCAAAAGTTGAAAAAAATGTTTCATAATGTTAAAATTTTAATGGTTTACTGTTTTTTTTTTAATTAACATTAATGATTCTTAAAAAACAGATGGCTGAATAGGTTTTTTAAAAAGTGGCTAATGTAAAATTAATATTTAAAAAAATGGAATCTGTTAATGTAAAAGACTGAGTTTACTAAGCTTTTCTTAAAGATATGTTGTATTCAAATACTCCAAAAGTTCCATTTACCTGGAGGGTGTTAACATGAATAATTTGAAACTCATTTTCCAACTGCAAGAGAGATAAAATAGATTCTGATAGTTTTCCTGAATGTGAAAGCTTGGTTATTTTTAACTAATATGTTTGACAAATGATGAGTAGATGGTTACATGATAGATGGATATAGCTAAATAGGTAGAGAGCAACATGGTTTATGGCTATTGTGTCCTACAGGTAAACTTTACACACTGAGGTTGTTGTAAACAAAGTGGGTCTAAGTTTAGAATTCAAAGGATTCCTGGGCCAGAAAGTCCATCAGCTGAATATAAACAATAACTAACAGAAATCAACAAAGATGCCTGCAGCACCTGTGCTGCCAAGACCCCGGCAAGGCCAGATTCTGGAGAGGAGGCTACACTGAGTTTTCATGATCTACAGTGACAGTGTTTTGTTCTGTTGTACGTAGGTTTGCTATGAGTTGGAACCAATGCATCGGCACCTAACAACAACAAGAGTAAGATGATTCATTAAAGGATTGGATTATTGTGGGATTCCCTGCAAATAAGGAGACCCTCAATGAGGTGGATTGACACAGTGGCTGCAACAATGAGCTCAAGCATAACAATGATTGTAAGGATGGCATGGGACCAGGCAGTGTTCCGTTCTATCATACATAGGGTCTCTATGAGTGAGAACCAACTCGACGGCACCTAACGACAACAGCAACAGGTGCTTCTTGTGTTTCATTTACATGGCAAAGTTATCCAAGCATGTTAACGTGATCCAGCTGACCCTACATCAGGTTTCGCTGATCTGGTTGGCTGGGTGGTTGCCTCCTTCCTCCTTCTCTAGTCCGTGAATTTTTCCCAAGCACACAACTCACCTCACTCCAAGTTGGATATTATGAGGAAGATAACTTTTTTTCAGATAAAGCTAGATTGCTGTTTATGGGTAAGGATGTAGGGATTGGGGGCTCCCTCCAAATCAGCTCTTACGTTCCATTTGTAGGAACTATGTGCAAAGGCCCTTGGAAATCCTATGGGGCAGTTCTACTGTGTCCTAGAGGGTCACTGTGAGTTGGCATGGACTCAAAGGCAGTAGGTTTTGTTTTTTTTTTTTTTGCAAAGGCATGTCTGCAAGCTTCACTTGCAACAACTTCATTCCTTAAAAAGTAAGGGATTATTAAGAGAATGAAAATGCAAGTCTCATACTGGGAGAAAATATTTGCAAAACACATACCTGATAATGGAGATAATGGGTTTGTATCCAAAATAAACAAAGAACTCTTAAAGCTCAACGGTAAGAAAATAAACATCCCAGTTACAAAATGGGTGAAAGATCTGAACAGACACCTCACCAAAGAAGATATACAGATGGAAAATAAGCATATGAAGAGATGTTAACATCATTTGTAATTAGGGAATTGCAAATTAAAACAAAAATGAGTTACTGCTACACACGTATTAGAATGGCTAAAATCCAATACTAAATGCTGACGAGGATGTGGAATAACAGGAACGCCCATTCTTTGCTGGAGGGGATGAAAAATGGTACAGTAACTTTGAAAGAAAGTTTGGCAGTTTCTAACAAAGCTAAACATTGTCTTACCTTATGATCCAGCAATCATGTTCCTAAGTATTGATCCAACTTAAACCCTGGTGGCGTAGTGGTTAAGAGTTATGGCTGCTAACCAAAAGGTAGGCAGTTCGAATCCACCAGGCACTCCTTGGAAATCCTAGGGTCAGTTCTACTCTGTCTTATACGGTCACTATGAGTCAGAATTGACTCAACAGTGACAGGTTTGGTTTTTGGTTGGTTTTAGTTGAAAACTTATGTCCACATAAAAGCCTGTACATGAATATTTATAGCAGCTTTATTCATAATTGCCAAAAACTGGAAAAAAGAAAGATGTACTTCAGTTGTGCTCTGACAGGAATCATAATATAGGGACGTGGACAGAGCTGGAGATAAATGTAAAACAAAATTCTAACTCCCAAAAAAACACCAGACTTACTGGTCTGACGGACACTGGAGAAACCCTAAGAGTATAGTCCCCAGACACCCTTTTAACTCAGTACTGAAGTCACCCCTGAGATTCACCCTTCAGCCAAAGATTAGACAGGCCTATAAAACAAAAGAGACTAAAGGGGCACACAACTCAGGGGCGAGGATTAGAAGATAGGAGGGGACAGAAAAGCTAGTAGTGGGGAATCCAAGATTGAGAAGGGGACAGTGTTGACATGTTCTGGTGCTGGCAACCAATATCACAAAACAGGATGTGTATTAATTGTTTAATGAGAAACTGATTTGTTCTGTAAACCTTCATCTAAAGCACAATAATAATGATAATAATAATAATAAAAGATGTACTTCAATAAATAAATGGAAAAACAAACTGTGGTACATCCATACAATTGAATATTACTCAGTGATAAATAGATATGTTATAAAACAATGAAAAGACACAGAGGAGCCTTAAATGCATCTTGCTAAGTGAAAGAAGCCAGTCTGAAAAGGCTATACTGTATGACTCCAGTTATATGATACTCTGGAAAAGGTAAAATTATAGAGAAAAGATCAGTTGTCAGAGAAGAGGATGGAAGGAAGGAGGGATGAATAGGTGAAACACAGGGGATTTTTAGGGAAGCAAAACTAATTGATACTGTAATGATGGATAAGTGACTTATGCATTTGTCAAAACTGATAGAACTTTTCAATACAGAGCAAACCTTCATGTATGCAAATAAAAAAATCATTTAGGAGGTCAGAGGATCCCTGGAGAGAATGCAAGCAGTAACAAGAAAATATAGCTGTTTTACAAATATGTGAAACAACCTCACTGAAGGAAAGGAGGAAAAGGTGCTGACCCAAGTAATTTTGGAAATTAATGGAGTCTGTAAGAACTAAAGGCAAAAGGAATTATATGTAAGCACTGTACTTTAACTGATCAAGTTGTTTCCCACAGGAGTACAGGTTAACAGTTCTGATGTTGTTATACATGTGTACTGGAATTAAACAATTAAATAAATTTAACTGATCAAGTTGTTTCCCATGGGAGTACAGGTTAACAGTTCTGATGTTGTTATACATGTATACTGGAATTAAACAATTAAATAAATGGCTGGCAGATGGTGGGAGACCAGCTTCTCACTGTCAAAGTGGAAATTTACAGATGATCAAGGGGAAGAGGCTAGAATGATCCATAAGGCAACGAATTAGAGTCAGAGACATCAGTAAGAATTCATGTTTAACTTAATAATTTAGATACAGATGTCTACATACAGAAACATTTCTAGATATGTACATATATACAATTTAGGATAAACATATACATGTCTTTTTATCTCTAATAAAAGAAACCAGGGATCCTTAGAGAAACGGCCGATTCTAGGACTAAAAAACCAAACCAAACCCAGTGCCATCAAGTCGATTCCGACTTATAGCAGTGGGAAACCTGGTGGCACACTGGTTAAGTGCTATGGCTGCTAACCAAAGGGTTGGCAGTTCGAATCCACCAGGTGCTCCTTGGAAACTCTTCCGGGCAGTTCTACTCTGTCCTATAGGGTTGCTATGAGTGTATTCTAGGACTAGGGGCCAGGAAATACACAAGGTGAGCCTGGAGCATCTTATAGTGCCAGAAAGTAAGAAAGTGCTAAACACACACACACACACACACACACACAGACGAGGGAATGTCAAAGGCATACAGAAGCCAATTGAAAGTGCTTCCTATGGCCAAAGCTAGAACAATTTGAGCAACAAATTAAACAAATTAGCATTGGTTTCTGACAGAAAGTATAAAAAATATATCGGTGAGTCCAGACTGATGTAAATAAATGACTGAATAAAGTAATAAATAAATTTATTTGAAATTCTTTTGCATGGGAGAACAGACAAATCTCCCATGCAGAACAATTTCAATTAATTTATGTAGATACTCCACCCAAATGGAGGGGGAGCATAACTCTTTACTTCTTAAGTGTGGCCTGCTCATGGTGAATTCCTTCTAAAAAGTACAGTATGGAAAGTGGGGGGAAAAAAGAGATTAACTTTACATCGGATAAACTTGACAAACACTACTTCAGCCAGGTGATCAACAGCCATAAATCACGTTGGTAGTACGTGTTCTTGGTATGATGGGATGAAAATGGCATTTTATCTCTGTGGTCTTCCTCCCTGAAACATATAGCTCCAGTGTAATCGTGAGAAAAATATCAGAAAAATTCCAATAAAGTAACATTCTACAGTATACCTAACCAGTACTCCTCAGAAATGTCAAGGTCATCAAAAATAAGGCAAGTCTCAGAAATTGTCACAGTCAAGAGGGGCCTAAGGAAACATGACAACTAAATGTAATGGGTTATCCTAGATGGGATCCTAAATGAGCATTAGGGAAAAACTAAGGCAATGTGAATAAACTATGGACTTTAGATAATAATAATGTGTCAATATTGATTCATTATTTGCAACAAATATACCATACCAATATATGATGTTAATAACTGTGCCGGGGCTATACCAGAACTATTTTATCTGCTTAATCTGAATCTAAAACTTTTTTTTCCTGTAAATCTAAAACTATCCTTCAACAACAAAAAGACAAACAATCCAATTAAAAAATGGACAAAGGGCATGAACAGACATGTCACCAAAGAGGACATTCAAGCAGCTAACAAACACATGAAAAGATGCTTATGGTCACTAGGCATCAGAGATGCAGATCAAAATTACAATGAGATACCATCTTACCCCTGCTAAAATGGCACTGATCAAAAAAACAGAAAACAAATGCTGGCGAGGTTGTAAGGAGATTAGAACCCTTATCCACTGCTGGTAGGAGTGTAAAATGACACAACCGCTACGGAAAACAGTATGGTGCTTCCTCAAAAAGCTAGAAACAGAGATACTTTATGATCCAGCAATCATAATCATAATCCTAGAGATCTAAGAGCAGTGACATGAATAGACATTAGCATGCCTATGGTCATTGCAGCATTATTCACAATAGCAAAAAGATGGAAACAACCTAAGTGCCTATCAACGGAAGAATGGCTAAACAAATTGTGGTACATACGTAAAATGGAATATTACACAGCTGTAAAGAATAATGATGAGTTATCAAAACACCTTATAACATGTATTAGTCTGGAGGATGTTATGCTGAGTGAAATAAGTCAATCACAAAAGAACAAATATTGTATGGCTGCACTTTTATAAAAAAGACAAGAATAAGCATACATATAGAAAGCAACCTTCTTTGATGGTTACCGGGGATGGAAGGGGGAAGGACAGGGAATCACTTTCTAGAGAGTAGACACTTGTTACTTTTGGTGATGGGAAAGGCTATACCAAATGCAGGTGAAGTCTGCACAACTTGACCGAGGTAAATGGTGACACTAAGAAGTACACTAGAATAAGGGAGATTTGGGTAAATGCTATAACATAAGCAATTTTGCAACAACACCAAAAACAACCAAAAAATATGTGTGTGGCTACATAGGTAGACATGTATGCATATATGTGTATAGGGAGGCATATGTGAGTACATGCATGTGCATATATGGGTGTATCTGCAGGCATATGTATGTATATGTTTGTGTGTGCTACATATATATATTCATATATATATAATAAAGCACATAGGTGGCACAGTTTCAGATACTTCCTGAACATAACCAGTGTCGCAGGATTGGTTTACTGGATTTGAAGGCTTAGGACTGTAGTTTCGTGGTACAAGTCTGTCAATTGGCATAACACAGTTTATAGCATCTATGTTCTACATCCTAGTTCAGTGAGTAGCATCTGGAATCTTAAAAGCTTGTGAGTGGCCATCTAAGATACAACTATTGACCTCTACTCGTCTGGAGCAAAAGGGAAAGAAGAAAACCAAAGACTAAGAAAAGAAACTATAAGACTAGTAGTAGTCCCTACAAACCATGCTCTCATCTATCCTGAGACCAGAACTAGATGGTGCCTGGCTACTATTATTGACCATCTGTCCAGGGACACAATCAATAGTTCTGGATAGAATGGGAGAAAAACATAGAACAAAACTCAAAATCTTAAAAAAAGCCAGACGTATTGGATAGGTAGAGACTAGTGGAACCTCCAAGACTGTCACCCTGAGATACACTTTAAACTTTGAACTGAAACCACTCCCAGAGGTCACCTTTCAGCTAAATAACAGATTGACTTGTAAAATAAACAGTATCACCCATGAGAGTACTACGCCCCTTCAAAAAATCATTATATGAGACCAAATGGTCAACGTTTATCCTAAGGTAAAGATGAGAAAGTAAGGTGGGGCAGGAAAGCTAGATTAACAGAAATGGAACAGCCAGAACAGAAATAATGAGAACGCTGACACATAGTGAATAAAATCTACTTAAAATATGTAAACTACATATACCTAAAGCCAAAAAACCAAATCCATTGCCCTCAACTCATAGTGACCCTACAGAACAGAATAGAACTGCCCCATAGGGTTTCCAAGGAGCACCTGGTAGATATATACATACATATTGATATAGAGATAGAGATATATGAAGTCCTGGTGGCACAGTGGTTAAGAGCTTGGCTGCTAACCAAAAGGTTGGCAGTTTCAATCTACCAGCCACTCCTTGGAAACCCTATGGGGCAGTTCTACTCTGTTCTGTGGGGTTGCTATGAGCTGGAATTGACTCGATGGCAACGATTTTGGTGTTTTTAATATATATATATATAAAACAAATCATCCTATAGGGTCACGATGAGTCGGAATCGACTTGACGGCAGTGGGTTATATATGATATATATCATATATGGGTATATATATATGATATATTAGATAAATCCATCTATCTAAGGCATTTTTCTACCCCTTGTAATAAGCCAAATAATGCCCACACTCTAAAAGTTGTTGTTGTTGTTGTTGTTAGGTGTGTTCGAGTCGGCTCCGACTCATAGCGACCCTATGCACTATGGAATGAAACAGTGCCCGGTCCTGCGCCATCCTTACAATCGTTGTTATGCTTGAGCTCATTGTTTCAACCACTGTGTCAATCCACCTTGTTGAGGGTCTTCCTCTTTTCTGCTGACCCTGTACTCTGCCAAGCATGATGTCCTTCTCCAGGGACTCATCCCTCCTGACAACAGGTCCAAAGTCTTGCCATCCTTGCCTCTAAGGAGCATTCTGGCTGCACTTCTTTCAAGACAGATTTGTTCGTTCTTTGGGCAGTCCATGGTATATTCAATATTCTTCACCAACACCACAACTCAAAGGCATCAATTCTTCTTCGGCCTTCCTTATTCATTGTCCAGCTTTCACATGCATATGATGCAATTGGAAATACCATGGCTTGGGTCAGATGCACCTTCGTCTTCAGCGTGACATCTGTGCTCTTCTACAATTTGAAGAGGTCCTTTGCAGCAGATTTACCCAATGCAATGCATCTTTTGGTTTCTTGACTGCTGCTTCCATAGCTGTTGATTGTGGATCGAAGTCAAATGAAATCCTTGACAACTTCAATCTTTTCTCCATTTATCATGATGTTGCTCATTGGTCCAGTAGTGAGCATTTTTGTTTTCTTTATGTTGAGGTGCAATCCATACTGGTCTTTGATCTTCAATAGCAAGTGCTTCAAGTCCTCTTCACTTTCAGCAAGTAAGGTTGTGTCATCTGCATAACGCAGGTTGTTAATGAGTCTTCCTCCAATCCTGATGCCCCATTCTTCTTCATATAGTCTAGCTTCTCGTATTATTTGCTCACCATGCAGATTAAATGGGTATGGTGAAAGAATACAACCCTGACGCCACCTTTCCTGACTTTAAACTAATCAGTATCTCCTTGCTCTGTCCGAACAACTGCCTCTTGATCTATGTGCAGCTTCCTCATGAGCACAATTAAGTGTTCTAGAATTCCCATTCTTTGCAGTGTTACCCATAGTTTGTTATGATCCACACAGTCAAATGCCTTTGTATAGTCAATAAAACACAGGTGAACATCCTTCTGGTATTCTCTGCTTTCAGCCAGGATCCATCTGACATCAGCAATGATATCCCTGGTTCCACATCCTTTTCTGAAACCGCCCTGAATTTCTGGCAGTTTCCTGTCCATATACTGCTGCAGCCGCTTTTGAATGATCTTCAGCAAAATTTTGCTTGCGTGTGATATTGTTCTATAATTTCCACATTCGGTTGGATCACCTTTCTTGGGAATAGGCATAAATATGAATCTCTTCCAGTCGTTTGGCCAGGAAGCTGTCTTCCATATTTCTTGGCATAGACAAGTGAGCACCTCTAATGATGCATCTGTTTGTTGAAACATCTCAATTGATATTCCATCAATCCCTGGAGCCTTGTTTTTCACCAGTGCCTTCAGAGCAGCTTGGACTTCTTCCTTCAGTACCATCGGTCCCGATCATATGCCACCTCTTGAACTGGTTGAACATTGACTAATTCTTTTTGGTATAATGACTCTGTGTATTCCTTCCATCTTCTTTTGATGCTTCCTGCATTGTTTAATATTTTCCCCATAGAATCCTTCACTATTGCAACTTGAGGCTTGAATTTTTTCTTCAGTTCTTTCAGCTTGAGAAATGCTAAGCGCGTTCTTCCCTTTTGGTTTTCCATCCCTAGCTCTTTGCACATGTTATTATAATTACTTTGTCTTCTCGAGAGGCCCTTTGAAATCTTCTGTTCAGTTCTTTTACTTCATCAATTCTTCCTTTTGCTTTAGCTGCTCGACATTTGAGAGCAAGTTTCAGAGTCTCCTCTGACATCCATCTTGGTCTTTTCTTTCTTTCCTGTCTTTTCAGTGACTTCTTTCTTTCTTCATGTACGATGTCCTTGATGTCATTCCACAACTCGTCTGGTCTGCGGTCACTAGCATTCAATGCGTCAAGTCTGTTCTTCAGATGGTCTCTAAATTCAGGTGGGATATATTCAAGGTCATATTTTGGCTCTCGTGGACTCGCTATGATTTTCTTCAGTTTCAGCTTGAACTTGCATATGAGCAATTGATGGTCTGTTCCACAGTCGGCCCCTGACCTTGTTCTGACTGATGATATTGAGCTTTTCCATTGTCTCTTTCCACAGATGTAGTCAATTTGATTTCTGTGTGTTCCATCTGGCGAGGTCTACGTGTATTGTCGCCGTTTATGTTGGAGAAAGAAGGTATTTGCAATGAAGTCATTGGTCTTGCAAAATTCTATCATTCGATCTCCGGCGTTGTTTCTATCACCAAGGTCATATTTTCCAACTACTGATCCTTTTTCTTTGTTTCCAACTTCTGCATTCCAATCGCCAGTAATTAACAATGCATCTTGATCGCATGTTCGATCAATTTCAGACTGCAGCAGCAGATAAAAATCTTCTATTTCTTCATCTTTGGCCCTAGTGGTTGGTGCCTATATTTGAATAATAGTCTTCCTTATAGGCATATGGATATTGTCCTATCACTGACAGTGTTGTACTTCAGGATAGACCTTGAAACATTCTTTTTGACGATGAATGAAACACCATTCCTCTTCAAGTTGTCATTCCCAGCATAGTAGACTATATGACTGTCCAATTCAAAGTGGCCAATACCAGTCCGTTTCAGCTCACTAATATCTAGGATATCGATGTTTATGTGTTCCATTTCATTTCTGACGATTTCCGATTTTCCTAGATTCATACTTCATACATTCTAGGTTCTGATTATTAATGTTTGCAGCTATTTCTTCTCATTTTGAGTTGTGTCACATCAGCAAATGAAGGCCCCGAAGGCTTTACTCCATCCACGTCATTAAGGTTGACCCTATTTGAGGAGGCAGCTCTTCCCCAGTTGTCTTTTGAGTGCCTTCCAACCTGGGGGGCTCATCTTCCAGCACTATTTCACACAATGTTCTGCTGCTATTCATAAGGTTTCACTGGCTAATGATTTTCAGAAGTAGACTGCCAGGTCCTTCTTCCTAGTCTGTCTTAGTCTGGAAGGTCAGCTGAAACCTGTCCTCCATGGGTGACCTTGCTGGTATCTGAATACTCGTGGCATAGCTTCCAGCATCACAGCAACACACAAGCCCCCACAGTATGATAAACTGACAGACACGTGAGGGACTCCAAAAGTGTGGAGTCTAATACCCAGAGCCTGTGAATATGTTACTACTATGGATTGAACTATGTCCCCCCAAAAATGTGTGTATGAAATTGTTTAGGCCATGATTCCCAATATTCTGTGGTTGTCCTCCAATTTTGTGCTTATAATTTTATGTTAAAGAGGATTAAGGTGGGACTGCAATACCCTTGCTAGGTCACATCCCTGATCCAATATAAAGGGGATTTCCCTGGGGTGTGGCCTGTACCACCTTTTATCTCTCAAGAGATAAAAGGAAAGGGAAGCAAACAGAGAGTGGGGGACCTCATATCACCAAGAAAGACACAGTGGGAACAGAGCACGTCCTTTGGACAGGGGGTTCCTGCGTCTGAGAAGCTCCTGGACCAGGGGAAGATTGAGGACAAGGACCTTCCTCCAGAGCCAACAGAGTGAGAAAGCCTTGCCCTGGAGCTCATGCCTGAATTTGGACTTGTAACCTACTAGACTGTGAGGAAATAAATTTGTTTGTTAAAGCCATCTACTTGTGGTATTTCTGTTACGGCAGGCAGCACTAGATGACTAAGATAGTTACCTTGCATGGCAAAATGGACTTTGCTGATATGATTAAGGTTATGAATCTTGAGATGGTGAGCTTGTCCAGGATTATCTGAGTGGGCCCAGTCTAGTCACTTAAGCCTTTAAAAGTGGAGAACCTGTCCTGGCTGTGGTCAGAGAGATGCAATGCAAGAAGAGGCAGGAGAGATTCAAAGCATAAGAGGAACTTGACCTGCTGTGGCTGGCTTGAGGTCGAATGGTTTCATGAGCCATGGGATGCAGATGGCCCCTAGAAGTTGAGAATGACCCTGGCCGACAGTCAGCAAGAAAAGGGGATCTCAGTTTTACAACCACAGGAAACCAGATTCTGCCAACAACCTGAATGAGCCTGGAAGCTGATTCTCCCCTAGAGCCTTGAGAAAGGAATGCATCCCTGCTGGCACCTTGATTTTAGCTCAGCAAGACCCATGTCAGATTTCTGATGTACAGAACTGTGAAATAATAAATCTGTGTTGTTTTAAACAGATAAATTTGTGGTAATTTGTTACAGCAGCAGTAGGAAGCCAGTAAAAAAAAAAAAAATGTTGATGCCGAGTCAGACTCATAGCGACCGTATAAGACAGAGTAGAGCTGCCCAATAGGTTTCCAAGGAGCGGCTGGTGGATTCAAACTGCTGACCTTTTGGTTATTAAGCAGCCGTAAATCTTAACCACTGTGTCATCAGGGCTCTGAGGAAAACAGTACACCCTCCTATTTTCATGTCTTTCATCCCCTACCATGTGCTTCCCTCTGTCCTGACTCTCCCCAAGTACCCCGGGCCTTCGTGGGTTCTTGCATGGGATCACTATGAGTCAGAATTAACCAGATGGTGCCCAACAATGACAACAACAACAGGAAGCCCCACTACAGGTTTGAACACAGGGCTAAGCAGGGCCAATCCAAGTCCCTTATCAGGGATTAACAGGAGTGGTGGGAGAGAGATTATGTTTCTCTTCTTAAGATGGCAAGCCAAGATAAAAACCCAGTGCCGTCAAGCCAATTCCGACTCATAGCGACCCTATAGGACAGAGTAAAACTGCCCCACAGAGTTTCCAAGGAGCACCTGGTGGATTCAAACTGCCGATCACTTGGTTAGCAGCCGTAGCACTTAGCCACCTAAGATAGGGACCACGTAAACCTGGCTCGGTAGGAGACATTTTTCCTCCCAGGAGGAGAGAATCTGCTTGAGAATAAGGACAAGTCAGAAGAGGACAAAGCTAAAAGAACCTGAAAGCATTCTTCGAGAACCTAGATCCAGCTGTACCTGGCGGGGGGGGGGGCGGCGGTGGGGAACCCTGGGCTTTTTAGTTATTAACTTAAAACCTCCCCCTCCCCTCAGCTTTTTAAGTTTGCTTGTTTTTATTCCATACCACTGAAAGGGGCTTGACTAGTAAAATATCAGCATCCCTAGAATGTTAGGGGTACTCCCTGAGCTGATAACTACAGCCCCAAGCACAGTGCCTGAAACATAATAGAGCTGAAATTACTAGTTTTCTTTGTCTTTCTTTCCTTCCCAAGGAAAACCTCACTTTTTAGATGTGTTCCTCCCCACTCCTACCTCTAATCTTAAGCTTCTAAGACTCTGAAAGGAGGTATTATAGCCAAGGAAAATCTTACAAAATGTGATAATGTTGATTAATGTACTCATGAGTTACCTTTCTCATTGAAACTTCTAGAGATGTAATGCTCTAGCTCCCAAGAGTGTATAGTGGAATTTTAGACAATGTGATATGGATATGAAAGAAACATTTTGGACTGGGGGGGTCTTTGGTAGGTACCCCTCAAGTCATACTTCAAATGATTGCCACTTTATTCGGGAGAGTCATTCTGTTCATACGCTGTACCTTAAAACAAAACAAAACAAACAAACGAAAGATCTTATAACCAAGACTAGAAAAAGATTTGCATGACTGTTATTCCAAGCCATCTGTTTGTAGAATCTATTTGTTTTCCTGTCTTTTTGCCATATTACTGGGGACAGTGACCATATGAAAGAGAGAATATTTTCATTTCCCAAATCAAGAAATGGCCATCTTTAAAATAGCAGTATTAGCATTTTAACTTGATGTTGACTTGAAACTAGACCTAGTCCTCGTTGGCATGTATTTATTATATAAAAATGAAAATGCATTCGTTGCAGACACACTGGTAGTCTTCCTAATTATGTCACACACCTGGATTCAGCCCACAACAACTGAACTGCTGTGTTTCTGATTTGTTTGTCTCCCAGCAGGAGAATCTCATGCTTTCCATCTAGTTTGTGGAATTTAATCAAATACTGTCCTCTAAGATTTTAGAATTTGTCTTTCCTGCCTACATGTGACAAGAATATTGAAAGTCTCAGACCTTAAACTCTGTACTCAGAAGGCCCTGGTTAAAAGCTCTAGCTGAAGTGAGGGTAATTATGGGTAGTTTCCTCACCCTCAGGACTCCCCAGCCTATTAGCTTATTCAGGATGTGGTGCCCTTCTGACAAGCCAGGCCTGAGGGCTCTATACTGGCTAATGCTGTATGTTATTCCATTATGCGTGTATTATGTTCCTGTATATTCCCACAGAATACCCAAGCCCAATTAACAAGTTCTTCTTCACAGACCTGTGAAATCCTCTGGGTGCTCCCAAGAACTTTTTGGATTTCCCAGAGTGTGGCAGGAAGAAGGTAGTGGTCAACTTAGAACCTTGGTGCCAGAGTCCATTATTTCATGCACATATATTGATGGTAGTGGGGCTCTGAATCAAAAGTCAGAACTGGGAGCAAACCCAGCAGTTCATTACATTCAGCACCTTTCATCATGATTGACACCCCTGGTAAATTGTCATTTTCTATAAGAGAAACGTGTGACTGTATCCATTAGAGAAATGGATCAGCTGAGTCATAGAGGAGTGTAAGTCAGTTCTGCCTGAGGTTAGATATTACAGAAAGCCACTCAGAATCATACATGGAGTTTAGCAACAAAAATTCTCGAAGGTATATGTTTGTCATGTGACATGTAACAGTTGGTCTTCAATATATCTACTAAATACGCAAAAACCACTATAAAGTAAAAGTAGATAGGCACAAATTACTTAAATGAGCTACCAGGTGAACAACTGAAGAAAAAGATGAACAATGAGGGAAAAATAATATTTATAGATTCCAAAATTCATTAAAGGAAGGGTAAACCTCTGGGATCAAACAGAGCAAATGTTTTATTAGGGGTACAGATAAAAAGAACACTGGAATGAAAGAAGGCATATTAAAAAGTCTTGTGTTTCAAGATTCACTGTTCCCTAGAGGTGCTCTGGCAATGCATGTTGGGAAGATTTACGTCAGATACTGAAACCAAGGAACAGCTTCCTTAGTATCACCAGTAATCTACCGGTAAACAAAATGGCCGCGGAAGTGCATTAGGACTAAGTTTAAGAGTTCAGAGGGGCCCCTCTATTCCATGGGACAGTTCCAAAGAATAGGCTTCATTCAGCTGGCTGAAGCCTAAAATTGGTTAGATTACCCCAGAAGGCCCAAAACAAGGATCAAAAGGACACACAACTCTTAGTCCTAACAGATGGTTGTGGAATAAAGGTGAGGGAAGTCACAGGCACATCCACTGGGCAAGGAGGGGTATGAAGGACACAACAGGCAGAGACTAAAGTTTGTACTTTTGAGAAGTTTATAGATTAAAATGATGTAGGACAAAAATGTTTATATAAATGCTCAAAAACCATATTTTTCTGTCAACCAAAAAGTAAGTACACCTTTATACTTTTGCTATATTACCAATTGCCATCTTGTTGACTCTGACTTATGGCGACCCCCATGTGTGTGAGAGTAGAACTGTGCTCCACAGGGATTTCAATGGCAGAGTTTTCAGAAGTAGATCACCAGGCCTTTCTTCTGAGGTGCCTCTGGGTGGACTCAAACCCCCAACCTTTCGGTTAGCAGCTCATGTTTTGCTACATTAACTTAAAAGAGGAAGAGGTGTAAATTAATTAGCTGGCAGTGTGTCAGCGAGTAACCGAGAAGACCAGCACGTGAACCCCAGCTCTTTCTGTCTATGCTCTTTTAGTCTCTGCCTGTTTGTGTCCTTCATACTGATAGTTGCAACACACACACACTACGCATGCACACATGTACACACACACACAGAGACGTATAAAAAACCTACAAGCATAAAACATAGTAGCCAGTAACCTAAGCAACACGAGTGTAAGCTAAAGTAAATTATCTCTACTGCTTTTAACATAATGGAATGTAAGGGTGAAAAAAAAAACAGAAAAGGTTTCTAGCAATCTAGGTAGCTGAAATACAAACGCTCCCTGGAAGCCTAAATCTTCAGGAGGGAGAGGAGAAAAAGCCTTCAGCCTGTGTAGGTCGGGAGATTAGATCAGAGACCCTTATACAAGCTGGGCCTCCAAAGAGCAACATCCTCAGTGACAGAAAGAACTTAAAAAAGGAAAAAGGTGGGGAGCGTGGAAATGCTTGCTTGTCTTGGTCTTGACTCTAGATGGAACGGGAAAAACAAGCTCCTTGGAGAATTACTAAATGAAGCTCAGCCTCACACAAGTTTGAAGTTGGAATTCATATTACTTTGGAGGGTTCCCCAAAAAGTATAACCTAAAATTGTATCTAAGTGATGCAAGGTTGGTAGTGTGCTGGGTGCTTGGCAGAGGATATACAAATTTTTGATGCTGTTAGTTGCCGGTGACCTTATGTATAACAAAACATTTCCAGGTCCTGCGTTGCTAAGTTTGAGTCCATTGTTGTGGCAATTATGTTAATCAATCTCATTGAGGGTTTCCCTCATTTTCACTGACCCTCTATTTATCAAACATGATGTCCTTTTTCTTTTATCAGTTGGTCTTTCCTGATGACATGACAAAAAATACCTTTGAAAAAGAGCACATGCAGGGCTTAAAGAAGTCCCATAGGTAAGTTTCCAAGAAACAAGAGTTCACAAGAAAAAATCGCCAAGCTCATGAGGAAATAAACAGCCATGAGACAGCATCAGCAAACATGAGTTACAGAATCAAGGTTTTATAACTGCAAATATTAGACTTACCAGATACAAATATAAAATAATTTGTTATGTATTTATAGAAATGATAATGGCATCAAATGAAGGATAGAAGAATAAAGGAATATCAAAATTAACCATGCAAATTTGAAAAGAATCAAATAGAACAGTTAGAAATGAAAATTTAATAATTGTAATTAGGAATTTGATGGATGGATTAAGCAGTTAAGTTAGGCACAACTGAAGAGTTAGTGAACTGGAAGGTAAAGCCGAATTACCCAACATGCAGCACAGAGAGACAAAGAAGTGGAAAATATGTATTTTTTAAAAAAGGCAAGAAATGGATAGAAACCAAAAGCTAACCTAGGAATTCCAGATGCAGATAATAAAAATAATGTGGAAAAATCAATATTATAAGCTGTGTGCCACAGTTTTCTTATGTAGTATTTTCCTAATGCTTTAGTTCAAAGTATTTAAAAATTTTCGTAATGATTTGCTTTCTAATTGAGCGGCTACTTGCATTTTTTTTCAACAAGGAAATTTTTTTTTGTTGTTGTAAAAATACATAAAACGTAAGATTTGTCAATTCAGCATTTTTCAGGAGTATAACTTAAGTGATATTAATATACATTAATTGAGTTGTGCAACCATTATTTAGAAGTATTTTTAACTTCAAACAAATTGTTTTATTTGTCATTATCTTTTCACTATTCATTTCTTTTGAATAGCATTATTTATTGTAAAATACTACTTCTTTGAAATAATACATGTTGAGATTTCCTTTTAGTTCAATGAGAATTTTCATCTTCTATAAATGCTTGAAAGGAATATACACCCTGGATTTTAAAATTTGAAGCATTAAATGCTTGCAGTAGAAAAGAATGAACAAACTAATGACATAAGCATTTAACTTATGAAGTTAGAAAATAAGTGACAACAGATTTTACCAAAGGAAAAGGAAAAGTGAAAATGAGCAAAAAATAATGAAGTAGAAAACAAAGATACTCTATAGTGTCGACAAAGCCAAAAGTTGGCTTTTCACACACGGACAAGAAAAAGTTCTTTGAAAAGCCCAACCAATGAGGAACATCAAAGACACAAGGAAAATATGAGCCCAAGAGAAAGAAAGGGTCACATAAACCGGAGACTTCATTGGCCTGAAACCAGAAGAACTAGATGGTGCCCAGCTACCAGCAATGGCTACCCTGACAGGGAACACAACAGAGAATCCCTGATGAAGCAGGAGAAAAGAGGAATGCAGAACTCATATTCTAGTAAAAAAAAAAAAAAAAAAAAAACAGACTTAATGGCCTGACTGAGACTGGAGGGACCCCAGAGGTCATGGTTCCTGGACTGTCTGTTAGTCCCAAACTAAAACCATTCTCGAAGCCAACTCTTCAGACAAAGATTAGACTGGACTAAAAGGCATAAATGATACTGGTGATGAGTGTGCTTCTTAACTCAAGTAGATTCATGAGACTATGTGGGCAGCTCCTGTCTCGAGGCGAGATGGGAAGGCAGACAGGGACAGGAACTGACTGAATGGACACAGGAAATACAGGGTGGAGAGAAGGAGTGTGCTGTCACATTGTAGAGAGAGCAACTAGGATCACATAACAATGTGTGTATAAGTTTTTGTTTGAGAAACTGACTTGAATTGTACACTTTCACTAAAGCACACTTTAAAAAAAAAAAAAAGCCCAACCAAAGAGTAAGACCTCTGGCAAGATTAAAGAAGAAAAAAAGAATAAATAAATTAGGATTGATAAACAGGGTGGGATAAAGATGCAATTTGTCATTGTTAGGTGTCATCAAGTCAGTTCTGACTCATAGAGACCCTATGTACAACAGAACAAAACACTGACCAGTTCTGAGCCATCTTCACAATCCTTGTCATGCTTGAGTCGATTGTTGCAGCCACTTTGTCAATCCATCTTGTTGAGGGTCTTCCTCTTTTTCGCTGACCCTCTATTTTACCAAGCATGATATCTTTCTCCAGGGTCTGATCCCTCCTGACAACATGTCCAAAGTATGTGAGACATAGTTTCACCATCCTTGTTTTTAAGGAGCATACTGGTTGTACTTCTTCCAAGACAGATTTGTTCTTTTCTTTTGGCAGGCTGTCTTTACCAATGCCACATTCAAAGACGTCAATTCTTTTTCAGTCTTCCTTATTCATCACTCAGCTTTCTCATTCATATGAGGTGATTGAAAACAACATGGCTTGGGTCAGGCACACTTTAGTCTTTGAGGTGACATCTTTGCTTTTCAACACTTTAAAGAGGTCTTTTGCGGAAGATTTGCCTAATGCCATGCGTCTTTTGATTTCTTGACTGCCACTTCCATGGGTGTTGATTGTGGATCAAGTAAAATGAAATCCTTGACAACATCAATCTTTTCTCCATTTTTCATGATGTTGCTTATTGGTTCAGTTGTGAGGATTTTTGTTTTCTTTATGTTGAAGTGTAATCCATACTTAAGGCTGTGGTCTTTGATCTTCATCAATAAGTGCTTCAAATCCTCTTCACTTTTGCAAGCAAGGTTGTGTCATTTGCGTATTGCAGGTTGTTAAGGAGTCTTCCTCTAATCCTGTGCCTCATTCTTCTTCGTATAGTCCAGATTCTTGGCTTATTTGATCAGCATACGGATTGAATAAGTATAGTGAAAGGATACAACCCTGATGCACACCTCTTTTTCTTGACTTTAAGCCACTCACTATTCTCTTGTTCTGTTCAAACGGCTGCCTCTTGATCTGTGTACAGGTTCCTCGTGAGCACAATTAAGTGTTCTGGAATTCCCATTCTTCAAAATGTTATCCATAATTTTTTATGATCCACACAGTCAAATGCCTTTGCAGAGTCAATAAAGGTAAACATCTTTCTGATATTCTCTGCTTGCAGCCAGTATTCATCTGACATCAGCAATGACATCCCTCGTTCCACATCCTCTTCTAAATCTGGCTTGAACTTCTGGCCGTTCCCTTTCAATGTACTGCTGCAGCCACTTTTGAAGGATCTTCAGCAAAATTTTACTTGTGAGTGATATTAATGATATTGTTCAATAATTTCTGCATTCTGTTGGGTCACCTTTTCTGGAATGGGTACAAATATGGATCTCTTCCAGTTGGTTGGCCAGGTAGTTGTCTTCCAAATTTCTTGGCGTAGAAGAGTGAGCACTTCCAGTGCTGTGTCTGTTTGTTGAAACATCTCAACTGGTATTCCAACAATTCCCAAAGCTTTGTTTTTGTTAATGCTTTCCGTGAAACTTGGACTTCTTCCTTCGGTACCATTGGTTCCCAATCATATGCTACCTCCCGAAATGGTTTATCATAGACCAATTCTCAAGAATAGATTTGAGGCATCGAACACCAATGACTGAAGACCAGAAGAGTTGTGGAATGACAACAAGGACATCATTCATGAAGAAAGCAAGAGGTGTTTAAAAATAAGGGAAAGAAAGAAAAGACCAAAACTGATATCAGAAGAGCCTCTGAAACTTGCTCTTGAACATAGAGCAGCTAAAGCAAATGGAAGAAATGATGAAGTAAAAGAGCTGAACAGAAAATTTCAAAGAGCAGCTCAAAAAGACAAAGTAAAATATTATAATGAAATGTGCAAATACCCAGAGTTAGAAAACCAAAATGGAAGACACGCCTGGCATTTCTCAAGCTGAAAGAACTGAAGAAAAAATTCAAGCCTCCAGTTGCAATATTGAAGGGTTCTACAGGGAAAATATTAAACAATGCAGGAAGCATCAAAAGAAGATGGAAGGAATACACAGTCACTATACGGAAAAGAACTGGTCAACATTCAACCATTTCAGGAGGTAGCATATGATCAGGAACCAATGGTACTGAAGGAAGAAGTCCAAGCTGCACTGAAGGCATTAGCAAAAAATAGTCAATAGATACTACATAAATGCCCAGAGTATATCATCAACATTTTTATGTCAATAAATTTAAATTTTATATGGACAAATTTTTCAGAAAATATGAGATACCAAAATTTCCTCAAGGAACTCTACTTATAAAATTGCTTTAAAAGAAAAAAAAACACCCCTCATGGAGTTTTGCTTTGAGAGATGTTAGGAAACTACCTGATTATTTTCAAAACTAGTATGTAAAGGAAAATAATCAAACACACATCCTGACTTTTCTATATGAACTGTACCTCCAGGTAATCAAATAATCAGGGAATGTTTTCAATGTATAGAGGTATTGAAGATAATAAATTAAGAAGGAATGATAGAATTTGAGTATTACGACTTTGCAGCCCCCAATGAGTTAATGGATCTAGGCATCTATCTCCTATGTCACAAATATTACAGTAAGGGAGAAACTCAGACATTATAAATTTCCCAATATAAGTCACAACGCCACCTATGAAATATTCTTGCCAAAAAAATCGAATTTAAATCCAATAAAGCCTCTAATATCTATCCACCAATTCATAGGAAATAAGAGATCAAACAAAAGTCCGTTGCTGTCCAGTTGAGATCAAACAAAAGTCCGTTGCTGTCCAGTTGATTCCAACCCATAGTGATCCTATAGGACAGAATAAAAATGCCTCATAGGGTTTCCAAGGAGTGGCTGGTGGATTTGAACTGCTGACCTTTTGGTTAGCAGCCGAGCTTTTAAACATCCCCAGAAATGGAATCAGCAAAATCCAGACTGTGGAGAACCCTCCAGGACAAATGATAGTTTTTACAAGAAATAAATTTCAAGTAAAAAAAAAAAATGATGGTGAGAGAATTATAGTGACTTAAGAGACATATCACCTCATTGCAGTGTGTGGACCTGATTTGGATCCTGATGCAAACAAACTGAAAAATCATACACCCACAATTTCTTCCTCTTTCTCTCTCTCTCTCTCTATAACTGTGTGTATATGTGTATCGGGGAAAAAACGAATACTCCTTGTCATGGATTAAATAGTCCCCCCAAAGTATATGTCAACTTGGCCAGGCCAGGATTCCCAGTAGTATGTAATAATCCTCCATTTTATCTGATGTAATTGTCCTCCGTTTTGTGATATTATGTAACTGTCCTCTATTTTATGTGTTGTAAATCCTAAAACCTCTATGAGGCAGGATTAGCGTTTGGTATATCTTATTAATCATATCCTTACTCAAGTCACACCCTTGCTTGAGTCACACCTTTTATATTACTGGAGATAAAAGGAGAGAGAAGTGAGCAGAGAGGGGAGGGATCTCACTACCACCAAGAAAGAAGAGCTGGGAGTGGAGCACATCCAGTGGACCTGGGGTTCCTGTGCTGAGAACCTCCTAGACTCAGAGAAAGTTTGATGCCAAGACATGCCAGGCCCGCAGATGCTGAAAGGAGACAAGGACCTTCCCCCAGAGTTGAGAGAGAGAGAAAGCTTCCCCTAGAGCTGCCACCCTGAATATGAACTTTCAGCCTCCTAAACTGTGAAAGAATAAATTTCTGTTTGTTAAAGCCATTCACTCATGGTATTTCTGTTATAGCAGCACTAGATAAATAAGACACCCCCTAAATATTTGATAACATTAAGGAATGATTGTCAATTTTTAAGCTTCAGAAATGATAATGTGGTTATTTAAAAAAAAAGTTTTATCTTTAGATATATTTAGGTGAAATTATATGATATATGGCATTTTCTTCAAAATAATACACGAGTGGGTAGGGATTATAAGTGAAACAAGATTGGTTATAAGTTGATGATTATTAATGCGGAATTATGACTACGTGGGAGTTTATTATGCTAGTCCCTCTACTTTTGTATATGTTCCAAATTTCCCAAGATAAAAAGCTTTTTTTTTTTTTTAAAGACACCATAGGATTAAAAGAAAAACCACAAATTGTGGAAAGAAATTTGAAGCAAATTAGCAAAGATGAGACTCCAAAACCTCTAAAGAACTCCTACAAAATCAACCAGAAAAAGACAAAAAAAAAAAAATTGAAAAATGTTAATGTGAAATAACAAAAAAATGGCCATTAAAATATCAAAAGATTTTCAGCCTCATTAGTAAGCAGAAAAATGCCAATGAAAATCACAATAAGATATTTTATACATCACAGTGTGGTTGCTGTTGTTATTGTTATGTGCCATCCAGTCAACTCCAACTCATACTGACCTTGTGTATAACAGAACAAAACGTTGCCTTGTCCTGTGCCATCGTCACAGCTGCTGCTGTGTTTTTGCCCATTGTTGCAGCCACTGTGTCAAGCCATCTCATTGAAGTCTCCCTCTTTTTTTGCTGACTGTGTACTTTACCAAGCATGGTGTCTTTCTTCAGCAATTGGTCCCTCTTGATGATGTGTCCCAAGTATACAAGATGAAGTCTCACCATTCTCTCTTTTAAGGAGCGTTCTGGCTATACCACCTCCAAGACAGATTCTTTCATTCTTCTAGCAGTCCATGGTATATTCAACATTCTTTGCCAATATCACGATTTGGATGTGTCAATTCTTCTTCTGTCTTACTTTCTCGTTGTTCAGCTTTCACATGTATATGAAGTATTGAATATATCGTGGCTTGGGTCAGATGCAGCTTAGTTATTAAATGACATCTTTGCTTTTTAAGATTTATCGAAGTCTTTGCTGGAGATTTGCACAGTGAAACATGTCATTTAATTTCTTGACTGCTGTTTCTATGGGCATTGATTGTTGATCCAAGTAGAATGAAACCCTCGACAACTTCCATTTCTAGCCTTCACGATAGGCTAGGTTTTGTTGTTGCTACAAATACTCTAAACTCTTGTAATTCCCAAATGTCCACTCAGTGAGTGTCCATTGCCAATCGGCTGGGAGGTTCTGTTAGGCATAGTCATTCACGTTTCCAAGGTGACACAGTAGCCACCTTCTGAATATTGTGGATGTTCTTGCCAGAGGAAAGAGGGCCATGGAGGGTTTTGAATCAGCAACTAAAATGCTCCAGCCTGAAGTAGTATATTTCTCTTTACAACCCATTGGTCTGTGCAAGCCACATGACCCCACCCAACTTCTAGGGGGCCAGGAAGTACGATTCCTACAATATGCTTAAAAGAGGGTATAATTAGAATTGTTTGGGGAAAAGTAATAGCTTTCATGTATGCTAATTTTTTCCCACCAAATTGGTAAAAAACTATATAATCTGACAAAACCAAATATTGGCAAAGGTGTTGACAATACTGTCTTAGTCATCCAGTGCTGCTATAACAGAAATACCACAAGTGGATGGCTTAAACGAAGAGAAATTTATTTTCTCACAGTCTAGTAGGCTAGAAGTCCAAATTCAGAGTGTCATCTTCAGAGGAAGGCCTTCTCTCTCCATCAGCTCTGGAGGAAGGTCCTCGTCCTTGTCATCAGTCTTCTCCTGGACTAGGAGCCTCCCCTCACAGGAACCCCAGGTCCAAAGGATGAGCTCTGCTTCCAGCACTCCTTTCTTGGTGGTATGGGGTCCCCAACTCTCTGCTTGCTTCCCTTTCCTTTTATGTCTTGTAAGGTAAAAGGTGGTGCAGGCCACAGACCAGGGAAACTCCCTTAACATTGGATCACGGACCTGAACAAGGGTGTTACATCCCCCCCTAATCCTCTTTAACCACAGGCAGAGACTATAATTTATAACACATAGGAAAATCATAAAATGGAGGACAACCACACAATACTGGGAATCAAGGCCTAACCAAGTTGACATATATATTTGGGGTACATGATTCAATCTATTACAAATAGTAACTCTCACACTCTGTTGACTAAAGGGTAAATGGTTTGAACACTTTGAAAAACAGTGTAACATCACTTAGCAAAGTTGAAAATTCACATAGTCATCAACTCAGCAATTATCCTTAGAGAAACATATGTAGAGAGAGTTTTACATTATGTACACAAAGAGCACATTCAAATATGATCACAGTAGCATTGTGTGCAACAGCAAAATTAAACAAATAAAAACAAATACTGGAAACAGCTCTAATGTCAACACATGATAGTACAAATAAATAAATGCGTGAATAGTCATTTAATGAAGTATCATTTTGCATGCAAAATAAGGGAACAACAGATATATATGTCTACGTGGTTGGATTTCAAAAACACATTTAGTGAAAAAAGCAAGTCAAGAATTATTCTGTTTCTACAAAGATCAAAAACAGTCAAAATTAATATATTGCTTAGGGATACATACCTAAGTGGTAAAACTAAATAGAAGTAAGTTTAACACAAAATTCAAGAGAGTGGTTACCTCTCCTGAGTGGATTGAGGGAAAGGGTGTGATGGGGAGAGATTTAAGACATTGGCAATAGTGTTTGGAGTTTTAAACATGTGTTCATTTCATTGTTATTAACTTGTACATGTATGTTATATGTAGTCTTGTCTCCTAATGCTGTATTTCATTCATATAATCTATATTTATGGCATTTTTTTTAATTAACTTTTATTAAGCTTCAAGTGAACGTTTACAAATCCGATCAGTCTGTCACATATAAGTTTACATACATCTCACTCCCTACTCCCACTTGCTCTCTCCCTCTTGAGTCAGCCCTTTCAGTCTCTCCTTTCGTGACAATTTTGCCGGCTTCTCTCTCTCTCTATCCTCCCATCCCCCCTCCAGACAAGAGTTGCCAACACAATCTCAAGTGTCCACCTGATATAATTAGCTCACTCTTCATCAGCATCTCTCTCCTACCCGCTGACCAGTCCCTTTCATGCCTGATGAGTTGTCTTCGGGGATGGTTCCTGTCCTGTGCCAACAGAAGGTCTGGGGAGCATGGCCGCTGGGATTCCTCTAGTCTCAGTCAGACCATTAAGTTTGGTCTTTTTATGAGAATTTGGGGTCTGTATCCCACTGATCTTCTGCTCCCTCAGGGGTCCTCTGTTGTGCTCCCTGTCAGGGCAGTCATCGATTGTGGCTGGGCACCAACTAGTTCTTCTGGTCTCAGGATGATGTAGGTCTCTGGTTCATGTGGCCCTTTCTGTCTCTTGGGCTCTTAGTTGTCGTGTGGCCTTGGTGTTCTTCATTTTCCTTTGCTCCAGGTGGGTTGAGACCAATTGATGCATCTTAGATGGCCGCTTGTTAGCATTTAAGACCCCAGACGCCACATTTCAAAGTGGGATGCAGAATGATTTCATAATAGAATTATTTTGCCAATTGACTTAGAAGTCCCCGCAAACCATGTTCCCCAGACACCCGCCCTTGCTCCGCTGACCTTTGAAGCCTTCATTTTATCCCGGAAACTTCTTTGCTTTTGGTCCAGTCCAATTGAGCTGACCTTCCATGTATTGAGTATTGTCTTTCCCTTCACCTAAAGCATTTCTTATCTACTGATTAATCAATAAAAAACCCTTTCCCACCGTCCCTCCCTCCCCTCCTCGTAACCACAAAAGTATGTGTTCTTCTCAGGTTTACTATTACTCAAGATCTTATAATAGTGGTCTTATACAATATTTGTCCTTTTGCCTCTGACTAATTTCGCTCAGCATAATGCCTTCCAGGTTCCTCCATGTTATGAAATGTTTCAGAGATCCGTCGCTGTTCTTTATCGATGCGTAGTATTCCATTGTGTGAATATACCACAATTTATTTACCCATTCATCCGTTGATGGACACCTTGGTTGCTTCCAACTTTTTGCTATTGTAAACAGAGCTGCAATAAACATGGGTGTGCATATATCTGTTTGTATGAAGGCTCTTGTATCTCTAGGGTATATTCCCAGGAGTGGGATTTCTGGGTTGTATGGTAGTTCTATTTCTAACTGTTTAAGATAACGCCAGATAGATTTCCAAAGTGGTTGTACCATTTTACATTCCCACCAGCAGTGTATGAGAGTTCCAATCTCTCCGCAGCCTCTCCAACATTTATTATTTTGTGTTTTTTGGATTAATGCCAGCCTTGCTGGAGTGAGATGGAATCTCATCGTAGTTTTAATTTGCATTTCTCTAACGGCTAATGATCGTGAGCATTTTCTCATGTATCTGTTGGCTGCCTGAATATCTTCTTTAGTGAAATGTGTGTTCATATCCTTTGCCCACTTTTTGATTGGGTTGTTTGTCTTTTTGTGGTTGAGTTTTGACAGAGTCATGTAGATTTTAGAGATCAGGTGCTGGTCGGAGATGTCATAGCTGAAAATTCTTTCCCAGTCTGTAGGTGGTCTTTTTACTCTTTTGGTGAAGTCTTTAGATGAGCATAGGTATTTGATTTTTAGGAGCTCCCAGTTATCGGGTTTCTCTTCATCATTTTTGGTAATGTTTTGTATTCTGTTTATGCCCTGTATTAGGGCTCCTAACGTTGTCCCTATTTTTTCTTCCACGATCTTTATCGTTTTAGTCTTTATGTTTAGGTCTTTGATCCACTTGGAGTTAGTTTTTGTGCATGGTGTGAGGTATGGGTCCTGTTTCATTTTTTTGCAAATGGATATCCAGTTATGCCAGCACCATTTGTTAAAAAGACTTATCTTTTCCCCAATTAACTGACACTGGGCCTTTGTCAAATATCAGCTGCTCATATGTGGATGGATTTATATCTGGGTTCTCAATTCTGTTCCACTGGCCTATGTGCCTGTTGTTGTACCAGTACCAGGCTGTTTTGACTACTGTGGCTGTATAATAGGTTCTGAAATCAGGTAGAGTGAGGCCTCCCACTTTCTTCTTCTTTTTCAGTAATGCTTTACTTATCCGAGGCTTCTTTCCCTTCCATATGAAGTTGGTGATTTGTTTCTCCATCACATTAAAAAATGACATTGGAATTTGGATTGGAAGTGCATTGTATGTATAGATGGCTTTTGGTAGAATAGACATTTTTACCATGTTAAGTCTTCCTATCATATTTATGGCATATTTTAATAACTGTTAAAAGATCACTTAAAGGAATAGAAAATATGGATCTGCATTAGAACAATACAGAGAGAATTTAGTTCAGAACAGTAACATATGATTGTGCTGGTCTCCAATCATTTTTATATAAAGACTGGGGGAATTAAAAAAACAAGCTGACCATCCTTCTCAATACTCTGCCCTGGTGGCACAGTGGTTGCATGTTCAGCTGCTAATCAAAAGGTCAGTGGTTTGAACCCACCAACTGCTTCACAGGAGAAAGATGTGGTGGCCTGCTTTCATAAAGATCACAGTCTTAGAAACCCTATGGGGCAGTTCTACTCTGTTCTGTAGGGTCACTATGAATCGGAATCCACTTGATGGCAATGGGTTTAGTGTTTTGGGTTTAAGTGGCTAGACTGCCACCGTCTGTCAGTTTGTTGTACTGTGGTGTCTTGCATGTTGCTATGATGCTTGAAGCTATGCCACCAGTATTTCAAATACCAGCAGGGTCACCCATGGTGGACAATTTTCAGCACCACTTCCAGACTAAGACAGACTAGGAGGAAAGACCCGGCAATCTGTGTCTGAAAATTAGCCAGCGAAAACCCTCTGGACTACAGAGAATATTGTCCAATATAGTGCTGGAAGACAAGCCATCTAAATTAGAAGACACTCAGACTACACAGTGGCCATAACAATGGACTTGAGCATATCAACAATAGAGGACGAGTGGACTTTGGGTGGGCATCATTCCAAGTGAGGGACCAATGTAAACAAGACCAGCAGCATGAAAGGACATGACAAGTTAAAGGTGAATAAGCAGAACCAATTGAGTAAAGCGTGGGGTTCAGGATAAGTAGAGGGATTCCAGCTGGGGAGGCCAGAGGGGCTGGATTATGAATTATGCCAAATGCTGGGGATCTCATCTGGTAGGCTCTGCAGAATCCTTCAGGTTTTCTAAACAGGAGAAATATATCGCAGTGATTGAGAAAGATTATCTGGTACCAGCATTCAAAACGGACTGGAAAAAAAAGCAACAGTGTTCTCTTCTCCTTTCTCCTGTCTCTCTTTCTTTCCTTCGTGTTCCCTGCACAGATCTGCAAGTGCTCAGCCCTAGGAGCCCAGTCAGGATAAAATTGAAAAGATTTTAGTTTTCTCCTAACCTTGAACACAGTGGTTAATCATAGATAAAGTAGAAAGCAGAGGTTTAAGATAATATCTGGTAAGAAGTGAGGAAGGTTATAGGTATTATTGCACAGAAAAAAAATAGAGTTGAAAAAAAAGTAAGAAAAACTCAATGATAGAGAAGACGCTCAAAGACATAAAGCTTTTTCTTAATATTATTATTTCAAGGTTGGCAAACATTTATAGACAAAATTTGTCTATAGTTTTTCACATTAATCAACAATTTAAAAAGACTACAGATTGGTAACACCGATTAAGGGATATTATTGTTTGAATGTGATAAATAAGTCAGATAAAATAAATCTGTTGGCTGGACAATGTCATTAAAAGGCTCTTTCAAACTTTCATCTCTGCCATGCTCAGTGCATATGTGATGTTTTACCTCACGGTCACAAGATGGCTACCACAGCAGCAGGTACTGCATTCTCACATAACACCATGCAAATTAGGAATCAAGGGGTTAGGGTTGGAATGGGGATTTCTGCACCTCCCCTATCTTTTAACAGGGAGAAAATCTTTCCAAGTCCTCTGCTAGTATCTTCATGACATTTCACTAATCAGGAGTAGGTTATAAACCTACTTGTAGACCAATCACTGGCAAAGGGAAAAAGGATTGCCATGACTTTTTTTTTTAAAAAAAAAAAGGTCAGACATGGTTTAATTCCTAGGCACATTGTCATCATTGTAAATTGAGACAGCAGTGGTTAATGGATAAGCGGACTGCATTGTCTGCCACAGAGAGGCACAGAAAAATTGACAGGGAGAATATTAGGGAATTAGAGAAGCTTTATGGGTCACTACTCTGATGAGTTCCAGGATGCACTGCTCATGTTTATTTGTCACCCTTGAACGTCAGCACCAATGGCGCACATAACGAGTGCTCAATATGAATTTTACAACAAATGAATATACAGTCATGTAGCACATAATGTCCACCTGGGCAACGTCTGACCACATATACGTCCTATTAAGTAGAGTTCAGAAATCCTGGTTGGAAAACTGTATGTAGTGGACATAACTGGACATAGCAAATGCAAAAGCTTCCCTCACAAAACACATGTATCTGATGTCTCTTGTATACAAAGCAATAGCCTCTAGACTCACCCAACACTACATTAGCCCTGCAAGCTTCAATTGTTTTAACAACAGATTACATATATGTAATATGGTGTTCGCACAATGTCCAAATTACATAACGTCCTATTTCACAGAGGGTATCATGGACATTGAACAACGCACGACTGTAGAAGGTAGCATATTGAGTAGGACTTAAACAAGCAGAAATATTTATGAGAGCCTAGGAATCACACTGATATTAAGAAACTAGGCTTTCTTTACCAGTAAGCCAGAAAGAAATTACGCTCATCTGTCAGGGAGGTGAGGTGATGATGAAGCCTGGCTTTCCACCCTCACTGCATGCTATGGATAGGGCATGTCCAGTCAGGAAAAGGTGAGCACCATGAGAAGATGGTGTGCACCTGCCACAGTCCAAAGAACGCCATCTAGGGACAATTCGTGAACTCATTCCACAAATATTCCCGTTGCCCTCAAGTTGATCCCGACCATGCCAGCGAGCCTATGTGTAGAGTAGAACTGTACTCCACGGGGATTTCAAGGCTCGGACTTTTTAGAAGCAGACCACCAGGTCTTTCTTCTGAGCTGCCTCTGGGCGGCACTGAACCACCAACCTTTTGGTTAGTAGTCTAGCACTTAACTGTTTGCACCACCCTTGAGAACCTGGTATATATCCAGCACTGTTCTACGCATTTGAAATACATTAGTGAAAAAAACAGCAAAAATTTCCTGCACTCATAAGCATACATTCTAGCATAATAATGAGTGAATTATACAGTACATTAACAGGAAAATGAATAGAGCAGGGTAAAATGGTTCAGTAGCACTGGGGTGGAGGGTTATGGGTTAGGTTAAATAGGGTGCTCAGGACAGATCTCTCTGAGAAGGTGACATTGGAGTAAAATGTTGAAGGAGGGAAGGGAGTCACCATAAGAACACTTGTGGGAAGAGTGTATCAGGCAGAAGACTGGCTTGTGCAAAGGCCTTGAGGAAGGATGCCTGAGGCGTGGGAGGTATGACAAATTGGCCAATATAGTCGCAGTAGCGTGAGGTAAATGGAGACTTATAGATGAAGTAGAAAGGGAACAGGAGTCCAAACCATAAGAGAGTTGAAGACCACTTACTGAAGTGAAAGCTCTAAGGGCCCACTAGTAGTTCACAGTCATGAACGTCAAGAGAGACACCAGGGAGCATCATTTTCTCCAGGTACAGGCAGCCGCATGGGTGTGGATGCACAGTAGGGAACCAGCTAGATGTAACCAGTTCTGTGGTTCAGCTAACCATGTATGATGAAGCAAGAAATGGGTAAAAAAAATGTTGATGTAATGAGGGAAGAGAGGACAATTGATGGGTAGTGAGAAAGTAGAGGGATAAAACGATCAGGGACCTTACCGGGGTGAAAAGACTGTTGGAATCAGGATAATAGATAGATGGGGCTGAGCCAGAGAATGGCATGGATGAAATTGAAATTAAGACAAGTCTCAAATTATTAACACTTTCAAATGTTAAATGTGTGCTAATCTGTAAGTCCAGAGCCATGTACTAGTTAATAGTTAACACTTGGAAACTAAGCTCCTATTGTTCCCATTGATGGATTTCATCTTTCATTGCCATTTCATATTTGAGGCCAAAATGTTTAAGTGTTTAAGTAGTTAAGGAATAATTGCCTTAATTTTGTGGTTGCTTGTTACTGTTACACTAATATGTCCTTTATATTTAATGTTTATTTGTGAGAACTGTAATCTGGACAATGCCATGGAAATAAGCAGTCCTTGATAAGATGAACCAATGTACTATATTTAAGGTTTGGATAAGTTATAAATTCTGCAAAAATTTAGAGAATATTTATGAAATCATCACAACTCCACCCTGATTATCTAAGGGAGACTTGTCAGTTCCATGAAAGGCGAACAGTCTTAGTTTTAGAGAACTCTGTGTTCACATTCCAGTTGAGTCAGTTATTGGTTGTGTGATTTAGGTAAACTCAATGAACTTCAGTTCCCCAGCTGATATGTATAATCCCTTCTGGCTACAATATTCTTTAAGTCTATAAAATTAGTTTCATCAAGATTTGCACATATTCCACTTTCTGTTTCTTTGAAGGAGACATTTGTTGAGGCCAAAGTTATATTTTCAAAAGAGATGAATTAATGATTTGCATTATCTTACTTTCCAAACAGTCCTAAGGTAGCGATCATTAGTTTATGTAAAACACAGATTAAATGAATATCACAAAACTAACAAATCCAGGGCCAATAGTATAGTACAGGTAATCCCCAATTTACAACTAGGTCCCTTTCTGACATCTTGGTTGTAAGTTGGTTCTGATGTAAGTCAAATGCCCCGTTTTTTAAAAAAAAAATCTGGTCTTTACATGCCTCTGGGGGTTGAAAACATTACATATAAACTTACAGATATATTTGAACATTGTATGTAGTACATATTACTAATGATAAGATGTACGAAAAGAAAAAAAAGACAGTCATAAGTGCGGTTCATCATAACTTAAATCTGTCATAAGTCTGACACATTACAAAAGAAAACACATTTTAAATACTCCACTTTTAAAAAGAATGAGTTTTTGTTCCACCCCAAGCAACTATCAACCCAGACAATTTTTTAATTTCATCATCCAAAACACATCAGTGTGGGGAGTAATCCACCATGTCTTCAGGGCTATGTGCACCCTGGGACCTCAAGATGCTCCAGGGATTTGGGTTTTAAGTCTGATTTAGCCTCTAACCAGTTGCAGACCTTGGAAAAACCATATAACCTGCTCTGTCCTCAGTTTCCTCTTCTGCAAATTGAGAGGGTTGGAAAGAATGATGCCCGTGATGGTGACTTTTATGTGCCAACTTGGCTAGGCTACAGTGCCCGGTTGTTTGGTCACAGTCTAGTCTAGATGTTGCTGTGAAGGTATTTTGTAGATGTGATTAACACTTACCAACAGTTGATCCATAGTGTGGGTGAGCCTCATCCAATCAAGTGAAGACCTCAAGGGCAAAAACAGGCTTCCAGGAGAAGGAATTCTGCCTTAAAATTTTAACAGACATCCTGCTGGAGTTGCCAGTCTGTGAATCCCAGACTTGCCAGCCCCCTTCCCCCCACCCCCCCGAAAGCCAATTCCTTAAAATCAACCTATCTCTACCTCTATCTTTACCACTGTCTCTATCTCTGTCTATGTCTACATCTGATATACCTATAGATACAGAGATATCCTATTGGTTCTGTTTCTTTGGAGAACCCTGACTAATACAACACCTAAATTTCATCTCGGGGCTAAACTGCTGAGATTCTTGAATGGAGATTTGCTTGCAGGAGTCTGCGAGAGGCTCTTCTGGCGGCCCCAGTAGGACTTCTGGTGTCCTGCAGCTCATCAGGAAAACGAAGCTCGCAGATGAAGAGCCACCTAATGGCTTAATGGGCTTTAATATGAGCAGCTAGGTTTTTATTTTCTCTTATAGCAGATTCCCTGGGGTAAAGCATACTTCACAGTAGAATAATAGCCACATAGGATATTTTGATTGCTGCAGGATATCTTATTTGGAAATCAAGTTTAAGTCACACTCCCCGGGTAGTTTTAACACTCAGAACAAAATAAAAGCTCCCAAGGGAATTTTTACACTTAGAGATTAAACCTATTGGAACGCTAGAAGTTATCTAAGAGCGAAGCATCTGTAAATATGTAAAACTGGGTGAAATCACACACACCACTACTACTAATCTCTTTCAAGTTTGAGTAGAAGTCAAAAGGAACAAGTGAAATTCCTGGGAACACTTTTATATTAAACTGCTAACTCCACGGTCATGTCTAATGACTCAAATTATAACAGAGAGTTGGGAATTTCAGTGGCATAGATAAGAATGATGCAAAAATTGCCCATACAAGCACACAATCAACTCCACATACGCAAAAATGGATCCCACAGAGGTCGCTGAATGGTCTTCTTTTCCTCTCTGGTAAGCTTTAATAGTTATGCTTTCACATAAAGACTAGTCTACACAATAGAATAAAGTAAGTTTTTCTGCCCGACTTCTCAGGATTTAGCTATTACCCCCACTACCCACGTGCATCATATCTTTACACGCTACTCTAGGTTTCTTCGGTTGTGAATCAGACATCATGTTAGATGCTCTATACATGTCATCTTATTTAATCTTCTCAACAACCCTGAGAAGTAGCAATTGTTTGCTCTTTTGTACAATGGTAGAAAGTGAGGTCCCAACAGATTATATGTGCGCTGTAAACTGCTTTTTCTTCAAATTGGAAGGGGACAGTCCTTGACAACAGCCATTCATTCATTCATTCATGCATTCATTCAGGAGCTTGTCCTATTTCAAACATACATATAGGAAATCTTCCTATACGTAGAGCCCGCTCCCCTCTTCTTTCTCAGCTTTTAGTGGAGGTGAAGCTTGGAGAAATGATTAGCTCAGTTGTGACTTGGCATCCATTGTCTGATTACTCCTCCATCTTGCATTTTCCAGGTTAAATTATGAATTTTTAAAAAATTTTCTTCTGAACCATTTTCAAAAGACATCTTCTCTCTCAGGGAGTGGAGTTACAAAGGAGAAGCAGTATTTTAGTAAGCAAGAGTGAAACAGAAAGAGTACCACAGAGTTTTTACATTAACACCATGACATTTCTAATAATCTATATAGCAGGATTTTTTTTTTTTTAGCATGCTTCTCAGTGCCTCTTGAAAACCTTTGTGACACACTAGAAAGCTACTGACTAATTTGTTCTGGCAGCAAAATGAGCTCACTATTACTGAAAATATGTTTTCTATCACCAGATCTTGTTCAGGTCATTGAGTGGCTTTTCACTGGTGGAAAAAAGTAGTATTTACTCGCAAGGAAACATCAACATGAGAGAGAGAGAAATAAATACTTCCTTTGCATTGTGCTGACATTTTGACCCGCCCTCACATTAGCAAAATGCAAACCACAGTCAATTATCTATGAGGTGATATTTCAATATTTTGCATCTCCGGAATTGCACATCAATCCGTATCTTTGTTTCAAACAAGGTGAATGAAAGGTGTATGAGGCAGACTATGAATAAACAACTGTGAAAAGCTAACTTTAAGCAGCTTTCAGCTTAGCAACTGAGATGCCATTTCTTAGCACTAAATTTAGAGAAATAATGGAGAGTGGTTTACCACAAGCTGTGTAGCTTCTTAAAGCGGCAGGGGCTGGGCATTGAATTACTGAGAAGCGCAGAGTCCCCACAGAGATTTCAGACTTTGGTTAAGGATGTAGTATCAGCAGGTCCCAATGGGTGTGGCCAAGCAGGGGCGGGGGTTATATTTCATTCTTTTCTTTTTTTTTCTTCCCTTGCAGAGGTGTGGATAGCAGCAGTGTAAGCTGCAGATGTGGGTGATTAGGATGTTAAATGGGAGAAAAAAAGGCTCTTCATTATTCTTCTTTTGGAAAAATACAAGGGATAAAACTCAGCAATCAATAAGCCTTTTCATTTGCCTACGATTTTGCAGCACCACGAGGATGCTGACTTCCTTTCCGTAGGTGAGACTACTCCCTGCTGACATCAGGAGCAGGGAGGGAAGACATTTGTGTGAAAAAGAAAATGAAGCTCTATGGCAGCTTTTGTTTTGACATTTGCTAGCTGTCCTCCCTTGTGTTAAAATTGGATGTATCGGGCACTGGCAGCCAAAGGATTTTAACATTGAAAACACGGGGCACTATTTGCTAGACAAATCCCCAGGTGCATAAAACAATTGTGAGTTCTGATAAGGAATTACAACTTCTTGGACTTTGTCTTTAGCCACATACAACAGAAAAATCCGATCGTTTAGCCTAAGGCCGTTAACATACTAGGCCTGAGAGTAATAGTCACTGCCATACTAATGAAAAGCCCTCTGCTTCAAAATCACTCCAATAAATGCGTATTGAATTAGAATTTATAGACATCTAAAGAGAAGAAAATCAAACGTTCCTTCATACCCAACCTTTATCAGCAATGCCCTAGTTGAGTCACCCTCGGCTGCAGGGTAAAATTTCCACCCAAATGAAATGAGATGAGCTGTGGCTGGTGATTTAACAAGATGGTTGTTTTTAGACGGAATTTAAAATTTTTCAGAATTAGCGCTTTATGGAGATTTGGAAGGTGGCTTGGTGTTGCAGGGCTTAGATTTGTAAATTTCTGATTAAAATGTATCCTTCATATCAGTTTTCAAGGAGTAAGTAATGAGCTTAATCCATGGCATTTAATCATTGAAATTTGTTTTGACATTTTTAGAACATGGAGCCCAATACTGAGATGTGATTACTTTGCAACAGATTCGCCAGGGAGGTGACATGTCACACGGGGAGCTTACAAAGGAATAAGTGGATTAGCCTAGATGGGGGAGGTAAAATAAAAGAGACCGCAATGTAAGAAAAAAAAGAAAAACGGTGCAAATACATGATTTTCAAATTGCTTCTTTCTGAGGTCAAAGAGTAACTTTGCCCATTGTCTCTGTTTTTCCCCATCTCATTATGCTTTGGGCAGCCCCCATTTAGATTTAAGGGGAGAAAAAACAAGGTTGAATGTGAAAGTAAGTTTCATCACTAATGGCCAAAGGATAAATGCTAGGTCATCTCTGCAGAAGCCCACGACCTCCTCTAGACATGACAACTCTGAGTTTATTGTCCTGTTCTCAGACCTTGACAAGATGCTCCAGTACTGTCATCACAGATACCAAAAATAAAAAAACAGTTGTTGTCAAGTCCATTCTGACTAGTGGCAACCCCATGTGTGCAGAGTAGAATTGCACTCTACAAGCTTTTCATGGCTGTGAACTTTCAGAAGCAACACTCAGGGACTGTGCACAGATACCAAAAAAAAAAAAACCAAACCATTGCCATCAAGTCGATTCCAGCTCATAGCAACCCTATACGACAGAAAAGAACTGGCCCATAGGGTTTCCAAGGAGCAGCTGGTGAATTTGAACTGCTGACCTTTGCTCTTAACCACTACTCCACCAGGGCTCCTGTGCACAGATAGACGGTAGTTAACAAGTGTCCTCTCTAACTGGCCTGCTGCCCTCACCCTTGCAACCGCCCTGAATCCTAGAAGAAATCCACCACCGAGATGAGATGTATCCACTGTACCCCTCCAGCTGCCCTGACTCTTGGCCCCAGATGAGGGAGGACTGTCTCTTGCTGACTTTGTTAATGGAAAAGGATTTAAAACCAGAGAAGCAGACAATGATGTGAATAATGCAAAGTTCTATTTTAAGCACTGGAACAGAGGCTGTTAGTAAGGTTCCCTGGTGATGCAATAATTAAGTGCTTGGCTGATAGCTGAAAGGTTGGCAGTTCAAACCCACCCAGTGGCTGTACAAGAGAAAGACCTGGTGATCTACTTCCATAAGGACTACAGCCTAGAAAACCCTACAGGGGAGTTCTACTCTTTGAGATGGGGTCTCTGGGAGTCAGAATTTATTCGATGGCACCTAACAACAGCAGGCATAGGTGTGGGAAGAATGGGAGTTTTGGTATCAGGTAGACCTAAGTTTAAATTCCAGTTCTGACAGTTAGCAGCTCTTTGATCATCTCTGTACTCCAGCTACTTCCATTGTAAAACAGAGACTATAAATACCTGCCTTCTGGAGTGACCGCCCAAACCCAGTGCCCTCGAGTCGATTCCGACTCATAGTGACCCTATAGGATGGAGTAGAACTGCCCCATAGAGTTTCCAGGGAGCGCCTGGCAGATTCAAACTGCCGGCCCTTTGGTTAGCAGCCATAGCACTACAGTGAGGCCAAAAGGAGATCACATGTGATGCCTTAGCATGGCTTTTACCTAATAGTAAGGGCTCAGATCTATTAACCAAAAGTAGAAATGCCTCACAGGGTTTCCAAAGAATGGCTGGTGGATTTGAACTGCCAACCTTTTGGTTAGCAGCCATAGCACTTAACCACTGCACCACCAGGGCTCAGTTATCTTTTAATTCCTTTCTCTTCTCTGGTTCTTGTTTTCCCTTTTGGTTTTGGAAACAGATTTATCTTCTTGATAATTGCTTTTTACTTAGGCTGTCAGAATATATTGTTTTCCCTAAAACGGTCTAAACCTAATTTAGATTGTAATAATAGTGAAGCCACTGCCTAGGCTTCCCCCACTCTGCTGCAGCCCTCTGCCCCCTAAGCCATGGTTTCTAACTGTGTATTGACCTGACTGCACAGTGGGCTCTCTTAAATTTGGGGCTGAAATCCCGTGAATGCACAAACTAAGATCTTGGCGCTTGTGCAGGACCTGAAAAACCATGGCCCCTAACTTGACCCTGGACCTGAACTTCGCTGGAGAGGAAGATGTTCTCTGGCACACAGCTGCATCCAAGCCCATTTGAAAAGCAAAAGATCTCTTCCTCTGCTAAATGACTCAGCACCTGGATCTCCAAATATGTACCTGGGAGCGATTGTGGTGTCAGATTTTGGGCACCAATCCTGCCCCTTGGGGACTGCAGGCCATAAAAGCTCCAAGATCCCCCAGGGTGGGGAATGCATGGTCTTTCGGCTGCTAGGCCTCACGTTGCTCCTTGTTTGCACAAACAAGTTTCCACTTTTTGTTTCCCTTGCACCTGGTGGTGTGGCATCTGTCTTATTTCAATTGGCTAATAGGACAGGACAAGAACCCGTGTTCAGTTACAGTAGTGCTTTATATGTTGGTGAGGTGTAGATGGTTTCATGACACTTGGAGTATAAGAAGTGTCGTATCTTTTTTGTATATTTGACAAAAAAAATCCAGTTTGAGCCCACATTTGCCAAGTGTGGCAAGAAAGCCCAAAAATCTAACAGTTTTGGGGAACCAGGAAGAAGGATGGGGAATGCTGCTTCTCCCATTTGGATTGTACCAACGTTGTTGTTGTTGCTGTTAGTTGCCATTAAGTTGACTCCAACTCATGGTGACCCAATATATAACAGAATGAAATGTTGTCTGGTTCTGTGCCATCATTATGACCTTTGGTATGTTTGAGTCCATTGTTGTGGCTATTGTGTCAACCCATCTCATTGAGGGTTTTTCTCATTTTTGCTGACCCCTTACTAGAAAACCCTGGTGGTGTAGTGGTTAAGAGGTATGGTTGCTAACCAAAAGGTCAGCAGTTCAAATCTACCAGGTACTCCTTAGAAACCGTATGGGGCAGTTCTACTCTGTCCCATAGGGTTGCTGTGGGTTGGAATCGACTTGACTGCAATGAGTTTTGTTTTGTTTTTTTTTTTTTGCTTTACAAAACAGGGTGTCCTTTTCTAGCTTTTCTAGTGATTGGTCTTCTCTGATGATGTGTCCCAAAGTAAGTGAGCCAAAGTCTTGCTGTCCTTGCTTCTAAGGAGCATTCTGGTTGTATTTCTTCTTAGACTGATTTGTTCATTTTTCTGGCCTTCTACCTTGTATTCAATATTCTTTGTCAACACCACAGTCGAATGCACCAACTTTTTAGTCCTTCATACAAACATGCTAGGGGCTTATTCAATGTATGTAACAGTCTCTGTCACCCTTACTGTTCCTCAGTTACTCATCTGTCTGTTGGCATTGCTCTTCTTAACAGATTACAGCGATGACGCTATGGTCCCATCTTCCATAGACCACAGAAACATTCTCAGAGGCTCCCAAAATACTATGCTGGGCTCTGATACACACTACTACGTAGACAAACCTTGAAAATATTATGCTGAGTGAAATAAGTCAAACACAAAAGGACAAATATTGTATGATGTCACTTACATGAAGTATCTAGGATAGGCAAATGCATAGAGACCAAAGTTCATTAGTGGGTACCAGGTGTGAGTGGGAGGGGGGAAGGAGAAACTGATGCTGAGTTTAGTTAAGGGTGATAAAAAAATATGAGAGCAAATAGTGGTGATGGCTGTACCACATGGTGAGCGTAATTAATGTCACTGAATTGTACATGCAAAAATGCTTTTAATTTTTTGGTCATTTTGGTCAAAAAATCAAACATACACACACACACAACTTCAACTCCATATTGGGCTGAACCTCTTCTGGATAAACTGAAAAAAACCAAACCAGTTGCCATCAAATTGATTCTGACTTGTGGCGACCTCATGTGTATCAGGGTAGAGCTGTGCTTCATAGGGTTTTCAATGACTGATATTGCCAGTCCTTTCTTCCAAGGCACCTCTGGGTGGACTCAAACTTCCAACCTTTCAGTTAGCAGCTCAGTGAGTTAACCGTTTGTACTACCCAAGGACTCCACTCCTGAACAGTCCAGCCTATACATCCAGGCTCTGCATGTATGCCACAACTCTCAGATAGAGGAAGAATCTGGAGAAGAGTCCCACGCAGCCTCTGGAAGCAGGTCTGTGGACATTTGAGCAAGGAATCCTGAGGTCCATATCATCCAAACCATGGTCCAAGAAGGGACTGATCACAATGCCAAGTGATATTGTTCATCGACTTGTTTGCTTGCTTATTCTCTGTCTATCGCTACTAGATTGTCAGGCCCGTGGCTTCGGAACATTGCCTGCCTTGAGTATGAGTATCTGGAATAGTGTAAAGGGCCTATCAGGTTCTCAGAAGATTTTGGCTAAATCAATGAATAAAGAATAAGGGATGAGGAAGAGATACAGAGAGAAGAAAATGGATTATTTTACTGATAAAGAATTAGCAGTTACAGATTGTTGGATTTAATGCAAGTATTATGTGCATGTGTGTTCTTTTTGGGGGGATCAGGGGTTTCCTGAGGAAAATTAACAGTTGAGTATATAGAAAAAGGACAAGTGGAACTATTTTAACTCTTCAATCATCCCAGTTCAAAGATCACAGCAACTGAAAATTTAATGTTGAGTTACTCTTCTGAAGGGGAGGAAGGGATAATTAATTCCCTTTCTATTGTTTTGCTGGAGTCCCTGGGTGGTGCAAACAGCGAACTCACTTAGCTGCTAATGGAAAGGCTGGAGGACCCAGAGGTGCCTTGGAAGGAAGGTCTGGTAATCAACTTCTGAAAAATCAGCCCTTGAAAACCCTATAGAACACAGTTCTGCTGACACACATGGGTCACCATGAATCAGAAACAGCTTGACTCCGCAGCAACTGGTCTGCTCCTTTGCTGATGGAGCTCTGTGTGGGGAGAGGGGAAACAAACTAAGCACAGGCCGTTCGGCATCACGTTCCTGATCACTGCATAGCACGTGATGTGCACTGTGGAATCCTCCTGGTGCCTTCACACTCCCCAGCTCGTTGAGTCATCACTGCCCTCCTGAGGTGAAGAGACCAAGGCTGAGAAAAATAATGTAGCCATGGACAGAGAATAAATGGGAAGGAAGAGACCTGAGGACCAGCCTTCTGTGCATCTTCTCTGACCGATTTTGTGTGCTCCTAGCACCTACCCCTTGCCATCGAGCTATTCCAACTCATAACGACCCTATCTGTGAGAGTCGAACTGCCCCATAGTGTTTCCAAGGCTGTAAATCTTTACTGAAGCAGGCTGTCACAGCTTTCTCACAGAGCAGCTGGTGGGTTCCAACCGCAACCTTTTGGTTAGCAGCCAAGTGCTTAACTACTGCACCACCAGGGCTCCCTTCCCAGGGTACAGCCATCTCAAAATCAAGGAACAGTCACTTAAATCTGTACGAGTTAGCCAACCATAAGGCCCTGAGCAGTTTAGCCTGAGCAGCCAGGCATAAATGGCAACACAGGGTCTTATGCCATTGCTTGAGCATTCTTGCCAAGGACTATTCTTCACCTAGTTTAAATTGACTTGTATTTCCTAATTTAAGAAGCCCTGGTAGCACAGTGGTTAAAGCACTCAGCTGCTAACCTAAAGATCAGCGGTTCGCACCCATCAGTTGCTCCACAGGAGAAAGCTGTGGCAGTCTGCTTCTGTCAAAATTCACAGCCTTGGAAACCCTATGGAGTAGTTCTCCTTTATCCTACAGGGTCGCTAGGAATCAGAATCGACTCCATGACAGTGGGTTTGGGGTTAGAATGGTTAAGTGCTCATCTGCTAACTGAAAGGTCAGTTGCTCAAACCCACCAGTGGTTCCTTGGGAGAAAGGACCTGGCAATTTGTTGCAGTAAAAATTACAGCCTAAGAACCCTATGAGGCAGTTCCACTCTGTCTTATAGGGTCCCTGTGAGTTGGAATCTAATCAGCGGCACACAGCAAAATTTCCTTATTTGGTGATGTTAAACATGATTCTTAGAGTTCTTGAAAGCCCTTAAAAGTTTATAGAACCAAGAAGGTTCACTTTTCTAGACCAACCCTGCCTTGGATCATGCAATGAAACAAAGGCACAATATTTTATTAACCAAGTAGAACACTGGGACCATTATTTTTCCAGTTGAGGAAAATAAAATAAAACCTGAGTCAAAGAAAAAGAGGAGACGTCAAATGCCATTTCAACTACTTAGTTTTGTTCTGTTTTTCTTAATCTGTTTATCATTTGTAAAATTCTTCCCTTCAACAAGTGAATGACCTGCTTGCTGCGGGCCAGGCACAATGCTAATGCATTTACTTGTGATTTTATTAAATCCTCAGATTAGTCCTGTAGGGTTGGTGTTGTCCTCCTTTCATACATGAGAAGGCCAAGGCTTAGAGAGGTTAATTAACACAGCTAATGAGTGGCTGAGCGGGGATTCAAATCCCCATCGGCCTATTCATAAGGCCATGCCCTTAATCAGATATTATATTGAGCTCACTGGCCTACTGGTCATAATATCAATATCCACCTCGCAGGGCTGATGTGAAAATTATAAGAGATGATACATATGAAAAGTGTCCAGCAAACCCAAAAGTCCCCACAAAGGTTTGCTGTGATGATTTCTCACCGTTTTACAGGGAGCCAGCTCTGCTGTTCTTAGTGGCCAACAAATCTATATCAATCCTGTAATTCATCCTTAAACCACCCAAGTCTTGTTTGCTTGGCTTTCTCTATAGCCAAAGGGAAGCTGAAAATATGCCTTTTGTAAGAAAGGCTTAACACCTGCTGCCACAGGGTGCTAAACCATCTGGATCATCAGAGGAGTATAGACTCGCTTACAAAAGACTTGGATTAATTTGGCCATTGTTTCCCTACATAAACCAGGCATAAGGAAGCAAGCAACCCAGGGAAGGATAATCATGCTGAGAGTGGAAGCACTTATTATAAATAATTACCATGTAATTATCCACAACCTCCCTGGAGTCTGTAGCCTCCGGCTGGCCTTAGGAGGTGCCCCTTCCTTACTAAGTATAGGGAGATTGAAGAGCTTCGATAACTTTATCGGGGCACGTGTCCCTTGTCTTATAGCTGGGTTACCGCCATCTGGGTCTACTCATGTAATGAAGCGTTCAAAGCTTAAGGCTGTGGAGCAGAGCAGCTGTGGGGTTTCTTCAGCTGGATCCATACCCCCACCCCGCACACTCATTTAATAGCACAATGCCTTTTTGCCAGCGTGACACATATGATGTCTTCTCTTAAGCAAAGTGTTTATTGAGCAGGTGAATACCCTGTGCAGGCTGTGATAGTCCTCCTTTTAGTGTGCCTTAGAGCTGTGTTTTCAAGCTGAGGGGCGGCCCCCTTGAAGACATGTAAAAAAAAAAGCAGCAGTACTACTAGACTGACAGAGACTGAAGAAACCCCACGAGTATGGCCCCCAGACACCCTTGTAACTCAGTACTGAAGTCACTCCCAAGGTTCATCCTTCAGCCAAAGATTAGACAGGCCCATAAAACAAGACTAAAGGGGCACACCAGCCCAGCGGCAAGGACAAGAAGGCAGGAGGGGACAGGAAAGCTGGATGAATGGAAATGGGGAACCCAAGGTTGAAAAGGGGAGAATGCTGACACATCACAGGATTGATAGCCAATGTCACAAAACAGTACATGTATTGTTTAATGAGAAACTAATTTGCTCTGTAAGCTTTCACCTGAAGCACAATAAAAAAAAAAAAGAAAAGCAATATAAATAAAGGAGCAGTAGTAGAAACCCTGAGGAGCACAGACAGAAGCACAGACACCTCCCAGAGGAACATGATTGCCTACAAGGTTAATTAATTTCCCTTGTTTTCATTCCAGGACCACATTTATCTTGGTGGCAGCAGCTACAAATGTGAAATCAAACCTCCAGACTTAGACGATTGGAATTGTATTTACCTGCTCAAGATGTGTAAACAAGCTATTCTCTGTGTTGTCTTACTTGAAACGTAAGGGTTACGGCAAAGTTCTGGCTGTAGGTGAGTGAGGGACATGCTTTTTTTGTGATGTCTAGATAGAAGTAAGGAGTCCCTGGGTGGCACAAATCATTAAGCACTTGGCTACTAACTGAAAGGTTAACAGTTCGAACCCATTCAGAGGCACCTCAGAAGAAAGGCCTGGTGATCTACTTCTGACAGGCAACAGCCATGAAAGCCCTAAGGAGCACAGCTCTATCTTGACACATACGGGGTCGTGATGAGTTGGAATTGACTTCTATGGTAATGGATCTATCGGTAGCCCTGGTGGCACAATGGTTAAGAGCTACGGCTGCTTACCAAAAGATCTGCAGTTTGAATCTACCAGCTATCCCCTGGAAATCCTATGCGGCATTCTACTCCGTCCTATAGGGTCTCTATGATTCGGAATCGCCTCGATGAAAATGCGTTTAGTGTTTTGGTTTGGTTTAGATACAGGTAAAGTGAAAGATGAGGGAAGAGGTTACAATTCAGTACCTTGGATGAGACAGTTGTAAAGAATTGCAGTCGTAGACCTAGAATCTCACAGATTGTCATCAGCCACATTTTTATTACTATATTGAAACTCTATGGGGCAGTTCTACTCTGTCCTATGGGGTCGCCTATGAGTCGGAATTGACTCAACGGCACTGGGTTTGTTTTTGTTTGGTTATTGTTGTTGTTAGTTGCTGTCGAGTTGGCTCCAACTCGTGGTGACCCCATGTACAACAGAATGAAACGTTGCAAGGTCTTGCGCCATCTTCACTATCATTGGTATTCTCAAGTTCATTGTTGAGGCCACTGTGTATTTTGAGCAACTTCCAACCTAGAGGGGTCATCTTCTAGCACTATACTGGACAATACTTTATTGTGATTCATGGATTTTCATTGACTAATTTTTTTTTTTTTTAGTAGCTACCGTTTATTTAGCCCTTCCTAAATAACAAGCACTTTATATGCACTATCTCTTTCGTGATAACAGTTTGAGGTAACTAACATTATTTAGCCATGTATGAGTGAGAAAACTGAGATTAAGTAACTGGTTTGAGGTCACCAATGGTAGGTTCTGGATTCAAACCTGAGTCCGACTCATGCTCTGAACCACCAGGGCTTAAGAAACCAGAAGATCCCAGAATATGTAGGTGCAGAGAACAGAAGACTTTGGAGGAACTCTGAAATTGCCTGGTCTAATCAATCTGACAATTTTAAATCTTCGTTTTCAGAAAAGCCAATCAGAGAAGGCTAAACAAACCCCCTTGCAAATCCATTCTTCTGCCTACCTTTTAGAATTCTCAGTACAAGAAAAGGGCTAAAAATATTATTTGTAGCAATTGGATTTTCCTCCATGAGTTATGTGCTTTAATTCTTCAACTGTTAAATTATGGCCATTTGGGGAGAAATGTTTTATAAAGTATCTCTTTTTAAAATATTAGAAATATTATGCCAAGCATGTGAGTGAGTAGTGTCAAGAAGGAATACACTGATCTCTGAGGAAAGACCAGAGCAAAATGATCGGTTTACTGCACCCTAGCTGATCATACCTGTGCAGTGTGGCTAGAATGCCACCCTGCAGATGACTCCCTCTGCAACAGCATGGCTTCCAGACAGAATTTGCTCATGGCTTCACCAGGTGTCCGTTATACATCTGTCAGTTTGTGGTACTTGTGGTGCCTTGTGTGTTGCTGTGATGCTGAAAGCTATGCCACTGGTATTTCAAATACCAGAAGGGTCACCCATGGTGGACAGGTTTCAGTGGAACTTCCAGACTAAGACTAGGAAGAAAAAGGCCTGGTGATCTATGTTTGAAACTTAGTAAAACCTTAAGGGCCACAACTGAACATTGTCTGAATTGCTTGCTTTGGACATGTCATTAGGGGGGATCAATCACTGGAGGGAGACTTCATGTTTGGTGAAGTAGAGGGCCAGCAAGGGTGAAGGAGATCCTCCCTGGGATGGATTGGCCCAACAGCCACAACAATGGACCTGAAGGTGCTGGTAATGCTGAGAATGACACAAGACCAGACAACGTTTTCTTCTGTTGTACCTAAGGTTACCATAAGTTGGAGGCAACTTGATGGCACCTATCTATCTACGTATCTGTCACCAGATGAGACTTCAGAAGCCAGAGTCCACTAGAGAACAGATGTTAAAAAAGACAGACAAGTATTATTTAATGAAAATACACGGACCATTCCTCATTTCCCTATTTAGCTACCAACAAGTTGTCTCAATTTATCTAAAAAACTAAGTTGTCCCTCTCTCCTTAGGGACTACCGCACACGTGGTCCAACCCCTCACCATATTTTGTGGGAATTGTTTTTACTAGATCTCCCAAATCAGCTCTCTCTTGCCTGCCTTACCCGACCCTCCACCCAATGTGCTTCACTTTGCCAACAGAATTCCCATCTTCAGAGCTGGATAACCTGCCATAGACCCTCTGTCTCAGCAATTCTGTTTTCCAGACTTTTCCCTGAGGAAATAATCAGATGCATATACTTTTTTTTTTTTTTGCATATGAAGATGTTTCTTAGTGAATTGATTAAGAAAAATTGGAAACAACACAATGACCAAAAGTTGGAAAAAGGTTGAATAAACTATGGTATATTTGTATGATTGAACATTATGCAGTCATTAAAATCATGCTTTTGAGTTAACAACTTTTGAAAATAATTGGGATATAATGCAGGATAAAAGTCTGCATACAATATAGTCCAATTTTGTTTTAAACATATATTTGGGGAGATAAAAGGTTAAACAGAAATATATAAATTTCGATATTTCTGAGGAGTGACAATGGGATTTTATCTCTTTGTCGTTCCTTGAATTTCTATAATAGTCACATATTGTGCTCATAAAAGTGATGCACACACAGCACTACTACTTTTTTTTTTTTGGTGCAGGTCATGAAGGAGTTTGGACCTGGGCTTTCAGGTAATTAACAGGTATATTTATCAAGGTAGAGATATGGAACATATTGTATTTAATACTTTGCTAACTTGGATTATAACTTAAATATTTAGATATCTAATTTGATACTTTATTATCTAGATATGAACCTTTATTTGTACTCTTGATCCAGGCCCTGCACTGTTAAGAGTAGGTGTTACGAATTGAATTTTGTCCCCCCCGCCCGAAATACGCATTAAAATCCTAACCCATATGCCTATAAATTGGAGCCCTGGTGGTGCAGTGGTTATGAACCATGGCAGCTAACCAAAAGGTCGGCAGTTCTAATCCACCCGCCTCTCCTTGGAAATCTTATGAAGCAGTTCTACTCTGTCCTATAGGGTCGCTATGAGTTGGAATCGACTCAACGGCAATGAGTTTGGCTTTTTATACTTATAAATAAGGAGCCCTGGTGGTGCAATGGTTAAGCGCTCAGTTGCTAACCAAAAGGTCAGTGGTCTGAACCCACCTGCAGCTCTGTGAGAGAAAAGACCTGGAGATCTCCTCCTGTAAAGATTACAGCCTACGAAACCCTATGGGGCAGTTCTACTGAGTCATACAGGGTCATTATGAGTCGGAATCAACTCGGCAACACCTAACAGTACCACCACCACCGCACCTATAAATATAGCCCTGTTGAGAAACAGGGATTTAATTTTGTTACATTAATGTGGTCATACCAGAGTGGGGTGGATCCTAAATCTAATCGCTTCTGAGTTATAAAAAGAGCAGAATAGACACAGAGACACACACAGAGGGAAGACAGATGCCAAGGAACACCAAGGAATACAAGGGCTACTGACAAGGAAGGCCCTCTCCTAGAGCCATGCCTGAATTTAGACTTCTAGCCTCCTGTCATCCCTAGCCTCCTGTCCTGTTTAGAAAATAAAGTTCTGTTCTTTAAAGCCACCCAGTTCTGGCATTTTTTGTCATGAGAGCACTAAATAACTGTGACAGCGGTCCTAGCCTTGGCCTTCAAGAAAAATTCTTTTCCCAGCAACAAATTCTTCTCCGTAAAGAGATACCAAGTGGCTGGAAGTACTTCCGTGTATAATTTAGGATGGCGTATAATGATGGCTGACTGTCACTAAACACATACTCTGTACTGAATGCTTTACAGGTCCTCTCCATCAATTTTCACAACAACCCGGTAAAGAAATGTTACCCGAAAAGGGTCCGTGCCCTGAAGCAGTCAGCCAGAAAGAGTGAGGAAGTTTATTAAGGCTGCTAACCAAAGGGTTGGCAGTTCGAATCTGCCAGGCGCTCCTTGGAAACTCTATGGGGCAGTTCTACTCCGTCCTATAGGGCCGCTATGAGTCGGAATGGACTTGAGGGCACTGGGTTTTGTATACATCACCAGGAACCCAGCAGCAACCCAGGCTGTCTCTATGGAATCCCAAAGAGCAATTTTACATTACAGCTTATATAGAATCTTACAAGGGTTGCAAGTGTCTTTGTAGTCCCCTGCCAGACATTCCTTTATTAGGCTAAAGATATACATATCGGATACCTGGGCTCTGATTTTCCCATGGGTTTTAGGCCACCGGTGGTTGGACATAACAAAAGGTTATTTGCATCAGTTTAAAACAAAGAACAAACTCATTAACATTTGGTCAAAACAAATTCATTAACAGTGGTGTGTGAAGGAGGAGGCAGACAGAGCAAGCAGAAGAACTTACAGGTTCATCATGGCATTAGTTATGTCAAGCTCTCAGTCGCCCATTTGGAAAAAGGAGAAAACATGCTGGGGAGTATTGGGGTTACGGAAGATACTTCACTTGTGAGAAGACAGAGGTCAGGCATCCAGTGCTTCAGTTAGCCTTAGTTACAAAACAACTATTCAAAAACTTAGCAGCTTACTCAGCTTCATGTGTTTATCCATCAGCACATGAATGGATAAACAACATGTGGCATGTTCATACAATAGAGTATTATTCAGCCATAAAGAGAAATGAAGTTCTGATACATGGTATCACTTAAAAACAGTATGCGGAGTAAAATAAGTCAGACACAGAAGGGCAAATACTGCATGATCTCATTTACATGAAATGTCTAGAATAAGTAAATGCATAAAGACCCAAGTTTATTAGTGGTTCTAAAGGGCCAGGGGGAAGGTAAGAATAGGGATTTTTTTTTTTTTTTTTTAAAAGAGGACTTAGAGACAATTGTACTCATTTACTTGATCATGTATAATCAAGCCAAGAGAAATTGAGTGGGGGGAAGGATTTTTAACATGCTGAATTGAATCAAGCAGAGCTCTTAGCTTGTAAGTTTAGGTTTCTTAAAAAAAGAAAAAACATTCAGTTTGTTCACAAGTCTACAGTGTAGGCAGGGCTGGCCAGGAACAACTTTTTTTTTTTTTCCCATGTATCAGGTGGGGTGGCTCAAAGGCCAGTGCTGGAAGCATCTGAAGGTTCATTTCCTCACATGTCTGGTACCAGGGTTGGAAGAATCCAACAGCTGAGGCAGGAGGAGATGCGGCTCGCTCTCTATCTCTGCATGGCCTCCCAACAACTCTCTCCAGCATGACTAGGGTAGCTAGTCTTCTGACATGTCAGCTCAGGGTTCCCAAGACTTGTGGTCCAAGGGAAAAAGCCTGACAGAAGCCAGATCTTCTTTTATGACCTAGACTCCGAAACCACACAGCATAACTTCCACCTCATTCTATTCATGGAGGAAGGTACAAAAGTCCCTCAACCCCTTCGTTTGAGGGCAGTGGCGGTTCAATTGTCGGATGCTCACCTTCCACGTGGGAGACCTGGGTTTGATTTCCGCCCAATGTACCTGCCGTGCAGCCACCACCTGTCTGTCAGAGAAGGCTCGAGTGCCATGATGCTGAACTGGTTTCGGTGGAGCTTCTAGACTACAACCAAAAGCCTGGTGATCTATTTCTGAAAATTATGCATGAAAACCCTATGGATCACAAAGGTCAGCTCTGCATCCCATCATGGGGATGGTGCAGGATTGGGCAGTGTTTTGTTTTGTTTTGTTGTGCCTGGGGCCTCCATGAGTCAGGGCCCACCAGAAGGTAGCTAACAACAACAGACAATAACAACCTCTCACCTCCCATATCCCCACCCCATGGTTCAAGGGGAGAGGAAACAGACTCCACCTCCTGATGGGAGTGAAGCAAGGTTCTAGCCATTTTAGCAAAACACAATCTGTCATATGTTTGTAGCTGAAAAACTTTTTTCTCTTGGTCCAAATAAAGTCATGACCATATGCAATCACATCGTACTGAATACAGCACGTGAATGCTTACTGTATTATAACAGATATTTTGCTTGGGAAAACTGACTAGATAAATATTGCAAAAATTAAAAAGAATTTAGTGACGTGAAACAATGATGTATTTGTTCTCTGATCCGGTGGGCTGGCTGGGCTGTTCTGCTGCTGGCCTGGTGAGGGCTCACTCAGGCACTGCACTCAGCTGGAGGCTGGCCAGGCTGGAAGGTCACAGTGACCTCTGGCACCTGTCTAGCAGTCAACGCTGGCTGTTGCTGGGCCTCCTCGGTTCTTCTCCATGTGGCTTCTTGCTCTGTGGGAGCTACACCGGCTTTTTGGTATGACGGTTGCAGGGCAGCGCTCTCAAATGGAAGTTGCAAGACTTTTTGGGCCTTGGGTATGGAACTTGCACAGCATCTCTTCTAATGGTCAAGACAAGCCACCGAGCCAGCCTGGACTCAAAAAAAAAAAAAAAAAAAAAACTCAAGGGGAGGGGAAATAGACCCTACTTTTTTGATGGGAGGAGTGACCAAGTCACCTTGCTAAGGAGCCTTGTTTTGGCCATCCATAGAAGATATCCGCCAGAGGTCGTTGCTCCGCAGCAACACCAGGGTTCAAAGCTTGCCTTGGGTGCTCTAAGTAACTTCTCCATCTCTGAACCACAGGGTATTTGGGGAACTTAGGCAAAGGAATGATGATCTTCTATATTTTGTCTTATCTCTTTGCTATAGCGAAGTCTAGGAAACCCTGGTGGGGTAGTGGTTAAGTGCTACAGCTGCTAACCAAGAGGTTGGTGGTTCAAATCTGCCAGGCGCTCCTTGGAAACTCTGTGGGGCAGTTCTACTCTGTCCTGTAGGGTTACCATGAGTAGGAATTGACTCGAGGGCAGTGGGATAGCAAAGTCTTAAAATTAACACCTGAGCTCAACTTCTTGAGCCTCCTCTTCCCCTCTGCCCCCCACCCCCCACCCCATTGTCTGGCTCAGTGCTCAGCACTTGGAGGTGGATAATAATATGCATTACTGCCACTTGTTACCTGATTAGTGTCGGTGCCCTGGAGCAGTCAAGCCAATGAAACATACTCCAAGTCAGAAAGAGTGAGAAAGTTTATTCAGGAGATGCATACATCACCGGGACCAAGCAGCAACACAGGCTGTCTCTATGGAGTCCCAAAGAGCAATTTCATATCAGAGCTTACAAAGAATCTTACAAAGGTTAGAAGTGCCTTTGTAGACATAGATGGCCTGGCCGGAGGAGTTATGCAACACAGGATAGTGACTAAAGACTCTTTATCAGACTAAAGAGATACGTATCAGACACCTGGGCTGTGATTTTCCTGTGGGGGCTGTAGGCCAGGGGTGGTTGGACATAACAAAAGGTTACTGCATCAGTTTAAAACAACAAAGTCATTAAGGTTTGGTCAAAACAAAGTCATTAACAGAGGTATGTGAAGGAGGAGGCAGGCAGAGCAAGGAGAACTTATAGGTTCATCATGGCCTTAGTTCTGTCAAGCTCTCAGTCACCTATTTTGAAATAGGAGAAAACATGCTGGGGAGTACTGAGGTCACACACTTTCAAGCATCTGATCCTGGATGGGCTACTTAACCTCTCAATCTCAGTTTTTCCTCTTCAAATGCAATATTGCAGGCATGTCCTTGGCAGAACGTTGGCACACAGTGCACATTCAATATTAGTGGATTGGAATGTGGACAATCAATGAATGTTTTTGTTGACTTACTTAAACAATGAGAATAAAATATCACTTGGTTTCCAGGTACAAGCTTTGGGATAGGCATGGGGAAATAATTTCAAAATATTGTGTTGAAATTCTAAGACAGCAGCTTAAAGGGAGAGGAAGAGAAAATAAAAATAAAACGAAGTCTAGTTCCACTGCAGCTGGTCTTTGTCAATTTTTAAGATTCGACCCTTGGAGCCGCCTGGTTCTTCCAGGATAGGAAGTGCTGACTCCCGGAGGCAGAGGTTGAGGGGAGCGGAAGTAGGGATATGTCTCGTGACTGGGAGGGACAAGGACAAGGCTGCCTCGCTTCTCCCTGACTTGTGAGCTGCGGCAGCGACCAGCCGGCGCGGTTCCGGTCTGCGACGCAAGGAGGAGCGCCGACTGCCCAGCGTATGTGCTCCCTGCCCCGAGGGTTGTGCCGCGCGGTCCTCGCCTCTGTCCCCGCATGCAGGGAGCGCGGGACCGGTGATCTGCAGGAGCCCTCAGCATGAAGAAGGGAGAAAGCACCGTGGGGGTGGGGAAGTGGGGAGTGGGACAGTGGTCTTGGCTGGCTCGGAGTTTCCAGGTTGGGGTACTGGGGATACTTGGCACAAGGGCACTGGGAATACTTGGCACAAGGGCACACGTCCAAAAGCTCCGGGGACAAGCCGAGGCGGGCAAAACTGCTGCAAGGACTGGCAAAGTGGAGGTGGGCTTCCTTCGTCCAGGCCACCAGGGGGAAGCGCTTCCTGTTTTAGGAGCCTTTTTAGGGAAGTGCAGAGCACTTCCATCACCGCTCCCGGTGCGGGGGAGAGGGGCCACATCCTCTTCCTTTCTCTGCAAGGTACTTGAGAGCCTTGGTGGCTAGCGGTTTAGAGCTCGGCTGCTAACCATAAAGGTTGGCAGTTCAAATCCACCAGCCGCTCTTTGGAAACCCTCTGGGGCAATTCTACTCTGTCCTATACGGAGCAGTTCTTCTCTGTCCTATAGGGTCGCTGTGCGTCAGAATCGACTCCACAGAACCTAACAAGGAGTTGGAGGACCGCTGGTGGCACAATACTTAAGAGCTCAGGCTGCTAACCAAAAGGTTCGCAGTTCTAATTCACCAGCTGCTCTTTGGAAACCCTGTGGGACAGTTCTACTCTGTCCTACGGCGTCGCTAAGTTGGAGCTGACTCGATGGCAAAGGGTTCGATTTTTTTTATTTTTGCTTTATGAGTCAGAATCGACTCAGCGGCAACGGGTGTGGCTTTTTTTTTTTCCCCCCAGTGGATGCTGTAGAGGAGTGGAAGAAAAAAATACCTTAAGTTAGAGCTCACCCCATTGAGGGGAGACTTGGCTTGAGCAAGGAAGGAAGGCACACTAGGAGAGATATTATTCCTGGAATGTAGGACTAGGAGAAAACCGGGTCAGAGGGTACAGGTGGAAGCAGCTCCCTGCAAAGTGGATTCGGTCCTTGCAGGGTAGCTGGTGGGACAGGTAGAGAAATGGAATCATCCAGTCCCTTTTAGCTGAGCTTGGTCTCATGGGAAAAAATGAGCTTTGGTTGGTATGCCATTTACTCATTGGTGATCTTGGGCAAAGGACTTAATGATTTCCAAGCCTCAGTCTCCCCATCTGAAAACTGGAGATGATGATAATATGTTTTGTTTTTGCAACGCAGGATGATTATATTAAAAATAGAAATAACATAGAAAGTGCCCTATCACAGTGCTTGACTTCTCAATTAGAGGTAGTTTTCCTTATAAGTTATGAATGATTGAAGTCTGTGGTGAAGATGGAACAAAACAATGTTTAAAACTCATGGCCATATAATCATTGTGGTTATCCAAGACCCATTTGCAGTCACCTCTCAATCCTGTACCTTCCTTGCACCTGCTGTGGGGCCCAGTTCAAAGTGCTTGGGTTTCAGAGCTAGGCAACCTGGGCTGGAATCCTGGCTCAACTATCCACCGCTTGGGCGACATTAGGGAAATTACTTGTCTTCCCGAGCCTCAATTTCCTCATCCTAAATGGGGAAGGAGGCAGTCAGTAATTCCCTTTTCTCCTCTCCCTTGAATGTATAGCTACTGTAGAGAATTGATGTGGAAGGAGAACAGAGATGAAAGGTGAAAAAACATCCAATAAGAATACATTGTATTTACTTAAATCAGCTTTTATTTTTATTTTATTTTAAGTGAAGGTTTACACATCAAGTCAGTCTCTCATACAAAACCTTATATAAACCTTCCTGTATACCCCTAGATGCTCTCCCCCTAATGAGACAGCACATTCCTTCCCTACCCTGTGTTTCCATGTCCATTCAGCCAGCTTCTGTCCCCCTTGGCCTTCACATCTCCTCTCCAGACAGGAGCTGCCCAGATAGTCTCATGTGTCTGCTTGATCCAAGAAGCCCACTCCTCACCAGTATCATTTTCTGTCTTGTAGTCCAGTCCAGTCCTTGCCTGGAGAGTTGGCTTCGAGAATGGTTCCTGTCCTGGGCTAACAGAAGGTCTGGGGACCATAACCTCCGTCTCAGTCAGACCATTAAGTTTGGTCTTTTTACTAGAATTTGAGGTCTGCATCCCGCTGCTCTCCTGCTCCACAGATTCTCTGTTGTGCTCCCTGTCATGGCAGTCATTGGTTGTAGCTGGGCACCATCTAGTTCTTCTGGTCTCAGGCTGATGTAGTCTTTATGTGGCCCAGTCTGACTCTTGGGCTCATACTTACCTTGTACCTTTGGTGTTCTTCATTCTCCTTTGCTCCAGGTGGGCTGAGACCAGTTGTTGCATCTTAGATGGCCACTTGCTAGCGTTTAAGACCTCAGATGCCACTCTCCAAAATGGGACGCAGAATGTTGAAAAACAACTTTTAAGAGAGCTGTTCAGAACAGGAATTGAAACATCTTTAGAAACCTAGGCCACTCCTCTCTGTTGGCATGGGAAAGTCTGTACAGTAGTCAAGGCCTTTTAGTTGATGAATTTTCTAGACGTTTACTCCCAGTAGGTCACCAAGTACAGTGGAAACTCTTTTGTAATGTCGGTACTCTTAGTCAGAAACTGTTTTATTCATTTTTTATAGGAGTTGGTTGCTTTGGGGGAGCATAATTGGCCCCCACAATATATATGAATCAAGTTTATAAACCAATTTACAGTGGGTTTCTACTAGGCTGATTTTACAGCCTGAGAAATAAGCGGACTTTGACCGACAGGCAGTTGGAATGACTTAGAAGGGTGTTAAGAAGTCTCCTGGGTTTACAAGTGCACTTCCCATGAAAAAGAATGAAAACCAGAAGTAAACAGCATGACGGTATTTTGTTAACGAGTTTATTTTTGTTTTGGGAAGCATATGATTTGTCAGAGGAAAAGTCGAATGGGGAACATTACCCTAGTCTGCATAGTACTAAAATGGGGACAGAAGAAAAGCTTAGTTATAGTTACTGCCTCGGGTAACATCAGATACCCATTTATTCACACTCAAATGCCTGAAGTAAATAGATAATGACCCATTCTTCATAAAAAGGATAGTTTGTCTTAAAGATCAAACACTGTTGTTTTAGTTTACCATTCCCAGTGGTTTAATAATATGAGGTTTTCATAGACTAAGTTAGGAACATTTAAAAGAACTTAAGTAGGGAAACATTATTAGTTGCCTTCTAGTGTGCTCCAACTCATGGTGACCTTGTGTGTAACAGAACAAAACATTGCCCAGTCTTGTGCCATCCTCATAATCTTTGGTATGTTTGAGCCCATTGTTCCAGCCACTGTGTCAATCTATCTCATGGAGAGTTTCCCTTACTTTCACTAACTCTCTGCTATATCAAACATAACGTCCTTTTCTAGTGATTTGTCTTTCCTGATGACATGTCCAAAGTAAGCGAGACAAAGTCTCACCCTCTCACTTCTAAGGAACATTCTGGATGTACTCCACCATCCAAACTTCTAAGGAGCATTTTAGCTGTACTTCCTCCAAGACAGGGAAAAGTAGCTTCTTATGTTTAGAAAGATGCCCGTAGAAGAAAGACTCAATATCTATGTTGACATGGGAGAGGGAAGGGGTGGAAGAGGGCAGAAAGCTAAGGACTGTACTTTTCTGACAAAAATCATGAACAGAACCTGAACTTTTATGCTATGTTAGCAAGATCACAGATTTAAGCAATATAGACTCAGGTAATGGGATAGTGATCAGGTATTTTTCTCTTAAAACACCTTTGCTTGCTAAGCATAATGGAACTGAAACCACAGTACTAAGATTTCTTTCTTCCCAGAGATATTTCCAGTAGAGCCTTAAACACAAAGCCATATGATTTTCCTTTTATTGCTTTAAATAAAAGCATGAGAGCAGAACCATAGGTCTATTAGCCTAAAAAAGCAAATTCTTGGCACCTTATCTTTCTGGTACCCTGAGGCTTATCTCTTAACCTTTCCTTCCTATTCTGAGTCTAGTTAGTTTCTGTCTTTAAGTTGCTCTGTGTTCTTTACGGGCAAAATTATTTATTTAGTCATCCATGGATTAGCTCTCTCTCCTTTCCCTGTCCTATTACACATCTTTCAAAAAGACTTCTTTATATCTCTTGTTGTACGTGTTGTTCTCTGGGATGAGACAACCCATCTCCCAAGAGATTTATTCATTCAGCTAATATTTTTTCTCAATGTTTGATTATGAAGAACTTCCAAACAAGCAGAAAAGTTGAAAAAATTTACAATGCATGTGTACCACCTAGATTCTATTGATGTTGTTTTAATGATATGGATATCATTCAACTGATACTGATTTATGCCTACTGTTTTTTTATTTGCCTGGAACTATGCTTAACCAAGCCATGAAAGGCCACGGCCTTTTCAGTTGCCTCATATGCACGAGGAAGTTGGATAGACAGAAGAATTGACATACTTAAACTGTGGTGTTGGCGAAGAATATTGAGCAAACTGGATTGCCAGAACAGCCAGAATACTTAGAAGCGAAGATAGTGAGACTTCAGCTCACTTACTTTGGACACATTGTCCAGAAATACCAATTGCTGGAAAAGGACATCCTGTGTGGTAAAGTTAGAGGGTCAGTAAAAATGAGGGAAACCCTCAATGAGATGGATTGATACAATAGCCATAACTGAACTCGAACATACCAAAGATCATGAAGATAGTGCAGGACTGGGCAATGTTTCATTCATGCCATAAGTTGGAGCTGAGCAGGGATATCATTGCTAATGTCAGATTATCCTGGCTGAAAGCAGAGAATACCAGAAAGATGTTTACCTGTGCTTTATTGACTAGGCAAAGGAATTTGACTATGTGGATCATAATAAATTATAGATAACATGGCAAAGGATGGAAATTCCAGAATACTTAATTGTGCTCATGAGGAACCTGCACATAGATCAAGAGGCAGTCTTTCTAATAGAACAAGGGGATACTGTGTAGTTTAATGTCAGGAAAGGTGTGCGTCAGGGTTGTATCCTTTCACCATATCTATTCAACCTGTATGCTGAGCCAATAATCAGAGAAGCTGGACTATATGAAGAAGAACGGGGCATCATGATTGGAGGAAGACTCATTACCAACCTGCGATATGTAGATGACACAACCTTCCTTGCTGAAAGTGAAGAGAACTTGAAGCACTTACTAATGAAGAGCAAAGACCACAGCCTTCAGTATGGATTATACCTCAACATAAAGAAAACAAAAATTCTCAGGACTGGACCAATAAGCAACATCATGATAAATGGAGAAAAGATTGAAGTTGTCAAGGATTTCATTTTATTGGATCCACAATCAACATCCATGGAAGCAGCAGTCAAGAAATCAAAAGACACATTGCATTAGGCAAACCTTCTGCAAAAGACCTCTTTTAAGTGTTGAAAAGCAAAGATGTCAACTTGAAGACTAAGGTGTGCCTGACCCAAGCCATGGTGTTTTCAGTAGCCTCACATGCATGCAAAAGCTGGACAATGAATAAGGACGACGAAAGAAGAACCAACGCCTTTGATTTGTGGTGTTGGCGAAGAATATTGAGTATGCCATGGACTGCCAAAAGAATGAACAAATCTGTCTTGGAAGAAGTACAACCAGAATGTTCCTTAGAAGCAAGGATGGCGAAACTGTGTCTCACATACTTTGGACATGTTATTAGGAGAGATCAATCCCTGGAGAAGGACATCATGCTTGGTAAAATAGAGTGCCAGAGAAAAAGAGGTAGACCCTCAATGAGATGGGTTGACACAACAGGCTGTGACAGCGGGCTCAAGAATAACAACGATTGTGAGGATGGCGCAGGACTGGGCAATGTTTTGTTTTGTTGTACATAGGGTCACTATGAGTCAGAAATGACTCAATGGCACCTAACAACAACAACAAGTTAGGGAACAGCAAAGGGCTAGATTTGACTGGAAGATAGTATTTGTGAAGGGGTCATGTGAGCTTGGTCTGGAAAGTGAAGTTGAGGTCTGATTGTGGAAGACGTTGAGTTTGATGAGTGAAGGGGAGTTTATCGTGGATGCAGTGAGTAGTCACTGGATGTACTTGAGTAGGGGAATGTCTTGTGCTTTAGAAAGTTCATCCCAACATCAATGTTAGGCTGAATGGGTGTGGAGAGGGCCTGAAGTCTGAGAGATGAGTTCAGAGGCTTTGCAAATGTCCAGGAGGGAAGTAAGCGCTGGGTTGTCAATAGAATGGGTTGCAGGGAGAGGAAAGGGTGGAAGATTGATGGCACTTTGAGACTGATTTGCTCTAAGGACTTTTGCTTTTAGAGCTCAGACAGTTCAAAAAGCATGCTGCTGTGGAGTTGTTTCCGACTCATAGCGACCCTCTAGGACAGAGTAGAGGGTTTCCGAGGAGCACCTGGTAGATTCGAGCTGCCGACCTTTTGGTTAGCAGCTGAGCTCTTTACCACTGTGCCACCAGGACTTCTCAGCCAGTATAGTGTAGTGCTCCTGACATTGCTGTTGGGCATTTTAGCACCATATTCCTAATCCCTGTTGGATACTCAATACATGGATACTCAACTGGTATAGTGCTATTAAGTCAGAAGGAGGAGGAAGTTTGAGGGGGACGATGATGTCTTATTACAGACTTGATAGGTTTGAGGGACCAGTTGAGTATCCACGTGGAGGTGCCAACAGAGGGTGAGAATATGATGCTGAAATGCCTGACAGCAATATTAGGACTGAGCAAACATGTGGACTAGCAACTCATGCTCAAGGGGTGTTTGAATGAGGATGTACAGAAGGAGGAAAGAACAAGACCTTGAAGAAAACCTTAAGTATATAGGGTTCTTGGAACAGAAAAAAATATGTTCAATTATCAGTTGCTATTTTAATGACCCTTCTATCGACAGCGTTATTATAGCCATAATTTTTCTTGATAACAATCATAAACTAAAAAAAAAAAAAAAGCTTGTGCTAGTGGTGAACAGTGAGTCTTTCCATTCTCATTACTGGGAACATGAGGAGCAGGAAGGGAAAGAGACAAGCTTAAGTCCTTTTGTATCTAGCAGTTACTTTTAGAGTGGAAGTGCTCTATCCATGTAAAGCATTTCCAAATCAGGAAGCCAGCTACTACCTTAATGGATTTTTCTATGTCTTATAAGGCAAAGCCTATATGATCTGGGAACCATGGCAACCTATCCTAATGGTGACCATATTTCCCAAGCCAAAACTCAGGTTTGACACCTGGTCTGGATACACAATCACCAAGTCCTGTACCCGAATATTTAGCAACTAAACTCCCCCCTCCCTTTCAAAGTTAATATTTTAGTGCATGCTCTATGTGCTGAGTAAATAAATATTCAATTCTGAAAATCCATCTTATTACAATAAATTACCTGCTGGCAAGGCAAAGGAAATTGGATTTTTTAGCATCTGCTCTGTTGCCAGGGACCTTTCCAAGGTCTGAGAAGGTGAGGGTAGGGACTGTCTTAAATCTCTCTGCAATATTTATACATATAAATCTCTCTGTCATTTTAAATATATATATTTAAGTGCTTAACTGCTAACTGAACGTTTGACAGTTCTAACCCACCCAGTGGATCAGAGGGAGAAAGACCTGACGATCTGCTTCTGTAAAGATCACAGCCTAGGAAACCCTATGAAGCAGCTCTACTCTGTCACATAGGGTCTCTATGAGTCGAAATGGACTCCCCGGCACCTGACAACACCAACATAATGATGAAAGGTAGTGTGATTCCACTCTGTTGAGTGCAAGCACTTTGTCTAAAGGTACGGAGCTGTAAGTGGCAGAACCCACTGCTGAAGCAGGGTGTGCATTCTTTAAATCCCTTATACTTTTCCCATCGAGCTGCATTGCCTTCCCAAATGCTGATTGAGTATTTGTGTGCCAGGCTTTGTGTTAGGAAGTGGGGGAATTACCCAATAAAGGCTTTAGTAAGCACAGTGTGTATTTGCAGTAAAGTAGAGAGCTGAGTTCCTTGTAGTTGCTTATGGCACTTACCCAAGTCTGCCTGGAGTTACTGGTTTTTGTGCATAAATCTATGTTCTTTTCTAGAAGGAGAGTTCCTTGGAGGCAGATGTTGAGCCTTCATCTTTAATGCCCCCATGAGCTTTAGAAAAGTGTCTTGCACTTTAATATATGCCTGAAAATGCTTAATGAATTGAGTCCTGTTAAAGAAGAGAACACTATTTATGGGGAAAAGAGTATGGAGAGGCCTCTAAGGTTGAATGAAGCAGAAAATGTGATGGTTTAGTGCTGAGGTAGGTTGTAGGATAAGGCCTGGTTGGGGCAAAGCCCATAAACTTTTAAGCTGAGTGGCAAGAAATGTACAAAGTTAAATAAAGATAAACTCATTCTGGGGGATATGTGAAACCCAAGATATGGAGATTACATTTGACACAAGGGGAAAGTGGCAGCCATAGCTAACTCTGAAAATGAAAGATTTTCTGCCTGGATTTCCTGATAAAGAGTATTATTAGCAATCACCAAATCAAATGGAAATAATGTTTTTTGGTTTTCCTCCCCCTTGAAGTACTGGGATGTTTGTAGAATTAACTTGGACTGGAGGAGAATGAATCTTTTATGTCATTCGACAGGGACTCTCTGAACTGACCAACTGCAGCACTTGATGGGAAATCAAGACCCTTTCCACAGCTCACTGTCCACATACATTTAAACTTGGTGTCTGCAAAGAGACTTTTGGAAATTTTGGGAAAATTTGCTGAAGTCATTGATTTAGAATTTGCCAATAGGTTTTTTGTTATTAGTTTTAATCTATGCTCAAAAAATATGTAATGTAGCTGTTTTTGTAGAATAGACCAAAAAGTAGCCCATATCAGATTTCTAGCTTTACAAATACACTGATAAAATATATATGTTCTTGGCACCCAGGACAGTTTTCTTTAACAAGGTAGCTTGCATGAATCATTATTGTGACTCAGAAGCTATTTCAGTTTTATCATAATCCTTAGCTACTTTTTAGAATCCTAGAAATTCCAAGCTGGGAGAGGTATGTTTGGAATTATATAGTCCATCTAATCCCCCATTTTACAAATGAAGGAACTAAAGTCTATATAGAAAAGTGAATTGATTTGCCCAAGGAAACAACTGTTGACAAAGAGCTGGAATATGTACACTATTTTACTTAAAAAAAAAAAAAAAAGATATTTAATATATAGTATAAGTACTTAAGTATATGGAGCCCTGGTAGCATAGTGGTAAAGAGCTACTGCTGCTAACCAAAAGGACAGCAGTTCAAATCTACCAGCCGCTCCTTGGAAACCCATGAGGCAGTTCTACCCAAGCCTATAGGGTTGCTATGAGTTGGAATAGACTTGATGGCAATGGGTTTGGTTTGGTTTACTTCAGTATATTTTAGTAAAAATCCCATGTCCTAAGAAAATAGGAGAGGCAACAGCATATGAGGGAGATAGATCAAAAAGTTTTTTGTCTTCGTTTGTTTTGGTTTTGTTAGATGGAAAGGGAACAAGTAGCTTGCAGAGAAGGAAAGCAGAATATAAATAAGAAACAAATCAATTCACATTACAGAATCACTGAAAGGCTGAAAAATTATAAGTACTGGATAATGCAAAAGACAAGGATGAGGTGTAGGAATAAAGACAGAGGGAATGGTTGAAAGTCTATAAGAGCATATAGATCATCAGATCCCTTTCCAACTCTAGGGGTCAAGGTCAGAGTTAGAAACTAGATTGGAGTTTTGGATGATCAGGACCTGGTTTAGGCCATGGGAATAGGCTTGTAAAGAAGAGTGTGGATTTGAAAAACATCTAGGAGATTCAATTGGTGATTGATTGGCTTTGGAAAGGCAGCAAGAGGGAAACATAAGACAAGAACAAATCCTGAATTTCTAGCTTCAGTGCTTGAGTAGATGGTAGTGTTTCCAACCACAGCAGAAAATAGAGAAGTGGGGACAACTATAGGGAAGAAGATGATGTTTAAGTTTTGAGTTATTTTAAAATTACTTTTGATTTTTGTCAATATAATACATACACATAGTTGAAAAATCCAGGTAGTATTAAAATTCTCACAATAAAATATTTAGTCCTCTTCTCTACTCCTCTCCACACCTCCTTTATCTCTCAGGCCTCCTCCCCATATTCTTTTACCCGTTTCTTCTAGTATTTAACTCCAAATTTCTAAGTAATCTGCCTTTTCTCCTATTTCTTCGTTTTAGAGTTATACTTTTTATCAATTTAAGGTCTTCTGTTGACTTCCTCTTAGGAAATGGGAATTTAGCACTTACACACCTTTCTTCTATCCCAACTTTCTAACCTCTATCCTTTCCAAATAATTAGATCTCTCTCTCTTTTTTTTTTTTTTGGCTAAACCAATATCTAATATTTATCTTATGGAAATATTGCTGAGCTAAGTAGTGTACTCTAATTGCAACCCTTTCTTGTACCATTTTTATATTCTTCCTTAAGTTAATAATTGCCTCTTTCTTAATAGTTTTCTGTGTCACTATCATGACTTCTGTCCAAACTTGCTGACAAAACTGTAGTGTCCGTCTGGATGTAATTTTTCAGAAAAGCACCCCATACTCTACTCCCATTCCTAACTATGTCTATTTCTATTTACCTTTCTCTTTGGCAAGTTTATGGTAGTCTTTTTATTTCTGAATAAAAATCATTCTTATTCTTTGAATGTTCTTTTGCATTCCTTGCTTTGGGAAGTTGAAAGTCCCTTTAACCTCTGGAAAATCTTGTCTATAGCACTGCTGAATGTGTTTGCATTATTTCTTTCCCTAAATTTAATCTGCCCTCTTTTTCTGGAACTTCAATTAATCAAATGTTTGTCTTCTAAAACCAATTTCCTAATCTTTTTTCCTCCTATTTTTTAAAATCTTTTTTGTTTAGCTACATTTTCTAGATTTCTGTGACTTCTTGTCCTGTCCTTCTATTAAAATTTTAAATATCTACTATCATATTTTTAATTTTCAAGACTGTGTCCTTGTTCTTTGAATGGTCCTTTTTTAAAGAGTACCTGTTGTTTAGTAAACAAATGTCTTCTCTTATCTTTTTAAAGACATTTTTTGTTTTCAAAGAGTTTTGTTCTAAGAAGGAGCTCTGTTTTTATGAGGTTCTTTTTTTCTTTCCCCAAGTAGTTCCTTTCCATTTTTCTTTCAAGCTAGAGGCTTTCCTCAGATATCCAGTGTTTTTTCGTGGTCTATGTAAAAAAAAAAAAAAAATTTATTATTTATTTATTTATTTTTAATGTATATATTAAGTGTGAGAAACTAAATTGCTTTTTGGAAGCTCCCTGACACCCTGAAGTTGATTGGTGGGGTCCAGGACTTCTCACTGGAGGACCCTACTATCAGTATGTCTAGTCCTTTCTCTAAGATGATTATGTTATTTCAAAGGAGAATCTTATGCATGAGGGGAAGGGTGGAGGTGTACAGGCCTTGGTGCCAGCTTTCTTAGGGCTGAGTGTTGAAGGGTCTGGGAGTGCTTCAGTGTGTAGACTTAGTTTTCAGTACGATATACCTCTTCGCCAACTTTGACTGTGCCTGGTGTGCCCAGGTCTAGAGTTTCTTTGATTTAATTTCCCAAAGAATAAATTTTCTACAGAATAAATCTATTCACCTCCAGGATGGGGGAGGGGACCTGAGGATCTACATGCTCTTTCAGGCAGTCTCTGTTTTCAACCTCATGTTTTACACTTACCTTCTGCAAGACATAGTATTTACAAATTTTGAGCCTTTCTGGAGTTTTCTAATGTGAACTGGCTTCTTTCTCCTTCACATTCTGATTTCTTTCTCTGTAAACTATTTGTTCTCTTTCCATCTGACAAAAAAATTTTTTTTCTTTGATTTGCCTCTTTAGCTGTTGTCTCCTATTTTCTTGGGCCATGAGGTTTTTACTTTTTCAAAAGGCTTTCACTCTCCCTTTAGTGAAGTTTCATAAGGGAACAGAAATAAACAAATGTGTTCAACCCCACAGGTTTTAGCAGAAGGGTTAAGTTCCATTTTGACATGCTGAGTTTAATATACCCACGGGACACTGGGCGAAAATGTTCAGTGGGAAGTTGGCTGGATGAGCCTGAAACTTTTGAGAAAAGCTATCATTTTGAGTGGTGTCGGCCGAAGGTGCTGTTTAAAGTGGTGAGAACACCGCGGAGAGGGTGTGTGGTGGGAAGGTAAGCTGTCGACCAGGAATGGGATCCTGGAAAATACAATATTTAAGGGGCAGGCAGAGGAAGAAGGAACTAAGAAGGAACAGATAGAGAAAATTTAAGGAGACTGGGAGAAAGCACAGTTACGGAAAGCAAGGCAGTCATACATTCACGAAAGGGACAGCGTCAATGCTTTAGAGAAGTCAGTTAAGGTAAAGACTGAAAGTTTTCCTTTGAATTTGTCAATATGGAGATTATTAATGATTTTAGCGAGATGGTATGGGTAGAAGTTCAAACGCAGCAAATAAGAGAGTAAAACTAGTTATTTGCTTTCAGAAAGTACTGATGGAAACAATGATGTGTTTCGAGAGCTCAAGAAGCAGACAAACCAGTCTGGGCTTTTTCTGTTGCCTCCACTTCCGATACTATGCACGCTTGTTTTTAAAATGCTTAGTGAGAGGATTCAGTTGTGCATCCTTCTGATTTTGCTAAACAGTCAATTGCAACTGTGTTACCCTCTGATAGGCCTTCTGAAGATATTTGGCTGACTTGTTTTTTGAGCTCATTTCGCTCAACTCCCTCATGTTTTTCCAGGGATGGTGTGCACAACTCAGACTGGACGGGACGTCACGTGCTGGGTGTGGTGGCTAAAGCGGATGCTATTAACCATGTCTTTCTTCACTTGCCTATATGGTGAAATATTTGCAGGATAATAGAGACAGTAGGGTGCAGTGAGAAAGAATTCTGGCCCGTTACGCTTAGAATAAAACCCGAATTCTATTCTTTTGGGGTCTCTGAGGGAGCCTAATAGATAGCACCTTCCTCCTCTCACCTGAGTTCTTAAAAATTGAGAAATAAGACAAAAGAACAAGGCAGGTGAATAGCAAAATTTCATCTGTTACAGAGACAGGCTGGGTTGGAGGATGTAGCTTTGCCTCTAGGCAAATGGGCTTCCCAAGCCGAAGTCTGGAGTTGAGCAGACTTGTCCACCGTTCACAGGCCTACCCAAGGTGGAGAGAAAAAAGCCCTGTGGGGTTGGGGAGAGAGTTGAGCCCAACATGCGTAATTTATTATTCCCAAATTTACCCATTAGGTAAATTTTTCTGCCTCTCAGAGAGTGAGCAAAGGAATGGAAAGAGCTCAGAAGTGTTAAAACTACTGGACTCTCGCTACACTGACGCAAACATCTGGAGCTGGGAAGGAGCATGCCCCCAAAACACATTTTGGCTTTCAGCACCTAACCTGATCTGATACCTGATCCAACTTTGTACCACTCTACCCATCACTCACTCTATTCCAGCCAAGTGACCTTCCTTCCTCGTCACCTCCTTTTACATGGCTTTTGCAGTCACTGTTCCTACTGTCTGGAATATCTTCTCCTTAGATCTTCACATGGAACTTTCTCACATCCTTCAGATCTGTTCAGAGGTCACCTCTACAGAGAAACCTCTCCTGACCACCCTATCTAAAATAATACCACATCTTGACGTGCTTATACTCTATCTCTTTACCCTGCTTAGTTTTCTTTGTATCTCTCACTCTCCCCCGGTAGAATGTAAGCTCCACAAAGGCAGACACTTTGCTTTTTTGTTCTCCATGACTAGATAGGTGTCTGATACGTACATATATAGATGGATGGATGGACGGACGGACGGACGGACGGACAGCTGTCATCGAGTCAGCTCATACTCATGGTGGCCGTATGTACTGCGGAAGTATTGCCCAGTCTTGTGTTGTCTTCATGATCATTGCCATGTTTGAGTACATTGTTGTGGCTATTGTGCCAGTCCATCTTAACAAGGATTTCTCTCACCCTCGGTGGCCCTTTACTTCACCAAATATGATGTTCTCCTCCAGCGATTGATTACTTCTGATGATGCTTCCAAAGCAAGCCAGGTAAGACGTGTTCTGTTGTGATCCATCAGGTTTTCATTGGCTACTTTTTGGAAGTAGATTGCCAAGCCTTCTTACTGTGTCTCAGGCTGGTAGATCTGCTGAAACCTATCCACCATGGGTGACCCTGCTGGTATATGAAATACTGGTGGCATAGCTTCCAGCAGCACGCAAGCCACCACAGTACAACAAACTGAAGGATACTGGTCTGATACATTTGTTGTTGCTAGGAGTTAAAGAAATATTTGTTTATTAAATAAGTGGACAGCCCAGTTAATTTCGAGTCTGTCCCAGATTTACTACTGATGAGAATGTTATTGGAGCCCTGGAGGCACAAGAGCTCCACTGGTAACCAAAAGGTCAGCAGTTCAAATCCACCAGCTGCTCCCTGGAAATCCTATGGGGCAGTTCTCCTCTGTCCTGTAGGGTCACTATGAGTCAGAATCGATTCGGCAGCAATGGGTTCGGTTTGGTTTTTTTAGATGTTATCACCTTGGCAAGTTGTTCAATTGATAGGTCTCTATTGAATAACTACACTAATTTGTTTCAAAAGTGGTAGTGAGAATCAAATGAGATGATACACAGAAATGAGCTGACAAAGTACTACAGAAATGAAAGAAGCATTGTATGGCCATGACTGCCATAATAATCTATTTTGGAATAAGGGAGAAGTTTCCTAACACCTCAGGGAGCAATGTTTAAGGTGACCACATGGCAGGATTTCCCTGTGATGTCCTCATATCATCCTCATATAAAATGTTCTCATCCATTGTTTGTAGTCTTACCCTTGTATTTTCTACACTGTGCATCCTGATTTTTTATTTGAAAAATTTAGTCATGGTAGGAAAAAAGAGGCTGATCCTAAAATGAATAGGGCTATATTTACTTGAGCAAAAAGAATAAGGAAGTTCTCAGTGGAAGATACTGCCTTTCCCATAAGGTTTTAAAATCCTATATAAGGGAACTGTGAACTTTAGCTACTCAAAAAAAAGGAAGAAAAAAAAAGTATTTTCAAAACTGAAGGAAGTACACTAGAAATCAATTATGAAGCAGTCACTGGGTGTGATTTTCACTTCTTTGCAGATAAAATTTGCTTTAAATCACTCGCAGCTTCAGGACTCATAAGCCCTATAAATGGTATGCCAAGATAATTCAGCTTATAAAGAATTCTGTTTTTGTCAAAAGGTGTATTGAGACAGATTTTGTTATATTATGTCATTGACGCAGTAGTCTATGGAAAGTACATGGACTTTGAATTCTTCTAAATCTGGCTTCAAATTCCAGCTCCACTACATAATAGCTGAGAGGGCTTGAGAGAATTTGTTATCTAGGGACTTCATTTCTCCAGCTGGCCTTAGGGCTTGTCTAAGAATAGTAGTTGAAGAAACAGGTGCTTCCTGTTAGCAAGTGAAAGGCTCTGAGATGTTCTATAACAAGAAAGCCTGTTTAATGTTGTTTAACCCAGAATTTCCCAAACTTTTTTTTTCCTATAAAGTCTATTAATATCATTCTAAACTAATGTTTCATAAAGTACCCTGTGGGAAATCCTGGCTTGCAATAAAATACCAGACATATATTTAGCTTCCTTTTCCCATTCCCATATATATATGTATATTTACACACACACACACAAAGAGAGAGAGAAAGAGATATTTATTTTAAGAAGTTGGCTCACACAATTGTGGGGGCTGGTAAATTAAAAATTTGCAGGGCAGGTGGCAGGCTGGAAACTCGGGCGGGATGTCTATGTCACAGTCTTAAGCCAGAATCTTCTTTCAGTAAACTTCAATTTTTGGTCTTAAAGCCTTCAACTGATTGGGTGAGGCCCATGTAATATAAAGCATATTACATCACGGAGGGTAGTATGCTTTATTTAAGGTCAAATGATTTAAATGCTAATCACATGTAAATACTTTATAACAGAATTTAGACTAGTGTTTGGCCAAAGAACTGGGCCACGTAGCCTAGCCTGTTTAACACATAGAAATGAACCTTAACAGATGCTTAATGGGCAAATTAGAGTAGAGCTCTTGGAGTTTTGTACCCTTACCCCTCCATCCGACTCCTTTCACAGTCTTCCCCATCTCCGCTAATGCTCCCACTGTCCATGCAGCCACTAAACAAAAAACACAGGAGTCATCCTTTCGTAAGCTCTTTCCATCAACCATTATATTCACTCTATTATCAAATCCTGGTGGTGCATCTCCAGAATGTACCAGACCACTTCTCACCACCTCCACTGTACCTGACCACTTCTCACCACCTCCACTGTACCTGACCACTTCTCACCCAGCTGCTAACTGAAAGGTTGGCTTTCAACCTGTCCAGTGGCTCCATGGGCAAAAGACCTGGCAATCTGCTCCCGGAAAGATTACAACCTAGAAAACCCTATAATGTAACTAGGAGTCAAAATTGATGGCTCCTAACAACAACATAGTATGTAGTGTTTCAAACTTACCTGAAAAGGGAGCAGGGACATTTGTTCACATAGCACATGTTGGGAAATGCTGGGATAGGGGCTGTAGGAGGGTCTTTGGAGACTGATTAGAACTGGCCTCAGTTCTTTGCTCCACCACTTACTTAGCTGTCTCAACTTGTATAAGTAATTTAAATTCTCTGAGGCTGAGTTTCTCATCTGTAGAATGGGATGGTAATAGTACTTACCTGGTAAGGGTTGGAAATAAAAAATACAAAGCAATTAGCACAGTTCCTAGGAAGCATCTGATAAATGATAATATTATTGGTATCAGAGTCCCTGGATGGCACTCAACTACTAGCTGAAAGGTTGGTGGTTAGAACCCACCCAGAGGCAACTCAGAAGATAGGCCTGGTTTTCTGCCTATGGAAGGTCACAGCCTTGAAAACCCTGGGGAGCACAGTTCCGCTATGCACACATGGGGTCACCATGAGTTGGAACTGACTTGATGGCAGCTAACAACAACAACTTTCCTGGTATCATAATCACGACAGTACTTTTAATCATAGGGATCGTCTATTTTGAAATTGTTATTAACATTTTAGAACATGTCTACTTTGCACTGCCCACCCCTACTCATTTTTCTTTTCCCCCTTTTGATTGGGGTGAGATTTCAAGAAAATGCTCCTTACTATAGTGTCAGATAAGATTATTTTTCTCCTCTTCCTGATTCTTTTCACTCTCTACCACATGTAACTCTATTTTGCCTCCCTTTCCTGCAATTGTAAGGATCTGGAGGCAGAGATAGGGACAACCAATTCATTGGAGAGCTTAGGCAGCAGTCTGATGCCAGAGGAGTGGCCTGCAAAAGGAGCTAGGCCTGGAAGTCTCAGCCCCACTTAGGCAAAATGTTGCCCTTTACCTGGGTGCAGTGTACCATGTCCTCCCTGGGAAAAAGGGCTTCAAATATGAATTTTAGAAATTAAAATGATGTATCAAGGAAGCTGAATAGTGAGTCCCTGAAAATAAAGCTTTCCTTTTATCATTTGTTTACGTGGAAACCATACAACAAAATAGCTAGATTTGGAATGTGGGCTGGCATTTAATTCAGGTTTGCACAACAGCCCTTCATTACAAGATTCAAACGCTTTGGCTATGCTTGGATAATCTGGGGAGGTGAATTAATCTTTTCTTAGATGCAATAACCACTTTCTTATGCCTTTCTTTTATTACAGATTTCATTCAAGTGTCTATTACTGCTTGGCTTCCCCCCCCTTTTTTTTTGTGGAATCATAGATATTTTTATTATGTTGGGAGTTACTAAAGCCAGTTAAGTATACAAGGGAAATTCAAAAGACTTTTTTTTTTTTTTAATAATTTTTATTGTGCTTTAAGTGAAAGTTTAAAAATCAAGTCAGTCTCTCATACAAAAATTTATATACTCCTTTATATACTTGCTATATATATACTCCAATATACTTGCTATATATATACTCCAATATACTTGCTATATACTCCTAGGAAACCCTGGTGGCATAGTGATTAAGTGCTACAGCTACTAACCAAGAGGTCAGCAGTTCAAATCCACCAGGTACTCCTTGGAAACTCTATGGGGCAGTTCTACTCTGTCCTGTAGGGTCGCTATGAGTCAGAATCCACTTGACGGCAACGGGTTTGGTTTTGGTTTTACATACTCCTATTTGCTCTCGCCTTAATGAGACAGCACACTCTGTCCCTCCACTCTGTTTTTTCATGTCTGTTCCGCCAGCTTCTTACCCCCTCTGCCCTCCCATCTCCCCTCCAGACAGGAAATGCCAACATAGTCTCGTGTCTACTTGACCCAAGAAGCTCATTATTCACCAGTATCATTTTCTATCCCATACTCCAGTCCAATCCCTGTCTGAAGAGTTGGCTTTGGGAATGGTTCCTGTCTTGGACTAACAAAAGGTCTGGGGACCATGACCACTGGGGTCCTTCTAGTCTCAGTCAGACCATTAAATCTGGTCTTTTTATGAGAATTTGGGGCCTGCATCCCACTGCTCTCCTGCTCCCTCAGGGTTTCTCCGTTGTGTTCCCTGTCAGGGCAGTCATCGGTTGTAGCCAGGCACCATGTAGTTCTTCTGGTCTCAGGCTGATGTAGTCTCTGGTTTATGTGACCCCTTCTGTCTTTTGGGCTCATAATTACCTTGTGTCTTTGGCGTTCATTCTCCTTTGGTCCAGGTGGGTTGAGACCAATTGATGTATCTTAGATGGCTGCTTGCCAGTGTTTAAGACCCCAGATGCTTCTCTCCAAAGTGGGATGTAGAATGTTTTCTTAATAGATTTTATTATGCCAGTGGACTTAGATGTCCCCTGAAACCATGGTCCCCAAACCCCCGCCCTCCTTCGAAGCGTTTAGTTTATTCAGGGAACTTCTTTACTTTTGGTTTAGTCCAGTTGTGCTGACCTCCCCTGTATTGTGTTGTCTTTCCTTCACGTAAAATAGTTCTTATCTACTATCTAATTAGTGAATACTCCTCCCTCCTCCTCCTTCCATCCCGGCTCTCATGACCGTCAGAGAATATTTTATTCTCTGTTTAAACTATTTCTTGAGTTCTTATGATAGTGGTCTTATACAATATTTGTCCTTTTGCGATTGATGAATTTCACTCAGCATAACGCCTTCCAGATTCCTCCAAGTCATGAAATGTTTCACAGATTCATCACTGTTTTTTATTGATGCGTAATATTCCATCTTGTGAATATACCATAATTTATTTATCCATTCATTCCTTAACGGGCACCTTGGTTGTTTCCATCTTTTTGCTATTGTAAACAGTGCTGCAGTGAACATGGGTGTGCCTATATCTGTTCTTGTAAAGGCTCTTATTTCTCTAGGATATATTCCAAGGAGTGGGATTGCTGGATTATATGGTAGTTCTATTTCTAGCTTTTTAAGGAAGTGCCAAATCAATTTCCAAAGTGGTTGTACCATTTTACATTCCCACCGGCAGTGTATAAGTGTTCCAATCTCTCCACAACCTCTCCAACATTTTTTATTTTCTGTTTTTTTTTTTGATTAATGCCAGCCTTGTTGGAGTGAGATGGAATCTCATTGTAGTTTAAATTTGCATTTCTCTAATGATCTGTTAGCTACCTGAATGTCTTCTTTAGTGAAGTGCCTGTTCATATGTTCTGCCCATTTTTTAATTGGGTTATTTGTCTTTTTGTAGTTGAGTTTTTGCCATATTATGTAGATTTTAGAGATCAGGCGCGAATCGGAAATGTCATAGCTAAAAACTTTTTCCCAGTCTGTAGATGGTCTTTTACTCTTTTGGTGAAGTCTTTGGATGAGCATAGGTGTTTGATTTTTAGGAGCTCCAGTTATCTAGTTTGTCTTCTGCATTGTTAGTAATGTTTCGTATACTGTTTATGCCACGTATTAGGGCTCCTAACATTGTCCCTGTTTTTTCTTCCATGATCTTTATCGTTTTAGATTTTATATTTAAGTCTTTGATCCATTTTGAGTTCATTTTTATGCATGGTGTGAGGTATGGGTCTTATTTCATTTTTTTTTTTTTTTGCATATGGATATCTAGTTATGCCAGCACCATTTGTTAAAAAGACTGTCTTTTCCCCATTTAACTGACTTTGGGCCTTTGTCAAATACCAGCTGCTCATATGTGGATGATTTATGTCTCGATTCTCAATTCTGTCCCGTTGGTCTACGTATCAGTTGTCGTACCAGTACCAGCCTCTGTTGACTACTGTGGCGGTATAATAGACTCTGAAATCAGGTAGAGTGAGGCCACCCACTTTGTTCTTTTTCAGTAATGCTTTACTTATCCGGGGCCTCTTTTTCTTCCATATGAAGTTGGTGATTTTTTTCCCATGTCATTAAAAAATGTTGTTGGAATGTTGATCGGAATTGCATTGAATCTATAGATCACTTTTGGTAGAATAGACATTTTTACAATGCTAAGTCTTCCTATCCATGAACAACGTATGTTTTTCTATTCATGTAGGTCTCTTTTGGTTTCTTGCACAAGTGTGTTGTAGTTTTCTTTTACATCTCTGGTAAGATTTATTCCCTAAGTATTTTATCTTCTTGGGGGCTACGGTAAATGGTATTGATTTGGTGATTTCTTCTTCGATGTTCTTTTTCTTGGTGTAGAGGAATCCAGCTGATTTTTGTATGCTTATCTTGTATCCTGATACTCTGCTGAACTCTTCTATTAGTTGCAGTAGTTTTCTTGAGGATTCCTTAGGGTTTTCTGTGTATAAGATCATGTCATCTGTAAATAGAGATACTTTTACTTCTTCCTTGCCAATCTGGATGCCTTTTATTTCTTCATGTAACCTAATTGCTCTGGCTAGGACCTCCAGCACAATGTTGAATAAGAGTGGTGATAAAGGGCACTCTTGTCTGGTTCCTGATCTCAAGGGGAATGCTTTCAGACTCTCTCCATTTAGGATGATGTTGGCTATTGGTTTTGTTAAATGCCCTTTATTATGCTGAAGAATTTTCCTTCTAGTCGTATTTTGCTGAGAGCTTTTATCATGAATGGGTGTTGAACTTTTTCAAATGCCTTTTCTGCATCAATTGATAAAATCATGTGATTCTTGTCTTTTGTTTTATTTATATGATGGATTACATTAATTGTTTTTCTAATGTTGAACCATCCCTGCATACCTGGTATGAATCCAAATTGGTTATAGTGAATTATTTTTTTTGATATGCTGTTGAATTCTATTGGCTGGAATTTTGTTGAGGATTTTTGCATCTACATTCATGAGGGATATAGGTCTGTAATTTTCTTTTTTTTATGGTGTCTTTACCTGGTTTTGGTATCAGGGATATGCTGACTTCATAGAATGAGTTTGGGAGTATTCCATCCTTTTCTATGCTCTGAAATACCTTTAGTAGTAGTTGGTGTTAACTCTTCTCTGAAAGTTTGGTAGAACTCTGCGGTGAAGCCATCCTGGCCAGGGCTATTTTTTGTTGGGAGTTTTTTGATTACCTCATCAATCTCTTCTTTTGTTATGGGTCTGTTTAGTTGTTCTGCCTTAGTTTAGGTAGGTAGTGTATTTCTAGGAGTTCATCCATTTCTTCTAGGTTTTCAAATTTGTTAAGATTAAAATTTTTATAGTAATCCGATATAATTCTTTTAATTTCAGTTGTGTCTGTTGTTACATCACCCATCTCATTTCTTATTCGGGTTATTCGCTTCTTATCCTGTTTTTCTTTTGTCAGCTTGGCCAATGGTTTATCAATTTTGTTAATTTTTTCAAAGAACCAGCTTTTGGTCTTGTTAATTCTTTCAATTGTTTTTGTTTTCTATTTCATTTAATTCTGGTCTGATATTTATCGTTTGCTTTCTTCTGGCGCCTGAGGATTTCTTTTGTTGCTCTCTATTTGTTCAAATTGTAGGGATAATTCTTTGAATTTGGCCCTTTCTTCTTTTTGTATGTGTGCATTTATTGACATAAATTGACTGAGCACTGCTTTCGCTGTGTCCCAAAGGTTCTGATAGGAAGTGTTTTCATTCTTATTGAATTCTATGAATTTCTTTATTCCATCCTTAATGTCTTCTATAACCCAGTCTTTTTTGAACAGGGTATTGTCCAGTTTCCAAGTGTTTGATTTCTTTTCCCTGCTTTTTCTGTTATTGATTTCTACTTTTATGGCATTATGGTCAGAGAAGATGCTGTGTAATGCTTCGATGTTTTGGATTCTGTTAAGGCTTGCTTTAAGACCTAATATGTGGTCTATTCTAGAGAATGTTCCATGTGCACTAGAAAAGAAAGTATGCTTGACTGCTGCTGGGTGGAGTGTTCTGTATATGTCTATAAGTTCAAGGTTGGTTTATTGTGGCATTTAGATCTGTGCCTTTATTGAGCTTCTTTCTGGATGTCCTGTCCTTCACCGAAAGTGGTGTGTTGAAGTCTCCTACTATTATTGTGGAGTTGTCTATCTCAGTTTTCAATGCTGTTAGAGTTTGTCTTATGTATCTTGCAGCCCTGCCATTGGGTGCATAAATATTTAATATGGTTATATCCATCTGGTATAATGTCCCTGTAATCATTATGTAGTGTCCTTCCTTATCCTTTGTGGTGGATTTAACTTTAAAGTCTATTTTGTCAGAAATTAATATTGCCAGTCTTGCTCTTTTTTGATTGTTGTTTGCTTGATATATGTTTTTCCATCCTTTGAGTTTTAGTTTGCTTGTGTCTCTAAGTCTAAGGTGCGTCTCTTGCAGGCAGCATATAGACGGATCTTGTTTTTTAATCCATTCTGCCACTCTCTGTCTCTTTATTGGTGCATTTAGTCCATTTACATTCAGTGTAATTATGGATAGGTATGAATTCAGTGCTGTCATTTTGATGTCTTTTTTTATGTGTTGTTGACAGTTTCTTTTTCCCGCTAAATTTTTTGGGCTGAATACTTTATATATTGCCTTTTCCTCATATTTGGTGTTGTTGACTTTGTTTCTGCTGAGTCACTGTTTTTTTCTTGTATTTTATTTTGATATGTAGGATAGTTTGTATCCTCTGTGGTTACCTTAATATTTACCCCTATTTTTCTAAATTTAAACCTATCTTTTATTACTTTGTATCACCTTGTCTTCCTCTCCATATGGAAGATTTATGACTACATTTCTTAGTCTCTTCTTATTGTTTTAATGCTGTCTTCTTTTACATAATAACATCGCTGTTTCCCTGTTTTGAGCATTTTTTTAATCTTGATTTATTTTTGTGATTTCCCTGTCTGGGTTGACATCTGATTGCTCTATCCAGTGTTCTGGTCTTGGGTTGATATCTGATATTATTGATTTTCTAACCAAAGAACTCCCTTTAGTATTTTCTGTAGTTTTGGTTCGGTTTTTATGAATTCCCTAAACTTCTGTTTATCCGGAAATGTCCTAATTTCACCTTCATATTTGAGAGACAGTTTTGCTGGATACATGATTCTTGGCTGGCAGTTTTTTCCTTCAATGCTTTGTGTAAGTCATCCCATTGCCTTCTTGCCTGCATGATTTCTGCCGAGTAGTCCGAGCTTATTCTTATTTACTGTCCTTTGTAGGTGACTTTTTGTTTATCCCTAGCTACTCTTGAAATTCTCTCTTTATCTTTGGTTTTGGCAAATTTGATTATAATATGTCTTGGTGACTTTCTTTTAAAATCTACCTTATGTGGAGTTCGATGAGCATATTGGAGAGATATCTTCTTATCTTTCATTATATCAGGAACGTTTTCTACGAACAAATCTTCAGCAATTCTCTCTGAATTTTCTGTTATCCCTCCCTTTTCTGGTACTCCAATCACTGGTAGGGTATTTCTCTTGATAGAGTCCCACATGATTCTTAAGTTTTCTTCATTTTTTAAAAATTCTCTTATCTGAGTTTTCTTCAAATATGTTGGTTCCAAGTGCTTTATCTTCAAGTTCACCAATTCTGCCTTCCAGTTGCTCAATTCTGCTCCTCTGGCTTTCTATTGAGTTGTCTGCTTCTGTAATTTTGTTAATCTTCTGAATTTCTGATTGCTGCCTGTCTATGGATTTTTCCAGATTTTAAAATTTTTCATTTTGTTCTTGAATAACCTTTTTCATTTCTTCAACTATTTCATCTGTGTATTCCTTGGCTTGTTCTGCGTATTGCCTGATCTCCTTCCTAATTTCGTTCCTGATGTCTTGAATAGTTCTGTATATTAATCTTTTGAATTCTGCATCCAATAATTCCAGGAAGGCACCTTCATGCAGGAGGTTCATTGGTTCTTTGTTCTGAGAGCTTGTTGAAGCAATCATGGTCTGTTTCTCTATGTGACTTGATATTGACTGTTGTCTCTGATCCATCTATTGCATTAGTTTATTTTATGTTTGCTTACTGTACCATAGTTCCTTCCTTTTTTTTTGTTTCGATATGCCCAGATGGGTTGCTTGAGTCAGCTAGTTTGATTGTTTTCACCTTTGGAGCTCTGACGTCCTGTCACCAGATGGCTAGAGCTGTTATCAGGTATATCAGTCTAGGAATCCATTCACTTTTTTTTTTTGCTAAGAATTCAGCTCAGGCACCCAGGTAGCTGATCATCAAGTGTGTGCTACAGGCTCTGTCCTAAAGTCTTAGAGGGGCAAGGGTGATTGGTATAGGTACCGGTATGTGGTTGCAGCAGGGGGCCATGCTCTGAACAAGGCAGGGAGCTGAGAATCTCCAAGTGTCGCTGAAGTCAGCTTGGGAGCAGGGGGTGCAGTAAGATATACGGAAGTATTTAGCTTTTGCTGAGTGCACCCTTCCTCTTTGGTTCTGCAGATGTGAGTAGGCTGTGTGGCTGACTGCTTCTTCCTGTGGAAAAACACTACTGCCAGCCCGCTGAAGCCACTCCCGGGAATGGCATCTGAGGGATCCTGGTGTTTTAGGTCCAGCAACTCCTCTCCGCTTCTGAACCGACTCTCCCTCCCCCTGCTGCTCACTCCGTTTTCTAACTTTTCCTTTGATGTTCAGGGCTCCTAGATTGTCATAAGTATAACTGCTTCACTTGTTTTTTGGGTCTTTGTTGTAAGAAGGAATTGCAGGAAGGGTCTGGCTCTTCTGCCATCTTGCCCCTCCCCCCTCAAAAGACTTTTGATTTCAGCTAAAATATTTATTATATAAAAGGCTTTTGTCATGCGATTGAAATCACCTGCATTATAAAAAGGAGAAGTGCGCGGAGGGAGAGGAACAGAGAGATAATGAAGACTGGCTCAAATATTTGCTCTTTGCTCCTTATTCCTCATTCTGGAGTTTTTGTTTTTGAATCTTTTTTAATTGGTAGCATGCACACCTTCCAGTGACTTTTTCAAGTTTCTTTTTTTGAGACCTTGTATATCTGGGCATGTTATTCATTGCCTCCACAAAGGACAACTTGGCAGGATTTAAACTTTTTGCTTCTTCTGCTAGTCATTTAAATTGGAATTGGGGTGTGAGTTGATGGAAAGTCATTTCTTGACCATTTTATGGAGAGTTAAGACCAATGGTGTGCAGATAAATGTTTAACAAAGCCCTGATTATGGTGTTTGTGAATTTCCCTGGCATAAATACTCTTACAATGGCTGATTTCAAGCTACCAGCAAGATGTCCCTGAACTCAGAGCTCAGAAGAGATGCACAGTAGCACACCATTGTATAGTATTTCCACCAGAGAAATACAAAAAAACTTAACTCCAGAGTGTAGATAATAGTAAAATTCAATAAAATAATTAGAAAATGATGTTTTGAGTATTTATTACTTTTGTTTTTAGTGTAACTTATTTAATGGTAAGTTTTTATAGTTTAATTTTTTAATGATGGTTATTTTGAACAACCAGCTCTCAAAGTTCCTGAAAATCTAACAATTGGTTCACACTGACCAGCTCTATCACACCAAGTGGGGCACAGAGAGAAGCCACTGTCCCGTACAAGGTCTCTGAGTGAGTCACAGCAGAGCTTTGGCAAGTATGGAGCTGTTTCTAAAAACCAGACTTCTCTAGAAAGATTTAGTTATGAGTTTTTCTACTTATTCATGTGTTTACTTGTTTAATGCATCCGCTAACAATCTATGATAGGAGTTTAGGACTATTCAGGCTGTTATTATATATTGAGGCAATAAGAGTTAGAATATCCAAATATGATTGTAACTAAAGACTGGAAGGCAGAAAGCAGATTTGATTTAGGGCCATAAATCCCAGCTTTGAGTCTGGCCCTATTGCTCACCAGAGATGTAATCTTGGGCAAGTCCCTTACTTATGTCTCTGGCTTCAGAATATATGTGTGTGTGTATATATATATATATATATATATATATATATAGTCTTTAAGATAAAGGAACATTTAGTATCATATGCAGGTCTAAAACCTCATGATTCATTCTTTAGATCCATCAATTCATCAAATATTTGTTTAGGACCTATTATGTGCATTGGAAACTCTGGGGGTGTAGTGGTTAACTGCTACGACTACTAACCAAAATGTCAGCAGTTTGAATCCACCAGGTGCCCCTTGGAAGCTCTATGGGGCAGTTCTAACTCTGTCCTATAGGGTTGTTATGAGTTGGAATTGACTTGATGGCAATGGGTTTTGCTTTTTGTTATGTGCGTACTTGTTTGATGTTAACTGCCTTCCAGATGACTCCAGCTCATGGCAACCTTATATACAACAGGACAAAATGTTGCCTTGTCCTGTGTCATCCGGAAGATTGCCAGCATGTTCAAGTCCATCATTGTGGGTATTGTGCCAATTCATCTCACCAAGGGTCTCACTTGCCCCTGCTGGCCTTCTATTCACCAAATATGATGTCTTTCTCCAGCAATTCATCCCCCCGATGGTGTGTTCAAAGCAAGCGAGTCAGACAATGTTCTGTCGTGATCCACAAGGTTTTCTTTTCATTGACCAGGCCTTTCATCCTAATCTGTCTTAGTCTGGCAGTTCCACTGAAACCTGTCCACCATGTGTGATCCTGCTGGTATTTGAAATACTGGTGGCATAGCTTCCAGCCTCACAGCAACATGCAAACCACTGCAGTAAGACAAATTGACCGACAAGTGGTAGATGGCACTATTCTAAGAATAATAAAATACAAACATAATAATCACAGTAACGATAATAATAACATGACACCATCTCACATTTGTGCAGAGCCTTCTAATTTACCATGGAGAGAATTTACTTTGAGTCTCTGAGGTTCTACTGCTTCAGGAGAGCAGAAGACACCTTAATAGAATGTTAGAGAAAGAGCCTATTCTGAAAAGACAAACAGAACTCTTATTCCTAGGAAACGCAAGAGGTCATAACCAGGTAGTAATATGGAAGGCCGCAAGCATTTTTTTTGCCATGTCCATCAATTGCTTCACCTTGTTTTTAAAAAAACAAACCAAAAACAATTTTTTCTGATTATAAGATTAGTTATTGTAGAACTCTTAAGAAGTAGTAAATAAGGAGAAAATAAGAATAATCCATGCCACCACCCAGAGATAACAATTTTCAATTTACCATTTTATAATTTTAGTCTATTTATGTTTTCTGTACTTATTTGGTTAAAGTCATACTGGCTAACCAACCAGTTGCTGTTGACTTGATTCTGACTCATGGTGACCCCATGTGTTTCAGAGTAGAACACCCCACAGGGTTTTCAAGGCTGTGACCTTTTGAAAGCAGACCACCACACCTTTTTTTGAGGTGCCTCTGGGTGGGTCCAAACCACCAACCTTTAGGTTAGTAGTCAAACACTAAACTGTGCACCACCTAGGGAACCAATTTATGTTGACTATGCACTGGTAAAATAGTTTCCCTTGGGGACAGGTCATTGTTAAGATCAGAGGAACACTCTGGATGTATTTCAGAATGGTTCCTTCTTTCTCTCTTTAAGGCTAGGGTTTTTGTCTTCTGAGCTAGTCCATGCTCAGTCTCCAGCGATTCATCAATTACCCTTTAAATATTCCTACTGGATCCAATGGTGGTTTTTCCTCATGGTAAGCTGTGATGTTCTGTATTTGCCTGTATCTCCATTCTCTGATGGATCTAAGAAAAGTTGCTGATTTTCAGTCTTTTAGCTTTTCTCTTGTTGTGAGGACAAGAGTGACCACTTTCAAGCTCTTTACACGTCAGGCTGGAAACTGGAATTCTTCTATGTGTACTTCAGCTAGTTGATGTCATATCATATGTGTAATATAATATGCTGCTTTTCTTCACCTAACATTTTATCATATTTCCCAAAACTTTCTTAGCAGAGTTATTTCGAGGGCTCTAAGTTATTCCATCTTTTTGATATACAGTAACTTACTTATCCAATGTCTTATTGCTGGGAGTTTACGTTGTTGACAGTTTTTATTATTCTAAAGCCTACTGTGATAACTAGCTTTGTTTTATCAAAAAATGATACATTGCACACATGGTTTCCAACTCTAATATTTGAGGCCTAGTAAAACAATTTGAGCAAATCATATATTTTCGACCTTATGTTATTTGATTCTGCCAATACTGCTTTGGTAATATTCACCTTCATTTTATTCTATTTCTTAACATTTGTTATGAGGAACGTTTTTTTATCTGAATCCTTCAGTATGATATATTTGAAGTGGAAATAACACCAGTGTTTTCATATTATTTCAAATCGATGTATGATAAAGTGTGTGGTTAATAGATTTGTTGCCTTTCTGCAGGAGATAGCTTCCAGTGCAGGATTTATTTGCTTAGAATGTTTCACTAAATGTTCAATGAATAAAAAAGATTCAGGCTAACTTAGGATAAGCAAAAACATTCCAGAAGGGTGCTAAGAAAAAAAAAACAAAAACTACTTTTCCATTCGTGATAATAACTTTCATTTTTGTTATGAGAGATGACAGCTAAGCACAGCTCAGGAATTCTGACCGTTAAGTAAGAACTGTGAAATGAAATTACGCTGTTGCTTTAATTCACCTACATGGGAAGCCATGACTCTAATAGTTGCTTGATTACATGTTAACAAGAGTTACTAAATTGACCCAACTCATGTATTAGATTTATGTCAGTTAAAACGACCAGTTCTACCTCTTTCTTGCTTTAACGTCTTTGAATCAACATCTGCTTACAGGGGAAGTGGTGTAACTACCCAAGTTATTTAAATATTAATGGCTTTCATTAAAGGGGGCTGGAGGTTTGCAGCAGGAAGATTGACAAATTAGATGGCATGATGGCTTTCTTGTTTCTGCCCCCAGGAAAAACTTCCCGGAAGAGCTTCTTCCATTATTTTTTTAATACCTCAGTTTTTTTTTTTTTTTTTTTCTGACCATTTAGAAAGTAAGATGGTTGATTTTAAGTGTTCCTTGGAAGTAGTGGTGTTGTTAAAACGTCAGTGTAACAAATTCACATAACTAAAAAAAAAAAATGTTCTAACAGTGCCATAATGGCCATTACCCTTGGACTTCACAGAAATGTAATTTCACTTTCTAAGTTCATTTTATTCCTTATTATAGTTAATAATGGGAAAAAGCATTTTTTTTTAAGCTACATTCTGTGTTTGGTTGGACTTGTTTATATTAAGTATGGAAAATTATATTAAGACAACCATGAGAGATGAGAAGGGTTATATATTCAATCAAATTATATTTGTAAACTTTTATATCACTGGAGAAATGTGGCTGAAAAGCTTCAAAAATTTTCTACAACCAATATTTTTATATTATGCCAAATTGGATTGTGATAAGTATGTGGATGATAGATTTTTACACATTGTGTGTTTTTAAGATGTTTTAATGGCTTGGCATTTTAAAGCACTGAACAATCAAAAGCAGGTTTTCTACTTGCAAAATATTTTTGGCTCAGAAATCTGACTGAGTGGAGTATTTATTCATTTCATGTATTTTATTTAGAATTTAGAGCTAAGAAGTTGGACAGAGTAAGGCAAGTGAGGCGCTCACCTCAGGCATAAAATTTATGGGAGTGTAAAAAATCTCAAAAGTCAAATAATATAAATAAATAATATTGTGCTGCAATATTTAAAAAAAAAATCAAAATCAATGCAAAAAAATGCATGATGAACAAAAAACTGAAAATTTAGAGAAAGGTAAGACCCAACCCTGCACCATCACCCCACTTGCCTCTCTCTAGTCTGGCCCTGATTGAGTTCAAGTCCTGATTGTTCCACTTGCATGTCCTTAGATGAGGCACTCCTTTGAGTCAAGTTTTCCTAATCTAAAACTATTGGTAATAATCCTCAGTTTCCTGTTATTAGGAGATTCAAATAAGCTAATCACATATGAAATTACATGTTTATAATTTTAGGGACATCATCACACAATTTTAAGTCGTTATTACTATCAGCCCAGGTGAATACTCCAAGCAAACATCAGATTTGAAGATTCTTGGAAAGCTTTGTGCTAGTAAAGTCTGGGACCTCCTTCTTGAGTTTAACACCTAGCAAAAGGGGTGGTGACCAGAAGATAATTGCAGAGCCTTCTTTCCCTTCCTTCCCTCTTTCTTTTCTGTTCTTGGATGCAAAGTTTGATGATTTGGAAGAGACAGAAAAGACGAACAGAAACCCATTGTTTATATTAAATTTCACTGCAAAGTGCCCATGGACAATTGAGATCTGGCCTTCACCCAAGCCGCTACACACCAGCAGTGTCTTCCCCATCTCTCCCACCTGAGTTCCACCGCTGCTACTAGCTGCTGTGCAGTTGACTGACTCGGGCTACCCTGTGTGTGTCAGCGTAGAACTGGGCTCCGTAGGATTTTTAATGGCTGATTTTTTGGGAAATAGATCACCAGGTCTTTCTTCCAAGGCACTTCTGGGTAGACTTGAACCTCTAACCTTTCAGTTAGCAGCCGAGTGCATGAATCATTTCTACCATCCAGGGACTCCATATGAGTTCCACCCAGCCTTTATTCACATCCCACATTGGTAAGGCCTTCCTTGGCTGCCTGAATGTCTCTCCATCCTCTCCCCTCCTAAAGTGGAATAACTGTCTCTACAGCTCATTTGGTGACCAATTTCAGGGTCCTTGTTGTCTTAAGGCTTTATCTCATCTTGCATTGAATTTACTTTCCAGACGGTTTAAAAAGGTACATAAAGGGGTTTCTCCAGTTACATATTTAAATGCCTTGAAGATCTCCCAACTAGACGGTTAGCTCAGGTGAGCAGGGGTTTGATCTGTCTTAATCCTAACGGTATCCACCATGCCTAGCAAAGGGCCTTATAGACAATACATATTGTTTTGAGTGAATACATAAATGTCTTGCATGCAAAAGGGCTGGGTAAATGTTTACTCTTTTGATTCATTTGTGCAATATTGTTGTTTTTATCCTAGAACTGGAGGGACAGTTTGGCGCCATGTGGAAGGTGATCATTTTGCTGGTCCTGTCAACATTCAACTCCAGCGATGGACTGTTTCATTTCTTATACCAATATGTCCAGGTTTCCCCACCAAAAAGGGGGGACCTAGGCAAGCCATTATTCCTTACCCCTTATATTGAAGCTGGGAACATTGTGAAGGGTAAGTTTAATTCATCAGAAACTGCCTGTGTAATTTTAGCAGTTCTTTTTTTTCTTTCTGTTTTTAAAGCAATTATCCCACAGTATGTGGGCAAATTCCATTTTGGTAATTTTGCACAATTGTTTTATTTCAAGTGTTAGTGATTTTACATCCATATTTTATCTGAGTTTTGTGCTCGAATGAGAGGGTTTCAGTCAGGGCTGGATTAGCTACGTGATTGAGTGCCAGCATTTCTATTTATAAACCAGAAGATGAAAGCAGTTGCCATGGAGTCCGTTCTGAGTCATGGCGACCCCATGTGTGTCAGGGTAGAACTGTGCTCCATAAGGTTTTCAATGGCTGCTTTTTCCAAAGTAGATCACTAGGCCTTTCTCCCGAGAAACCTCTGAGTGGACTCAAACCTCCAACCTTTCCGTTAGTTAGTTAGCAGGAGCATTAGCTGTTTGCACAACCCAGGGACTCCATTTCTATTTACAGAACCAGTACAGTACCTGCCCCCGGTGGACACTTAACAAAGTCAGTGGTAGAATTCTCCCCAGCCATGAGGAAGACCCAGGTTCCATTCCCAGCCAATGTACCTCATGCACAGCCACCAACTATCTGTTAGGGGAGGCTTGCATGTTGCTATGAGGCTGAATAGGTTTCATTGGACCTGCCGGACTAAGGCAGGCTAGGAAGAAAGGCCTGGCAATCTATTTCTGAGAATCAGTCAATGAGAACCCTATGGAACACAACGGTCAGATCTCCTTGCGCATGAGTTAGGGGCTGACTTGATGGCAGCTAACAGCAACAACCCTAAAAGTCACTGGTTCTAAGCATGCTACATAAACTTATTTAAACCTCTCAATAACCCAGGGAGCTGTGCCCATTTTACAAATGAGAGGACTAAAGCCAAATGAGATGGAGTTCCTTGCCCAGAGTCACTCAGACACAAGCTGGTAGATGCAGGATTCATACTCTGCCAGCCTTGCTCCAGGGTCTACACTCGTATCTGTTCTGTGGTGCCTCCTTGCTGGGCAAGTTAACCAAGCATCCTAAGCCTCAGTTTCCTCATGAATACAAAGGAGATGTAACAACTTACCCAACTTGCAAGGATGTTGTAAGAATCACATGAAAACTTGTAACCTGTACCTTGCTCTCCAAATGTTTTGCAAATGGCTTCTACTTAGAGATGAAGGGGATTTTCTATTATTATTACTGATAGGTAAAAAAGAAGTGTCATTTGGTGTCATCAGAGACTTAAAATTTATGACTTGCATCTGCTCCGAATAATTTTGTGTTTAGGTAAGTCATTGTTTCGGTAAACTACTTAATCTTTATGGATTTCAGTAGCTCCTTGAACTATTAAATAGTATATAGGCAGCTATTCTGAGAGGTCATTTGTAAAGAGGAACAGAGAAATGAAGTGGTGACTGGAGTGGCCATGGGGTCTTTTAAGAGGATAGCCGATAATATCCCGTGTCCTGGTGGAAATGATCCGGAAGGGGAAAAGTCGATGGGGGGCGGGGAACTACGGCTAGAGCACTGTCTCCCAGTAGGTGAGAGCCGTGGGATCTGGTGCACAGTTAGAGGTGTTGACCTTTGATTAGAAGCATTGAAATTTATCCCAAGTCACAGGTGGCTGGCAGAGTTCACCTGGATGAGGTCGGTAGATTGGTATGCATGGAGAGTGTGGAGATGGCACTGAAAGTTTTAGGGAGATGGTAATTTAAAAAATGAAAGATAACTCCTGATACTGTATATAAAAAACCCATTGCCATCGAGTCGATTTTGACTCGTAGCGATTCTCTAGGACAGTGTAGAACTGCCCCAAAGAGTTTCCAAGGAGAGACTGGTGGATTTTAACTGTCACCCTTTTGGTTAGCAGCCGATTTCTTAATGACTGCACCACCAAGGCTCCAAATACTCTATATAGTAGTTTAAGATGAGCAGTGTTTATTCATTTGAAGTGTTTTTATAGCCAATAGGATGTCATTTTATTTACTTATTTTTTTAACGAAAACATGAGAATGTATTTCAAGGGTGAGCTTCAGTCTGCTCCTACATCTCTTCCTGAGCTCATTTGCCCTATGTTTCATGATCTCTTTTCTGAGGAGTGGTGGAAAACTTGGATAATGTAGTCAGTGTATTTAAAAAATGACTCATTTTTACTAGATGTAGAAAAGTAGTAAGAAGACGGAAGGCAGATATCACTAAGCTATATGTGAAGGATCAAAAAAAAAATCACTTATGTAAACCCACCAAATCAGATCACAGGTACTCAGTCTGGCCTCCTTAATAACTGGATATTGACAACTTAGACTGTGTTTGTTAACAATAAATTAAACCAACCCATTCAGTTTGGAGCTGAAAAGCAGTGAAATAATCGTTATAGTCAAACCCTACCAATCCACAGATGAGGAAATTGTGGCTCAAACATGTCGCATGACTTCCCCAAGACGATGTAGGTAGTAGCAGCAGAGATGGGTTTAGGATCCAGATCTTCTGCCTTCTGCCCTGTGGCTTTGTCTGCTAGAATTTATTTCCCTTTTTAAAGAACCTGGTTTGTGTGTGTGTGTGTGTCCTTTTGGGGTGACCAGATATAACCCAGCAACCCAGTGCCCTCGAGTCGATTCCAGCTCATAGTGACCCTATTGGACGGAGTAGAACCGCCCCATTGAGTTTCCAAGGAGCGCCTGGTAAACACCCATGAAATATTTAAGTAATAAGACAATGCATACTAATGTATTAACGTTTTGAGATAGCTCTAGAAACTAGAGAAGGGAATTATCCCCATTGGTTGGCATAACCAAGGGAGAAAATAGTAATAATATTACCATATATTAGTAATAATGAAAATAAATAGCTAATATCTGTATGCCCAGTACCTAGTACCGTGTCTGTACTAGGAGACGTGCTATCGATATTTGTAGAATTTAAATTTGGGCCCTAACTATGTACCACACATTGTACTTTACACATTTTAGCTTATTTAAACCTCACCATAAAGCAACCGTAATGAAGAATGTTTAATTATTGTTCCCATTTAACAGTCGAGAAAACTGAGGCCCAGAGAAACTAACTATCTTGTCCAGGGCCGTAGAGCTAATAAGTGGCAGAGCTGGAATTAAAATCTATAGCTGTCTGACTCCAGAGGCCAAAGTGTGAATCACTGTGATCAGCTCCAGACTCAAGGGTATTGGGTAAGATTTGGATACATAAAAAAGGAGGAGCATAAACTGAATGAGGGAAACAAAGGCTTAAACAAAGGCATTAAGTGCAAGTGATCATGGTATGTGTGTAGCATACATCTGATGTTGCTGGGTGCCATCCAGTCGATTCCAACTCATAGAGACCCCATGTGACAGAGCAGAACTGCCCATAGGGTTTTTGGGCTATAGCATTTATGGAAGCAGATTGTCAGGTCTTTCTCCAGAGGAACTGCTGGGTGGGTTCAAACTGCCAACCTTTCAGTTAGCAGCCAAGTGCTTAAAGCTAATCATTGCGCCACCAGGGCTCCTTATAACAACAACAACAAAAAACCCTGTTGCCATTGAGTTGATTCTGACTCATAGTGACCTACAGTAAAAAAATGTAGAGACATGCATCTGAGAGATTGTCCACAAACCTCCCCTTCCTGTGTTTTTCTTGCTTCTGAGTATTTCATAGCGATAGGCGTCAGCAGCAGCGAAGAAAAGATTCTCAAGGGAGGTAGTTTTATCTTCTGTCCTTCTACGCCAAGCCTGATAAAGTCTATCATCTGATGAATGACAACATTGAAAATATTAAATCTGATACAATGTCATTTTCTAAATGTTACCCAGCCAGAATCCTTGAGCAGAATTTTAAGTGGCTCATCCGAAATCTAGCACATCTGGGATTCAAATGCAGGCCTGACAACATAGTTGAGGATAATTTTACTCACTCTCTCTACTGAAAGTTCAGGATGCTCTGGACAGATGGTCAGCTCACTCCCCTAAATTCCTTTTGTTTATTAAGTCTGTCAAAACCTTAGGAACCTGAGGCTTAATATCACAATAGAGCATTTTTTGAGATAAATGGTAGTTCACAAAAAGACAAGGGAAATTCTTATTTTTTTAAATCTCCAATTAGCTGGCTTAGTTTATATAATGGTAATTGCATGTTTACTTTCTCTGCAGCTAGAATAAACCCTTATTCTCTAAAACAAAATGAACGTATGGGGCAAATTTCAGCATGTTTACAAACACAGCGTTTTCACAAACTTTCAGAAATATTTCGCTATTAGATTCTAACTTATCACATATGGCCTGGTAGTATCTTGCCCTCACTGGTGATGACCTGAGTGATTCGAATCTGAAGTACACTCTGAGTGGCCGGTTCAAGCCCTTGTTTGGTCCTACTCCAATCTTTTAGAAAGTGTTAATGTCACTAATCCTGGTAGCAGCAATAAAGAACAACAAGGAGGTTGAATCGCTTCAAAGAAAACCGTTTCCTTTTTTAACTGGTTTTAACCATTTGTATTGTGAGTCATGGTTCCAGGAAGAAAAAAACACCTCCATCTTGTAAATTTGTTTTCCACATTCCATTAATAGACTCAGGAAGGATGAATGGAACATTTGAAAATACAAAAAAATCTTTCTAGTTGAAAGAACTTTTTGTTATTTTACTATGATTTAAAGGGAATTTAAATTTTGAAATGGGGTGAAATGCATTTTTATGGGCCAGAGAATAGTTTTTCTAAATTTCTTAAGACATCAAGAAGACCTACCTTCCTTATGAGGCTTTTATAGAAATAAACTAATCCAGTGCATTGTCAGTGTGGTCTGTTTTTGTTTGCCCAGCCACCCACCCATCCACCCATCCACCCATCCACCCATCCATCCATCCAAGCATCCATCCAAGCATCCAAGCTGCCATTGAGTTGGCCCCCGACTCACAGTGACCCCATGCTATAGGTTTGGCATAGGATTGGCACATAGGTTTTTCATTGACTCATTTTTGGAAGTAGATTGCCAGGCCTTTCTTCCTGATCTTAGTCTGGAAACTCTGCTGAAATCTGTTCAGCATCATAGCAATACACACTCCACCACTGATAGATGAGTGATGGCTGTGCGTGAGGTGCATTGGCCAGGAATCTAGTGGGGTCTCCTGCATTGAAGGGGAGAATTCTACCACTGAACCACCAATAATACCTCTCCAACCATTGATGCACACACACTACAACCATTGCCACTGAGTTGATTCTGACTCATGTTGTTGTTATTGTTCAGTGCTGTCAACTCAGTTCCGACTCACAGCGACCCTATGCATAACAGAAGGAAACACTGCCTGGTCCCGTGCCATCCTCACAGTTGTTGCTATACTTGAGCCCATTGTTGCAGCCACTGTGTCAATCCATCTCGTTGAGGGTCTTCTTTTTCGCTTACCCTCTACTATGGTCTGACTCATAGTGACCCTATAAAACCAAAAACCAAACGCAGTGCCGTCAAGTCAATTCCGACTCATAGCGACCCTATAGGACAGAGTAGAACTGCCCCATAGAGTTTCCAAGGAGCATCTGGCGGATTTGAAGTGCCGACCCTTTGGTTAGCAGCCGTAGCACTTTACCATTATGCCACCAGGGTTTCCATAGTGACCCTATGGGACGGAGTAAAACTTGCCCCATAGGGTTTCCAAGGAGTGGAACTGCCAAACCTTTCCTTAGCTGCCAAATGCTTAACCACTGCACCACCAGGGGTCCAAGTATTTTTTGAATGAATTCAGTATCGAAATCAGTATGCTGTCCTGGTGGGAGGTAGGGGGTGGGGGGAGTATTAGAAACGTAAATAAGACAGATTCCTTGCTCTCTAATAGCGCCTGACCTAAGAGGAAGGATAGGAAATCTATCCCATTAAAGCGTAAGGTAGCAGAAAAACAACTTTGTATCCTCAGGAAGGGAGGGATGGGTGAACATCTGAGTCATTTCAAGAGCAGACCAGCGCACCGGGTGCTGGGTCTGGTCTGGGAGAGAGAGACTGATGCAGTCATCTCTCTCCTATATTCCATTCCTTTTAGCTCCTTTCTGTTATATATTTTCTCATTAGACTTTGACCTTTCTCATTTTTCTCTGTCTTCTTTCTGAAATCCCTCTCCTGCCCATTTACCTCTCTGTGGTCCACATCACATTTCCAACCCCCTAGGCTATACATCCCTACCCACCTTTTCTTTAGGTCTCTGTTTGATTTTGAGAAGATGAATAGTTTTGCTAAAAATATTTCAAAAGTGTTTTTTTTAAAGGCTTCCCAACCCTGGAGGGTGATCTTTTTTTGGGCTAATTGAGAGTGGGAGCAAAGTGGGAGAAAGGGAAGAAGTGACAGCTGGAGTGCAGGGAGTGGGGGAGGGGGGCTGGCACACACCACTTTCCCCTCCCAACTCCCTTCCCTTTCCCTTAAAATTCCTCCCTCTCTTTTGTTTCTTTTCCTGCCCCCCCCACCCCCACCTCCAAGGAGGGATGGGATTCAATGGGAAGAGAAAGGGAAGTGCTAGAGAGATTGGATCAATCAACATTTCCTGGGGTAACTGACTGAGCCAGAAAAAGGCGAGGTCTTTTTAGAGTTCACATGGGCTAATGGTAATCACGGCTCCTGTTAAAAAAAAGAAAAAAAGTTGCCCTCAAGCCAGTTCTAACTCATGGTGGCCCCATGTGTGTCAGAATAGAACTGCACCATATAGGGTTTTCAGTGACCGGTTTTTCGGAAGTAGATCACACCGCCTTTCTTCCAAAGTACCTCCGGGTGGACATGAACCTCCAAGTGTGTTAACTCTTTGTACCACCCAAGGACTCCATTTACTGATTCCTTATTTTGTGTCCAGCTCTGTGCTAAGGGCTCGAATATATCTTCTCATTTGATCCTTGCAGAAATCCTGGGGTAGGGAGGAGAATGGCGGGGGATCAGCATCCACATTTTGCACAAGAGGAAAGAGGTTCATAGACTTGCTGGGGGTAGGGGGCCTAGTCAGGATTACAAATCTGAGTCTGGCTGATTCTGAAACCTGTGCTCTTTTTCTTGCACAAGCCGAGCAGGACCCTCAGGAAGCCACTGGCTGAGACCATTCCTTTGTCCCCACCATCTTCTCTGCATGCTCCGAGTTCCCGCCTCTGCTCCCAATCAGCTAATGCATTTGACAGATAAGAGCAGTAACTGTGCTCCCTACATACCAGCCTCTTTTCTAGGGTTTTCTATGTGTAAAACTCTTTTATTCTTGCCAGAAACCTATGCATAGTCCACTTTTCATAATGAGGAAACTGGAGCACAGAGTGGTTAAAAGATTTGCCCAAAGTGTCACCAAACCTGATGCCATCGAGTCGATTCTGACTCATAGCAACCCTATAAGACAGAGTAGAACCTCCCCATAGTGTTTCCAAGGAGCGGCTGGTGGATTTGAACTGCAACCTTTTGGTTAACAGCTGAGCTCTTAACCACTGCACCACCAGCGCTCCAAAGTGTCACATAGCTGCTCAATAGTAGCACCAGGATCAGCGAACTATTAGGGGAAAGGACTGCATGGTCTAGATGAGGGCTTTCCCTTTTGGGAGGCATTTCCACTTTAAAAGAGGAACTTACAGCTTCAGAGGCAGTTTCGTGTTGGTAAAAGTTTAGCAACCAGCTGTGGTGGTGGAGGAGGAGCTCAGATTTGTAGCACCCGTTCCCGGGGTGTAAATACTCCCACTGTGCCTGATCTCAGGCTATCAATGATGTCACGTAAGCACTTGGTACAGTGGCCTTATGAGTGTCAGCTCCTATTAGTATTATTTACTCCTGGGAATCCTCAGTGTCTGAGTATGGCCTCTTTCCCCTCCCTGTCCACACCCTGTCCCTTTGCTGCCATAAGAAAGCCAGGGCCCCTGCCCTGTACGACTACCCCATTCTGTTCTATTTGGTTCCCCCTAAGGAGTCACTTCGGTGGTTTTTAAGGAGTCACTGGAGCCTTGGTGGCGTAGTGATGAAGAGCTCAGCTGCTAACCAAAGGTCAGCAGTTCAAATCCACCAAGCTGCTCCTTGGAAATCCTGTGGGGCAGTCTACTCTGTCCTATAGGGTCACTATGACTCAACAGCAATGGGTTAAGTAGTCACTAGGGGTCACCCGCAGTCTCACTGCTTGCCTCTTCCCACTGTCTCGGCCCCCACCCCCCCACACACATGCCTCACTCATTCCCTTTAATGGAAGTGGCAGGCCTTTTGCTTTCTTGAAAACAGGAATCTGGAGAAAGGAGGCCTCCCCAGAGCTGAAAGCTACTTAGCCATATTATTTCCCTTGCATCCCACCCCCTTTTGGGGTTAGGTGACCTTATCTTGCCCTATTCCTCGTGGCCCAATGTGAACTCCTTAGTTTACCTTTTAGAGTGGGGCTGACGATGGATGATATTCTTTTCTCTTTCTTTCTTTTTTTCTCTCCTTCTCTCCCTTCCTTTTAAATATTAGTACAGCTCATAATATATATATGAGGACAAAAAAAAAAAAAAGGTTAAAAAATTCAGTCATCCTTGGCTAGATTGTGAATGTTGAATCCACGGACTTGGCCATTGCTGCAGTAAGTACATTTATGCCAATCCACTTGTAGTCTTTCTGTTGATTCCATCCCAGGCCTGGCCCCTGGAGAGCCTGGTGGAGACAGAGATGACGAACATGGTATTATTTCTCTAATCCTTGGGTAAATTTTTTTTCCCCCGCTAGGGAAAGAATTGAGTTTGGTCAGTCCTTTCCCAGGAACGAATCTGAAGAGTTACTGTGGCTACATCACCGTGAATAAGACTTACAACAGCAACCTTTTCTTCTGGTTCTTTCCGGCTCAGGTAAGCCCATGACAGCGCCACAACAGAACACTGATGCTTGAGAGCTGACTATGTCCACAAACCTACAGGGTTTTAAAAAAAATCTTGTAGATTTTATTTTCTAAAAATAAGTGCATGGTGTTCCTGTTTAGGTACAGGAAACAAATGTTTGCAGGCGGTGGAGAGGGGCACCTTTCAAATTCCCTGCAGCCCTGTTTGGAATATTAACACTGCCACCATCTTCCTGCCAGTCTTCCTCCTGTCTTTTTGTTGTTGTTCTAAAAATACTTGGGGCAGGAATGGGGGTGAGGAGAAGGAGGAGGAGGGAAGCAATTGCTGCAGTTAACACATGAGGCATGTCTAAGCGTAGCTGGCCATGTCTTGTATGTCTATCCTGCCTGTGGATTTTGCTGTGCAAATTATTATTCTTGCGTCTACTCATTCATGCTTTCAGTACCATTTATTGACCATGTACTATGCTGTGGGGACAGGACATCTGATCTAGGATGGCTTCCTGGAGGAGGGGTTATTCACCTTTTCAAATTCACATAGACACAGGTGGGTTTAACATTGTACTTACTGATCCAATTTAGCACACTTCAAGGTCAGACATTTCTGAGTGAAGGAATCACTTTAAGGTCATGGGAGCCATTGGGATATCGGTAGAGGTGCTTAGATGCATAAACACATTTTATCTCACTATAGAGTAGTATTCTGTTTTTGTTTTTCAAATTAGGTCTGCTGGAGAAGCCAGAGAAAACAAAGAAAAAGCTGTCCCTGTGGAGGGCAGTATATCTGCACGTGATTTGCGTGTAGTTGTGTTGCACTTGGAATGACTGGATAAATTGCTTAACCCAGGGTAGTTTTCCAGTTAATCGCTTCTGTTGGTATTGTTGGATTGTATTTTCTTGACTTCCCATTTTTGCTTCTGCTTTTCCACTGTGGCTTCTGACAGAGTTCCCTCCAAAGCAAAGACTGTTGGGGAGGCATGTGAGAAATGGTAAGGAATTCCGGATACTTTTTGGTTGGGCTTTTCAGGCTCTCACCTGCTCTAGGAAGCCTTTTCCGAACCTCAGAGAGGATGGTTTACTTCTTTGGTGTTACTGTTGAGGCCAGAGATGTGCCCAGAGCATGAAATTTAAGGAGACACTTACTCTCAGGGCTGGACAGGTGTAGGGTCAACACCTGAGAGTGAGTAGCCTCCAAACTCTTGCCGGCGCTTCCATTTGTGAAACGCAAGCAGTAGCCAGAGGGTGAGGCCATCTGTTGGTCTTGTCTGCAGAGGTCTGCCTACCAGGGCAGGGTAGAGAAGCGCGGAGGGTCCATCTTCAGAAGCAAACAGGAAAATATTCATAACTGCCTTAAGTAGAAATGATATAAATTAAACCTGGCAATATAACCTAATCCTAAGAGGTGGAAAGTTTTCTTGTGTTTTCGGAAGTGTTTTAGAAGTTGTAGCTTTCAGAAAACAGATAGTACATGCATGCTTCTGATGTCACATCTATCAATAACATTGACTACAGACATTTATCATCAACCCTTTTGTATTAGTTTCCTATGGCTACTGTAACAAATTACCCCAAAGTTAGTGGCTTAAAATAACACAAATTTATTATTTCGTAGTTCTGTGGGTCTAAAGTCTGACACGGGTCTCACTGGGCTAAAATCAAGATTGCCAGGCTGCGTTCCTTCTGGCAGCTCTAAGGGAGAATCTGTTTTCTTGCCTTTTCCAGCCTCCAGAGGCCGTGCACATTTCTTGGCTCATGGCCTTCTCTCTCCATCTGCAAAGACAGCAATGGCGAGTTGCGTTCTTCTCACAGCTTGTTACTCTGATTGTCTCTGTCATTGTATCTCTTTCTCTGACTCTTGTCTTCTGTCTCCCTCTTCCACTTTTAAGGACCTCTGTGATTCTGGAGCCCTGGTGACACAGTGGTTAAGAGCTTGGCTTCTAACCAAAGGTCAGCAGTTCGAATCTACCAGCTGCTGCTTGGAAACTCTACGGGGCAGTTCTACTCTGTTCTATGGGGTCATTATGAGTCACAACGGTTTTTTGTTTGTTTGTTTTTGTGATTGCATTGAGCCCAACTGGATAATCCGGGATCATCTTCCAATTTTAAGATGTCTTAGTTATCTAGTTCTGCTATAACAGAAGTACCACAAGTGCATGGCTTTAACAAGGACATATTTATTTTTTCACAGTAAAGTAGGCTAAAAGTCCAAATTCAGGCTGTCAGCTCCAGAGGAAGCCTTTCTCTCTCTATTGACCCTCTCATCAGTCTTCCCCTGGCCAAGGAGCTTCTCAGGCGCAGGGACCCCAGGTCCAAAGGACATTCTCTGCTCCTGGTGCTGCTTTCTTGGTGGTAGGAGGTCCCCCTGTCTCTCTGTCTTTCTTTTATATCTCAAGAGATTGTCTTAAGACACAATCCAATCTTGTAGACTGAGCCCTGCCTCGCTAACACAACTGCCACCCATCCTCATTAACATCATAGAGGCAGGATTTACAACATGTAGGAAGGTCACACGGTACTGGGAATCATGGCCCAACCAAGTTAATACACGCATTTTGGGGGGACGTGATTCAATCCATGACATAACGTCAACAGATAAGTAACCTTACTTCCATGTGCAACTTGAATTCCCCTTTGTCTTGTAATGTAGTCACAGATTCTGGGGATTAGGACATGGGCATCTTTGGGGGACCATTATTGTGCCTACCATACTCTTGGTTACTTTAAAAAAAAAAAAAACAAAACCCAGTGCTGTCGATTACTTTTAGTTTGCCCAAAATGGTTACTTGAAATGCTTGCTTAGGTTAGTCTTCTCAGTATGTTCTCTTTCAGTGAGGCTCACATTTTATTGTATGTAAGAATTATCTGTGACTTTCCCCAGAGATGCTGATTCCATAAACTGGGAGAGGCCAGAAAACTGCAGAATTACCATGTGGACAACATTTGAGAAACCATTGCTTCTGTCAGTGCTCACTGCCCTGTGCCCAATGCTTCTGACCCAGAAGTGGCCCACCGTCTTTTACCAGAAAAAAATGCCTAGGGCAGCCAAACCAAGATGGAGGTGGCATGCTGAGCTATGCTCCCATTTGGGGTGAGGGCTAGAAAGAGGGGACTGAAGAGGCAAGTGGAGCCTATGGGGCTCAGCTTTCCTGTTAGAACTTTTAGGGTCAGCCTCCATGGTTCTCCCAGTTCTCCCATTCTTTGCCTCCTCCACCCCAACCCCAAGAAACCTGATCCCTTACTTTCTCTTCTGCTTTGTTAGCTGTATATGAAAACAGTAAGTTCTTTGTTGTCTTCTGAATGTTAAATCTTCTTAAGTAAAACAGGAAGAAATTATGAGAGAAATGACTAGACGTAAACAAAACAAAATCTCAATTTTTTTCTTCTTAGGTTGCCTCTGAGCATGTGAACAGCTTTGTCTAGAATGTAGGTGATATGCTGGGACTAGAAAGCTGTTCATGGAAATGGGTTTGGGCTGTGTACCTTCTACAAAGATCTGAAACCAACGAAAAACCTACTGCCATTGAGTCAATTCTGGCTCATGGCAACCCCACGTGTGTCAGAGTAGTACTGAGCTCCATAGAGTTTTCTTGGGTTTAATCTTCATGGAAGTAGACTTTCAGGTCTTTCTCGTGTGATCCACTGTGTGAGTCTGAACAGCCAAACTTTCAGTTAGCAGCTGAGTGCAAACCTGTTTGCGCCACCTAGGGATCTCAACATCTGAAAACCCAGCATGAAACAATGGCTGGGCTGTTGGTTTTTCTTACCCTTTAATTAAGTAAAAACTTAGCTGTGCCTCCCTGACCAGATTGTTTGTTTGGGCCCAGTACTATACCCATAAACACATTCTAGGATGATCCCAGAAGACATAAACCTGAGGCTGTAAAAACAAGAGAGGAGGTTCTTACCATGAAATGTTTTATTGGAAGTGATAGATGACGCTTCAGGGGAGAGAAAGGCAGAGATGAAAAGGACAGTCCCTGCAAAGGGTGTCAGCACATGACAGCTGGGAGAGATTGTTTGAGAGCTCCTCCAGGGGAGCCACACACAGAGCCAAATATTTGAGGCCCAAAGTGACCATTCCTGCCAAGCCTGCAGGGCTGAAAATTATGGAATGGGACCAGTGCGGGTGAAAGAGAGAAGGGATACAAAAAAGAGAAGCAGTGGTCACTGAGATGGGGACCGTCACTTTCATTTGGCAGAAATATTAATCACTGCCTGTCCCAGGGAAGCAGCTGATACTGTCATCAGGAGAGAAATGAGCCCTTTAAAAAACTGGAGGTAGAGAAAATAAGAGTTCCAGGAAGGATGCCGCACTTGTAATATCCTCCAAGTATTTTTTGGGGGGGATGCTGCTTCTCAAATTAGTTCTCTTTTCCTGTTATTTCTGTGAGATTCCCCTGTTATTGTGTACAGTGCATAATGGATTCCAGAACTTGAAATTAGTGTGCAGCGGGGATTCAGTCTGCAAGAGAAATGAATATGCAGTTTGCATGGGATAAAAAGTATAATGAAGCCAATAAAGAAGTAAAAATTATAACAGCTATTGTTAATTGAACATTGACTTTGTGCTAAATGCTCTGCGTTTTCTTATTTACTTCTTACTGCCACCCCATGAGGAAGGAATTATTTTTCTCATTTTACAGCTGAAAAAAATTGAGGATTACAGAGATTCAATAATTAGCCCCAAATCCCTGGGTGGCTCAAATGATTAAGCATTTGGCTGCTAACCAAAAGGTTGATAGTTCATGTCTACCCAGAGGCACCTTAGAAGAAAGGGCTGGTGATCTATTCCTAAAAAATAAGCCATTGAAAACCCTTTGGAGCACAATTCTACTCTGACACACATGGAGGTCACCATCATTTGGAATCGACTCGATGGCAGCCGTTTATTTTATTTTTTTCCCAATTAGAAATTGGCAGAACTGGGATTTAAATCTAGGTCTCTGACCTAAAATATCTTTGCTTTATCTACCACGTGGTAAATCCTAATTCTGGAAAATACTAGAGTGCAATGGTTAAAAGTATAGCCTCTTGAGTTAGCCAGGATTGGATGGAAATCTTAGCATCACTACCTCCGCCATATATGACCTTGGGCACATTTCTTAACCTCTGTGAGTATCCATTTCCCTATTTAAAAATGGGAATCAAAATACCTACTTGATAATGATTTTGAGACAAATGAGATAATGTTGTAAAGCCCTTAGAACTGTGTCTGGTGTATAGTAAGAATAGTTGCTATCGTTGTACAGAAATAAACCAGTCACAAATTAGGTAGTTAAAGAAGACAGGAAACGGTGGAAAATTCCAGATCAAAAGGACTTGAAAGCAGGCCAAGAATTTGAATTAACTGCTGCTGGGTAAGGAAATTAACAAGTGCATTGGAATTTTTCCCATTTTAGAAGATAAAAGAACATATGGATTATTATTTTTTAAAATTAACATCCCTCTTATTTGAAAAAGATATCCAGTATTTGACTTTGTCTTATAGATGTAGGAACACAGGTAATTTTTGGGAGGCATTTAGCCAAACCCTGCAGATTATTTATCTCAAATGTCATGGGGCTAAAACCTGAGGTGTTTAGAGTTAGGCCTTGGCCCTTTGACTAAGGACCCTATCTTGCTCCTCTGGCCTGGAATCTGTTTGGTTACTGAGAGAAATCAGTATCCCATTGAGGAGTCAGCTAGCTGGGACTTGAGCAAGGTGAGTGAAGCACCAAGGGGGCAGCATTTAAGGAGGCACTCACTCTCAGGGGCAAGCACCAGCCCTGCATATTCAGATGATGTACTGGGTTGAATTGTGTCCCTCCCAAATTGATGTCCACCAGAACCTCAGAATGTGACTTCATTTGGAAATAGGTGTTTGTAGATGTGATTAAGTAAAAGATGAGGTCATACTGGATGAAGCTGGGCCCTAAATCCAATGACAGATGTCCTAGAAGGCCATGTGGAGACACATAGAGAGTGCCATGTGACGAAAGAGGCAGGGGTGGGATGATGCACCTATAAGGCAAGGAGCCCCAAGGATTGCCAGCAACACCAGATACTAGGAGAGAGACATGGAACAGATTCTCTCTTGGAGCTCCAGAAAGAATCAACCCTCCTGCTACCTTGATTTCAGACTTCTAGCCTCCAGAACTGTAAGAGAATAAACGTCTGTTGTCTCAAGCCACCCAGTTGGTGGTATTTTGTTGTGGCAGCCCTAGGAAACTAAAATGGACACCTAGAGAAAGCAAGGTAGCATGAGATTAAGTTAGCACACACAAATGAAACAAAAGAACCAGCCGGCATCAACTTGACTTTGACACATGGTGACCCCGTGTGTATCAGACCAGAACTGTGCTCCATAGGGTTTTCAGTTGCTGATTTTTCAGAAGTAGGTCGCCAGGATTTCTCTCAAGGTACCTCTGGGTGGACTCGAACCTCCAGTCGAGTGCATTAATTGTACCACCAGGGACTCCTAGGATAACACAGGACCCTTGAATCATAGAGGAAACAATCCAGGAAAAGGGCAGTGGACCATGTTGATGCTCCTGGTCCAAAGCAGAAGGCATCCCCTCTGCCAGTTGGAAAGCATGTCCCAAAGGGTCCCTGGAAGCTGCAGGTCAGCCTATCCCTGGGGGTGAAGGTGTGAAATCGGGGCCCACTGGGCCTCCACCAGGAACACTCCCTTTTCAGGATGTCTGAGCTTCTTTAGTAACATAACACAGTCAATGTGGCAAAGGACACTGGTTCCCAAACTCAGATGCTGCTCTTTAAAAATACATAGAAACTCAGATGCAAACTCAGATGCTGCTCTTTAAAAATACATAGAGAGGTTTAAAAATCAGGAAGATTCTCCAGCTCGGTATCCAGCCCCTCCCACACAGATTCTGATTCACTAGATCTGGAGTGGGGCCAAGGCTCATTGTTTCTAAAAAGCTCCAAAAGTGATTCCAACGCGCCAGTCAATGGACTTGAATTCGGAAAGGAAAAAACAGAATGAGAGGCCAGGATAGTGAGATTCTAATTCCAGGTCTTTCTTGGCTTTATAACTTGGGACAAGACATTTAAATTCTCTTGACCTCAGGTTTCTCATATAGAAATAAAATTTTCAGCCTGTTTGTCTATAAGACATGCCTCAGTGTGTTACCTAAGGGATAAAAATATCCAAGCACTCCAATTCGGAGTTTGGGTGGAGTGAACGAGCCCTTGAATTTGTGGCCTCTGTGGTAGCCAATCTCCAACACGGCCCCCAGTGATCTTGGTTTGTTGGTATCTGTGCCCTGTATAGTCCCCTCCCACATTGAATCAGGCCTGGGCCTTTGTGACCAATAGAATATGGCAGAAATGACGGTATGTGACTCCCAAGACTAAATCATAAAGAGCATTATGGCTTCTACCTTGGTCTCTTGGATCACTTATTCTAGGGGGGAAGCCAGATGCCAAGTTGAGAGGACATTCAAGCAGCCATTTGGAGAAGCCCATATGAGGAGGAAGTGATGCCTCCAGCCTCCATCCAGCATCAGCTTGCCATCAGTCATGTGAATGAGTGTGATGAGGTTGAGTTCAGATCTTCCAGTCCCAGGCCTTCAGATGACTACAGCCCCAGCTGATGTCTTGTCTGCAACCTCATGGGAGACTTGAGCTAAAGCTGCCCAGCTGAGACATCCCCAAATTTATGACTCACAGAAAGCTTTACATAATAATTTACTGTTGTTTGTCTAAGCCACTAAGTCCATGAACTGTCAGAAGAATGAAGAAATCTGTCTTGGAAAAAGTACAGCCAGAATGCTCCTTAGAAGCAAGGATGGCAAGACTTCATCTCACATACTTTGGACATGTTATCAGGAGGGACCAGTCCCTGGAGAAGGACATCATGCCTGGTAAAGTAGAGGGGTCAGTGAAAAAGAGGAAGAGCCTTAGCAAGATGCATTGATACAGTGGCTGCAACAATGGGATCAAACATAGCAACGATTGTGAGGATGGCACAGGACCCGGCAGTATTTCGTTCTGTTGCGCATAGAGTCACTATGAGTCAGAACTGACTCGATGGCACCTAACAACAATAACAACAACAAAGTTTTGGAGAGCTGTTATTCATCATTAGCTATCCAATGCAGCATTCTGTCAAGTATGTTTGGCTCTTGCTCTGGTACCGTGTGACAACTAGCATATACTTCCTGACACAGGCAGTGGGGAGAAACTGTGCCAGTTATCAGCCAGCTATCAATGTATTGCCTTTCAGCTCCAATTCCACCCTCTTCCCTGCTCTGCACCAATGGAGCCTTAAGCATGTTTCCTATGTAGTGAGCACAATATTAAGCTTTGTCAGTAGAGGGTGCTGGAGGGACATTGCAGGAGAATGATGACTTCCTGGTTTCGGGTGTTCTGTATTTTACTTTTTCTTGCCCCTAGTGACCAATCTGTCAGCAGTGCGTGTGTTGGAACATCCTGTGGTGCTCTGTCTTACTTTGCACTGAATCCTGCAAACCCTCGGCAAGCTTGTAGTCCTGGCTCCGGTCTGGTGGCCACCTTGTTGTGGCCCTCCCAACATTGACATCACACATCCCAGGCCTATTGCCACCTTGCTGGTGAGCAGGCTCCCAACAGCCCAACTCTCTCTGCAGCACCCTCACCAGGTTAAGCTGCCCACATCCTGGAGGGTCCTTTCCTGTGGTCTTCTCAACATGGACACTGTGGACCCCAGGCCTTGCGCTGTCTTTCCAGTAAGCAGGCTCTTAGCTCTGACTCCTTCCACATGCTAGCCTCAGCTGCCTGTACCCTGATTCCCTCTGCGCACCCACTCACCAGCCTCAGCCATCTATGCTCTGTAGGGTGGTTTCCCATGGCCTTTTCAAGGTAGACATCATGTATCTCAGGCTGTAGGCCACCATTTAGGAGTGTGGGCTCCAAACATCCTGACTCCTTCTGTATACCTCCTGCCAGTCATAGCCCATCTTCCCCCGGAAGGTCTTCTTCTTGCCCAGAGATCGAAAGCCAGCTTTGGGCTGGGAAACCCAGTGAACTTCTCAGTCATCCCGTGGGCTATCAACACACCTTCTCCATTGAGGTCTGACCCCACCCTTGGGGAGGACCCTCTCCCTCCGTTCTGAGTTTGTCCATCCATGAGTACTCTCCCCAGCCCAGGGTATTCTTTAGAGTTTTCTTTACATCTTTATAGTTATTCCCTTGGTAAAATTAATACTTAGTTATATCAAAATTTCCCTGTTCAAATTACTGTGTGGTTTCCATCTCCTGATTGGACCTTAACTGATATAGCCATCCATTCTAAATATTCCTCTCCTGCCTAGAGACCCCAAGGGCAGGAGGTGTAGTCTGGCTTCAGGAACAAGGGTAGCCAGTCTTTCTGTCTCAGCCCTGTTCTCTCCAAGACTACAGGGCCACTCATCTGTGCTTCATTGTTCTCTCTTGGCAGATTCACTTGCTTTGCTTTACTAGGCATTTGGTAGTAGATGGCTAACCTACAGTTTCCAAGTTTACCTGTTCTTGGATCATGCAATTAACAGAGATTAACCAACAACACTTCCCCTAGGGGCTCAGAGTGTGATTGACCCAGTTTGGGTCAGGTGTTCTTCCTTGGCCCAGTCAGCTAAGACTGAGGGTGCTGGGTCAGTCATGTGATAAAAACATGGCTAATGGCCATCCTCTTGGGTAGATGGAAGCTCAGTTCTCAGAGAAGTAGTGTGGGATAGACAGGTTTCTTAAAATATCTCTGCCACAAGTCATTACCTCATAATACTTGATGCATAAAGAAAAATGGAAATTTATTACCTATGCAGTGAAGATCCCAGAGCCACTGACAGTTGTCTTCTTCAGACTTTCTCTGTTTATTTTCTCCTTGCTGTGTACTTACGGCATCAGGAATCTGGAAGAATAAAGGGTAGGTGAGACAAAAAAAGAAAGTGGCTGAGAATGATAAATTATAGATCACTCCATACATAGGTATATTCAAACTCTGCAGGAACACTTGTGTGTCTGATTCCCTTTGGCAAATGAAAGTTTAACACAGAGAAGAAAGTTTAACTTTTTCAGCTATTTCATTTTTTGTATTGAGAAGGGAAAATAAAGCCTCTTCTCTTTTGCCTCCCCCCACCTTCTCTGCTAAAGTACAGCTCTCTGGCAGAAGGGACACACAGAGAAGCCATAATTATTTCGTGCAGGGATGAGAGCCAGGTAGAAAGGTTAAGAAGGAGAAAGGTAGAGCAGATTGTAGGGTTTGTTGTTGTTGTTAGTTGCCATCAAGTCGATTTAGTCTCATGGTGACCTCATGGGTTACAGAACAGAACTGCTCCCTAGGGTTTTCTCGGCTATAATCTTTACAGAAGCAGATTGCCAGGCTTTTCTTCCTAAGTGCTACCGAATGAGTTTGAACCATAAACTTTTTTTTTAATAATTTTTACCGTGCTTTAAGTGAAAGTTTACAAATCAAGTAAGTCTCTCACATATAAATTTATATATACCTTACTACATACTCCAAATTACTCTCCCCCTAGTAAGTCACCCTGCTTCCTCCTTCCAGTCTTTCCTTTCGTGACCGTTTTGTGAGTTTCTAACCCTCTCTACCCTCCCATTTCCCCTCCGGACAGGAGATGCCAACATAGTCTCAAGTGTCCACCTGATGCAAGTAGCTCACTCCTCATCAGCATCTCTCTCCAACCCATTGTCCAGTCCAAACCATGTCTGATGAGTTGTCTTCGGGAATGGGTCCTGTCTTGGGCCAACAGAAGGTTTGGGGACCATGACTGCCGAGGTCCTTCTAGTTTCAGTCAGACATTAAGTCTGGTCTTTTTTGAGAATTTGGGGTCTGCATCCCACTGTTCTCCTGCTCCCTCAGGGGTTCTCTGTTGTGCTCCCTGTCAGGGCAGTCATTGATTGTGGCCGGGCACCATCTAGTTCTTCTGGTCTCAGGATGATGTAGTCTCTAGTTCATGTGGCCCTTTCTGTCTCATGGGCTCATAATTACCTTGTGACCTTGGTGTTCTTCATTATCCTTTGATCCAGGAACCACCAACTTTTATGTTAGCAATTGAGCACAAACCGTTTGTACCACTTGGGACCTTATAGTGGGGTACAAGTTGGTTCAAATTAATGAGACAATTCGAAGCTTGGTGAGAGACAGGGGGAGCTTAGGAACCATTTAAGGAGTCCTTTTTTTTAGAAACAGAAAAAAGAGCTGAAAAAGTTAGTTTGCATATGAAGGTATAGTATTTATCTTAGATATAAAGATTTAGTGGATTAAGTGATTCCATGAGTGGTCAGCTACAGGTAGAATTTCTTTAAAAAGCACAAAATGTCTTAAGCAAGTTGTACGTGTCAAGAGTGTGTGTGTGTGTGTGGGTGTGTGGAATTAAAATGGTATTAGGTTCCTATTTAATAATTCTTAATTGCCTTAAATAAAATGCTCTGCCTTGATTAACACCATTAGGGTTGAAGTGTTAGCTGAACTGGGGTCTGTGTGGCAAAATGGGAGTCCATTTAAACATACTTGGGGAAATGTAAAGACATTTACTTGGGGGCACTAATGACTTCAATTAAGATAGAACACAGTACTTAAGCCAGGCAAACGATGAGCCTCCGCACCTAACAGCGTGAAGAGAGCCTTAATTAATTTACTAATTGTACTTCTCATCTTAAGCGGTACCACTGCTTGGTTCCTGATTTGGGTCTGTTAGCAGTTTAGTTACAGAGCGTGGTCTTTGTTATCGGGGCGGGTGGGTGGCTAAATGTATGTTCCCAGCCCTGGGCATTGGAAGATGCCTGTCTTCTTTGGGTGACTTCCTGGTCCAGAACATTGCTGCACACTTGCTGACATGCCTAGGATTCCCACGTTAGAGGTACTCCTATAAAGACCTCTGTTAAAATGTTGTTATTGTTTGCTGCCACGGAGTCAGCTCTAACACATGGCAACTTTATGAACAGAACAAAATGTTGCCCGGTTCCTTGTCATCCTCACAATCACCAGCATGTTTGAGTCCACTGAGAGTCTCCCACGCCCTCCTTGGCCCTCTGCGTCACCAAACATGATATCCTCCTCTAGCAATTTATCGCTTCTGACGATGTGTCTGGAAACCCTGGTGGCGTAGTGGTTAAGTACTACAGGTGCTAACTAAAATGTCGGCAGTTCAAATCCACTAGGCGCTCCTTGGAAACTCTATGGGGCAGTTCTACTCTGTCCTCTAGGGTCGCTATGAGTCAGAGTCAACTCGAAGGCAATGGGTTTGTTTTTTTTTAGATGACGTGTCTAAAGCAAGGGAACCTTGTTGCTTGAGAGTTCTGAAATCCGCATGTCTTTAGCTCCCCCCAGCATATTAACTTCCTGCTTCAGTGATTTATGTAAGACCTGAGTAGAAGCTTATGAGTTGGAATCGACTGGATGGCAACAGGTTTGGTTTGGTTTGGTTTTTTGGAGCAGGAGGCTATCTCTACCACGTAATAGAGAGGAGGGCCTGGTGGGAACAGACCCAGGATGGGTGCGGCTTGATGGGGGGACAGGAGTGACAGGGAAGCCTCAGAGCATGCTTGCTATCCAGGGAGGACATATCCACTCTGGGAGCAATAGGATAGGAGGGATTTAGGACTGGTTTAGCTTCATCCAGTTTTTTTCTGTAGGGTCTCCTTCACTGAATCTTCTATACTTATTTAGAAGCAAAGAGAAAGGAAAAACTTGGATGCTTCTAAAAATCCATTTTTCTTTATCCATCAAATATTAAACCAAATAAATGTTGCTTACTTTGAACAATAATCCAGTAAGACATTGGGTAGATTTTTTTCACCATCGTTGAGAATAAGGAATAGAATACACTCATATGAGAAACTATGAAATTTCCCTCTGCAGAGAGTCTAAAAAACAGAATGGATAACCTGCCTCTTTTGAGGCTATTCATTCTGGAACAAACCCTGAGGAAGGAGTGTCCAAGATCATGAACTGGCCACTAGGGGTCACCAGAAGAATTGAAAGGGCTTCAGAGGCAAAGCCACAGTTGCTTCTCCTTCACCACTAGAAGGGCCCAGGTTTAAGGGACCCGAGTGCCCACACTCTTCTGTTGCTAGAAGTCAAATATGTAGATTTCCTTTGTCCGTTCTTTGTGATCATTACAACTGCACTACTCTGCACAATAAATCATTAGAAAAGCTTTTTTTTTTTCCCCAATTAAATATATAAATATTTATCAGTAGGAGATTATTTGTTTTTCAGGACTCGTCTCAACTGTTACCTCATCACAGACACCTTTGGGTGCTCAATCCAGAGTCATTCCATTACTCTATCGTATCGCTCTATTTAATTACTTGTTGATCGCCTGTTCCCTCACCCCACCAGAAAATAATCAGAGCTAACAGTTAGATAAATGTTCCAGGCACTGTTGTAAGTGCTTTGGATATATTCACTCTTTAAATCTACACACCTACCTAATGAGATAGACATTATTATTATCCTCATTTTAAAGCAGAAGATACTGAGACACAGAGGTTAAGTAACTTGCCCAAGGTCATACAGCTGGTAACTTTTGTAGTTGGAATTCAGACCTTAGCAGTCTGGCTCCAGAATCTATGCTCTTAACCATTAAGGATCTACCTGTCCAGAAGTGGGATCTGCTCTGCATATCCAGCTTCTAGAAAAATACTCTGTGAGTAGTCAGTATTATATGTTAAATGAATTCATATACACTGGTAAATTCACAGAGTAGAGTTCTTTTTAGGAACGTGATACATACTTATATTAAGAGATACTCAAAGCATGTTGAATACAGCAAACACAGAACATGATGTATAGCCTGACCCTACTTTTGAGAAAAAAATTACTTATAATATACAGGAACCCTGGTGACACAGTGTTTAAGTGGTCAGCTGCTAACTGAAAGGTCTGCAGTTCAAACCCACCAGTCTCCCTGCAGGAGAAAGATGTGGCAGTCTGCTTCCATAAAGATTTACAGCTTTGGAAACCCTATGAAGCAGCTCTACTCTGTCCTACAGGGTTGCTATGAGTTGGAATCAACTTGACGATAGTGGGTTTGGTTTGGTTTGGTTTATATCATATATGATACCTACAAGAGATGTGTGTGTGGCATAGAGAAAAATCTGGAAGGGTAAACATTTCTATGATCATCTCTAGGGAGTAGAATTGGTGTGGGCAGGGTTTTGGGTTTTGTTTTTTTAAATAGCTTCATTTAAAAAAAAATGAGTTAAGAGTAAGTACTTCTTTGTAATGGAAAAAGTTTTAAAGAAAAAATTTAAACTTTTGACAAAAATAAATTCGCTAATTCTCTTGTTTATATAATCTTGAATTATAACTTCAATATGATAAGTATTAAAAGATCCAAGTTGTATAACACTGTAAATGAATTAAAGGAGTGAACTCTCACTTCATTTGATTTGAAGTTTTACAGTGTGGCCTTGCTGAGGATGTCTTCTTTTACTTTTATTCTTTCCCAAGTGGGAGTATGGGAATGGAGGAGGGGCTGCAGTATCAAAATTGAGAGCTAAATACATCACCGTAAGAATTGGTAAAGTAGAGGGCTAGCAAAAAGAGGAAGACCCTTAACGAGTTGGATTGACACGTTGGCATAACAACGATTGTGAGGATGGCGCAGGGCCGGGCACTGTTTTGTTCTGTTATACATAGGGTTGCTAGGAGTCAGAACCGACTCGACCGCACCGAACAAAGAGTTTCGACGGCACCTAACGAAGAGTTTCCACATGATATTGTCACGTATAAATATTATGTTATAAAACTCTGCGTGCTATGATGTAGCTCGTGCTTGGATTTTTAGCATTGAACACGCAAACCTTGGTTTTGCAGCATTTGATCTTTTGTGTTTCATTCCAGATAAGGGCAGCGTGATATCACAGGTTGATTGGCTCATTAAAGTAGAAAGATGTATGTGTGGGGTTTCCTTTAAAAACAGGCTTCTTCAAGGGTTGTTGAGCCTCCTTCACCTTCTACAGGAAAGTAAATTTGAGGAGCAGGGTCAGCTGAGGTTGGAGGTGTGTATGCAGATCTCTTATTCTTTAAGCGTTCCAAGATTGCAGTGTCCTGGGCTTCAAAGTTGCATAATAAAGATGTTTGGCACCGAGTGTTGACATTGTAGTGTGGCCTTTCAGGGTCAGGCTATTTTTCTGAGAGCCTAGCCAGTCATTGTGCCAGGTCACAGGAAGAGACATGAAAGGCAAGGGGAGCATAGGGTGGGGACCAGAGGCCAGGAACATCTGAGACAGAGGGCATACTCTCCGTCTCGCAGGTTCTCAGTCCTGGCTGCATAAGACAGTCATCTGGAATGTTTTTAAAAAGATTGCTGCCTGCCCCACCCCAGACCAACTAAATTGGCATCTCTGGAAATTGAGCCTGGGCAGTAGTAGTTTTTAAAAGCTCTCTATGTTTTTTGAATATGCAGCCAAGGTTGGGAACCAGAGGCTAGCTTGTAACACACTGTGGGCTCCAGGGGCTTACAAGGCCTTGGGAAGGAAACAGGGCAGGGATTTGTGTCCCCTGAAATCAATGGACTCATAGTAGCTCATATTCCCAGGGATGTTGGGAAGAGCAAGGACTCTGTCTATCCAGATTATATTCTTTTTTTCCACCTCTGGCATGGTATAAGGAGTCCTGGGGACGCAATGGTTAAGCATTCAGCTGCTAAAAGGTTGGTGGTTGGAACCCACCCAGTGGGTCTGTGGGAAAAAGATCCGGCCATCTTCCATAAAGATTACAGCCTAGAAGACCCTATAGGGCAGTTCACATGGGGTTGCTATGGGTCAAAAATTGACTTGTTGGCACCTAATAACAATAAACAATATATGTATAGTTGCTGCTGCTGCTGAGTGAATGTAAATGGAAAGTGCTTCTGCCGAGAGGTACCTAAAAATACCAAGTAGGAGGGTCTGAAGGAAGATAAATATCACTTATTTAAACAACCATTGGCTCTAGGCAGGGTGGGACAGAGCTGGTTGTATTTATTTAGCACATTAGAGTTTACAATATCATTTCATGTACACTACCTTATCAGAGCCTTCAAGCAGTCCTATGAGGTGGACATTATTGCCATTTGACAGGTGAGGAAACTCCAACCTCAGCAGCTACCATGTGGCCAAGTAGAACCAGAAACTGTCTGGCTACCAATTCCAGTGCTCACTCCATGACTTAGTCACCTACAGCTGTTATAACACACACATAAGTGGCTTTAAAGAACAGAAATTTATTTTCTCATAGTTCTAGAGGCTAGAAGTCTGAATCCAGGGCACCGACTCTAAGGGAAGGTCCTTTGTCTCTTTCAGCTTGTAGCTGCTGCCAGCGATTGTGCGTGTTCCTGGAGTCTGTCGTCCCCTGTGTGTGTTTCTGTGCCTTTTCTTCCCTTGTTGTAAGATGCCACTCAGAAGGGATTTGGTTTAGGGTCCACCCTACTCCCGTGTGATTCATTAACATAACAAAAGAAAACCCTATTTCCAAACAATGTCGCATTTACAGGTGTGAAGGTGAGGATTTCAGTGTACCTTTTCGGGACAGGATTTGTTCCACAACACTCTGCTGTCCCGTAGAGCTACAAAAGGTGTCTTTGATTTTAGTTTTTCCTGCCACATCTAGTTTTCTTGACTTCTTCACAGATGTTTGCAACCCTTGAAGCAGGGGATTAACCAAAGAAAAACTGACAAAGGAAGCTGTGAGCCAAAGGAGCAAGGAAAAAGCACCAAACCACTCATTCTTTATTCTCTCACTTAGAGATTTTTTAAATTAAAATGACCTGTAAATTCCTAGAACGTATCTATTGTAGCAATAGCTAACGTTTGTAGAACATACATTCTGCGCTGCTCACTGCGCTTTATGAAAATGAATTCATTTATCCTTCAATGACCATGTGATGTTAGGTACTCTTATTGATCCCCGTTTTACATGTAGGGAAGCTGAGGTCCAGAGAGCTCAGGTAACTTTCTCAAAGTCACACAGCTGTTGAGTAGTAAAGCCAGGATTTGAATCCAAGCACTTTGGGGCCAGAAATCACACAGTTATCCATTATCTGTGCTGACTCTAAGCTAGAGCCCTGCTGATCTGACTTCCCAATCTGACTGGGATTGCATCGTTTCCACATTTCCTTCGTTATAATTATGGTTTACATTTATTGTGCTTTTATCATGCGCTAAGCATTGTTGCAAGGGCTTTATGGGTATTATTTCACTCAATTCCTTAGTAGATTGACAGGCCTTTCTTCCTAGTCTGTGTTAGTCTGGATTCTCCACTGAAACCTGTCCACCATGGGGGACTCTGCTGATATTTGAAATGCCAGTGGTATAGCTTCCAGCATCATAGCCACACACGAGCCACCACAGTACAACAAACTGACAGGCAGGTGGTGATCTACTTTTTGAAAATTAGCCAATGAAAACCTTATGGATCACAACAGAATCTTGTCTGATATAGCGCTGGAAGATGAGCCCCTTATGTTGGAAGGCACCCAAAATACACAGTGGCTGCTACAATGGACTCGAGCATACCAACGATCGTGAAGATAGTACAGGACCAGGCAACATTTCGTTCTATTATACATGGGGTCACCATAAGTGGGAGCAGACTTGATGACAACTAATAACAACAACAACAACAACTTCTTAGTGCTTGGGCATGAGTCCTGGAGATAGCCCTTTCCAGGGAGGCCCTTCTCCAGTTCACAGCAATTCTTGACACAGTCCTCTTTCAGCAAGGACCCCTCGATTTTTTCCAAAGCTGCTAAAGACTCTATGCCAGACTTCAGGTGACTGGAGAAGAGAAATCCCTCTATCCTCTCTGTCCTCATGGTCAGAACCCTGCCTGATCTCCTTCCAGGTTTTTGGCTGTGTTATCCCAAGTCATCTCTCATTGAGTTCATCCTGCCTTCTGCCCACGGCCTTGTCAAACTATTCAGGTAGATGGAGCCAAGGCTTTCAGGCCTTACAAGGAGACGACTTTTCCCTGTGTGGCTGGGCTAAGAGGCTGCAGAATTTCCTACTAGGTTGGAGCAGTCAGATCCTTGTTTGCTGAGCCCGGCTGAATGAACCTTAAGTGAGCCGTGACATCAAATGAGGGTCACGCCACTGCTTTTAGTCTAGAGGAGGCCAAGGAGAGCTTCTTTTAGATGCCTCTGGAGGATTTGCTTTAGGGCCATGCCCCCTCCTCATTCAACCTTCTCCTCCCCAGTTCTTTTCTGTCTGGAGGCTTTTCCCTTGCCATCTGCAGCCTCGTTCTCTGTCTCTTCTCACCAAGGGCCCTTTCTCAGCCTTCAGGTCTCTGGACCTCACTGAAGCCTTCCCTGACCACCCACTTGTTCCCAGCCCTCAGTTACTCTTTCTATATCACCCTTATTTCCTTTTTACACTTGTGAATCACCGTATTTATTTATTTACAAATTAATTCTTGGTATTCCCTGTGAAAATGTAATCCCTGAGAGGACAAGGAGTTTTTTTTTGTTGTTGTTTTTTTCATTCACTACAGTACTATGTGGAAACCCTGGTGGTGTAGTAGAAGAGCTACGACTGCTAACCAAAAGGTCAGTAGTTTGAATCCACCAGGCGCTCCTTGGAAACTCTATGGGGCAGTTCTACTCGATGAAATCAGACTCTATGGCAACGTGTTTTTATTTATTTATTTTTTTACTGTACTATGTACCTAGCCCCTAGCTCGGTAACTGGCCAATATTAAACCAATTGCCATCAAGCAGATTCTGACTCATGGTGACTGCCATGTGTGTCAGAGTAGACCTGTCCTCCGTAGGGTTTTCAATGGCTGATTTTTCAAGAAGTAGTTTGTCAGGTCTTTCTTCCAAGACAACTTTGGGGGAATTCAAACCTCCAACCTTCTGGTTATCAGACAAGTGTGTTAACTGTTTGCTCCATTCAGGTGCTTAGCCTATATTCCAAACCCAAAAATCCTACTGCCATCGAGTCAATCTGGACTCATAACAGTCCCAAAGGATAGAGTAGAACTGTCCCATAGGGTTTCCAAGGTTGTAAACCTTTATCAGAGCAGACTGCCACATTTTTCTCCTGAAGAGTGGCCGGGGAGTTCAAACTGCTGACCTTTTGGTTAGCAGCCCAGTGCTTAACCACTGCACCACTAGGGCTCCTCAGCCTATATTAGGTGCTCAATAAATGTTTGTTGAATGAACTCTGTGCCAGTGAGGGTGATGGTATTCATATTCTGCTAGAAGCCCCTTTTCCACTGCCAATGGACCCTTTCTTATTTATGTCTCCCGCACCTTCTAAATAAATCCACACCTGTTTTAGGGGTTTTGTGGCTATTATTGGCATTGGCTAAATGACTAGGGCCCACTGCCTCCTCCTCAGTTTCCACATGTCGCGTGAAGTTGCTGTTGTCCCTGCAAACATCTCCTTAGTGGTTTAAATCAGAAGCGCAGTTGGGGCTGTCATTGAAGGCAGGAAGTGTCACCGAAAAGAATGGACTCTTCGTTGTGCCTCTGATGGAGATATGTAGGTCAACTGGAAAAGCCCCCCAAAGTTTAAACAGCTAAAGAAGTACAACTGTGCACTAGGCAGTATGCTAGGCACGTGGGGCCATATGCAGGCAAAGCTTCTACATTCAAGGGGTTTTCTGCGTATCGGCAAGAAAAGACTTAACCACGCAAGAAAGACTCCGGCATACAAGGCAGATGATGATTCCGAACAATACTAGGTTTATTGCAGTGCGATTGGTGTACAGATGACTAATACTTCGTTCCTACTGGAGGGTGGTTCTGGGGTCTGGGAAGGCTTTATGGGATTTAATCAAGACCTTGGAAGACAGGATTTGGTTGTGTTTTTTAGGATTTACTCTGTAGCCTCAGTGAATGGTCACTGGTTTTTCTGTTCTTTCTAGGTACAGCCAGCAGATGCCCCAGTAGTTCTCTGGCTACAGGGAGGTCCAGGAGGTTCTTCGATGTTTGGTCTCTTTGTGGAACATGGACCTTATGTTGTCACAAGAAACATGACCCGTAAGTATTGCCCAGACTACATTTTTCCTTTGCAGAATTATTTATCTGAACCTTATATCTGGTCCAGAAATAACAGAGTAAACACTGTGCCACTCGGAGTGGCTTACCAGTTCCAGATTATAAAAATATAACTTCCTGGCAGTGTCTCTCTAAGGAGGAGGAGCACTAGGGTAAGTGTCCTGACTGGGCTTCTTTCCTCCTTGAAATTCGGATGAAAGATTCTAAACGATCTTCTAGGAGCCTGTTGCTGACTGAAGCAATCTCGACTTGTGGAAACAGTTGGTATTTATTACTATTCGGGAGAGCTCTCTTGCATGGGACTAATGGGTGGAATTATACCTGTAATTATTTACACGAACCAAACACTTTACGGTTCAGTCACATAAATGGTCTGATATCTTAGAAGCAAGATACTTCTAAGTGTTGGGGCTGAGGTGAGTAGACGGATGGAGACAGAACAACCCAGGTTTACCACCATTTCATTTTTTACTTTGTGGAGATTGTTTACATTTCCTGGGTCAGAATTTGGAGTGTGGACCAGTGTGTGACTCGGTATAGAAGCTCCTATGCCAGTTTTGCAGAGGTTGTTGTTCTCTCCAGCTTTGGATAGGAGGAAGAGGATTCAAGAAGATTGGATGTTTATTTAAAAAAAAAAAAAAGTCAATCTCTTTGCCATCAAGTTAATTCTGCCTCATGGCGACTCCATGTGTCACAGTGTAGACCTGCTCCATAGGGTTTTCTTGCCTGTAATCTTTACTGAAACAGATTGCCAGACCTTTCTTTTGCAGCACCACTGGGTGAGTTTGACCCCCCAACTTTTAGTAGGTGAGTGCAAACTGTTTGCAGCACCCAGGGACCTATTGGATAGGACAGATGGGTACCATCGAGTAGGTTGTTGGTGGCTGTTCACTTGCACAAGTGTTTGTTTCCAAGGTTCAGCTTAAAGGTAGAAACCCTCCGGGTTGGCGGAAAAGAAGGAGAGAGTAAAGGCACAGGTGTCTATTCCCTGCTGGGAGAGTGTGACACGGTACCAGAAAGGACACTAAAATTTATTGATGCACCAAGGATAGGTGGGCATGTCAGTTTTATTAATGACACAGACTCAGAGCTCTCCTCTGTTTAAACAGTGCGCTTCAGAGACTTCTCTTGGACCACTACGTTTTCTATGCTTTACATCGATAATCCAGTGAGTACACAACAACCGTATACAATGTTACTGTTGGCTTTTCTTGTCTTTTCTCTTTTTATTAAATATATTTTAAAAAGCGATTTAGTTTTATCTTTTTAAAATAGAATTTAATCTATAAAATTAAAACCATTTTGAGACTTTGTTATTCTCCTAGTATGTATCAACCTATCTGTGTTTGGAGATTTTATTGTTGGCTTCTCTCCTTTCCTCATGCTTAATCTTATAAAATGTTCTGCTTACAGAGTTATGCCATTCAGGATAAGGGATTAGTTTCTTTCCACTGCTGATATGGATTCCCCATATTGTGAAGTATATATATGTATTCTGAACTGCTAATCTTTCAAATAGAGTTCTAGATATAAAAAGTCAAACCTGGCCTCTTATCAGAATGCCTCATCTTGGAGCAAAAAGAGGGATTCTCTTTGGGACCAAAAATCAAACCAAACCCATTGCCATCGAATCGGTTCTGACTCATAGTGACCCTATAGGACAGAGTAGAACTGCCCCATAGGGTTTCCAAGGAGCAGCTGATGGATTTGAACTGCCGACCTTTTGGTTAGCAGCTGTAGCTCTTAACCACTGTGCCACCCGGGCTCTGAAATTGCCTCCGAAAGATGCAAAATAGAAGAGTAATTTTTGGTCCAGCTTCTGTATATTTAAAATATCTTTACCCTAAGTAATTACTCTAACTTCTCTCGCTTCCCCGATGGTTCAAAAGAAAAAGAAATAAATCGGGGTAAAAAGTCAGGATTCCTGTTTCCTCCCCCATGTTTTGTGAAACATCCTCTTTGGGCCAGTCTTTAATTACAGATTTAAATCAAAGTTGACTTAAATGTTCTGTTCCCTTGGGTGTTAAGGCAAAACAAAACAAAACAAAAACTTTACACCTGGTTAGTGGTACATTTCTTATCCAACTTATTGACACAAAATAACTAGTAGCTTCTTTTTCTCTTGGTTTACTTCTCAGTTGTCTATGAACTTCTGGGTATTAGGAAATACTAGTTTAAAATCAGTCATAATTATTTTATTAAAAAACCCCTTATCTTTTGAAGGTGAAAGGGCTTAACGGTCATATTTCTCACAAATAAAGAAAAGAAAAAATGCACACACACAAATTTGTGGAATGGTAAGTCAGGTGCAAAGTGTGAGAAAGGGATCAGGGAGACCATGAAAAGTAACTAGGTTTATCGTACCTACTCAGAGTTCCCAGAGATAGGCAGGCACAGCACGCCATGACACAGGGCTACACAGGCTTGCACCTGGGAACAAGGTAAAAATAAACTGGAATTGTAGGAGAGGGCTTATGTAGGGCAAGCAGGGTGGAATTAGCTAGGTTTCAAGGGCTTCCTGGGAATTGGGCATTTTGGGTAATTCTGCAAGGTCAGGGGGCATAAAGGTGTCCCTAGTTATTGGGTACTCAGCCCTGGGGTAACTAGGGTAACTGCTTAGTGGCTTAGGAGTATGACAACCTGATAAGAGGAGTGGCTGAAGAGTGAACCTAATCAGCTGCTCAAGAAAGGTTGGGGACTGGCCTCTAGATAGGGCTTCAAAGCTGGATCAAGACAGCATTTAAAGAAAATGGTATTGCAGTCTTCAGCCTAGAAAGTTCCTTCTTGGAAGGACCAAGTAATGTACCCTGCAGGTTTCAGAGAGGAGAAGACTTTGGGTCTTCTGATACGGTTGCAGAGGTCAGGAAAGGTGAATCCCTCCTCCTTAAGTCAACGTGTGGCAGGGTCCCCACTGCGAAAGCAGGACAGCTCAGCCCTGAGATTTGTGCTGTTGTACTCCGGCTTTGAGGAGGGGAGGGAAAATAGGTGGAGCACAGCATCCTCCTGTGGAGGTCACTAAAGGCACATGGGGTGATGGCAGAACTCTGAGGCCAGAGGCTTGGCCTTTACAACCAGGTCAGTTTCCTTCCAGAGTGGGATCTGTCTGAAGGGCTCTGAGGTGTGTGTTTATCTATGTTTATACTTGCTTATTTATTTCACTAGGTTGGCACAGGCTTCAGTTTTACTGATGATCCCCGGGGATATGCAGTCAATGAAGATGATGTGGCAATAAATTTGTACAGGTAAAATGCCTTGGCTCTCTCTTGGCTTCTTCAGATTACATTTTTTTCTATTTTAATAGAAAAATATCATCCAATAGCAGAGTTATTATTTATTGATCCTTGTAGTCCAGTTGCTAAAAATGTTTATTTTCTACTTTGTAACAAAGTCTACATTATTGCCTTGGTTATCTAGTGCTGCAGTACTAGAAAAACCGCAAGTGGATGGCTTCAACAAACAGAAGTTTATTCTCTCACAGTCTAGTAGGCTGGAAGTCCAAATTCAAGGCGTCAACCCTAGGGGAAGGCTTTCGCTCTCTGTCGGTTCTGGAGAAAGGTCCTTGTCATCAGTCTTCCCTTGGTCTAGGAGCTTCTCTGCACAGGCACCTTGGGTCCAAAGGACTCACTCTGCTTCCGGCGCTGAGGCACGGCTTTCTTGGCAGTATGAGGTCCCCGTCTTTCTGTTTACTTCTCTCTTGTGTATCTCAAAAGACATTGGCTTAAAACCCAGCCTAATCTTATAGATTGAGTCCTGCCTCATTAACATAACTTCTACTAATCCCATCTCATTAACGTCATAGAGATGGGATTTACAATACATAGTGAAATCACATCAGATGACAAAATGGTGGACAATTACACAATGTTGGGAATCATGGTCTAGCCAAATTGTTACACACATTTTTGGTGGACACAATTCAATCCATGACAATTATCAACTATATACAATTGATAATTGTGAAAGTGGCCAGCAGAGAAAGTAACAGGAAGAGCTGAAACCTTAAGGCAACAATTTTAATTTGGTGCCCTTTAAGAAAACAATGGAAGCAGAGCAAAATTTTTTAGCGAAGGATTATTTTCAAACCTTTAAACCAGATGCCTGGGAGCTTTCTCCTTTCTAACTTTATATTTAACTCTGCATTTTGTCAGGAGATATCTTTTCAGACTTTTTTGTTTGTTTGTTTTCTTTCCCAGAACTTCTCTTTTGTGGCCTTCAGATCCAACTTTTTACTCTCTCTGCTTCTTCTTTGTGATTTTCCAGGCTGAAAGTTTATTAGCTCATCACTCCCCTTTTCCCTTTATTTTATAAAATTATTCTTTTGCTAAAAAAAAAAAAAAGATATAAAATTCTAAGCCTGATCACACGGCCTACATATAATTTCTTCCTTTCTTTTTCTTTCATTCCTTATAGCTATTTTTAGTACTTTAAAAAAAAAAGTAAGTGACCTTTCTCATTTGGTCAGAATTTTCCAGTGTGTAAATTATTCCTAGAAAGAAAGTCTTGAATTATTTCAGATCACTAGCGCACCAGTTTGTGCATTATAATAATTTACTGAAAGGAATTTTAGTGGCCAGAAAGGGTTAACTACCTACCTAACCTAATTTTAATTACGTTCTGTTAATTACTTGGTGAGCAAACCCAATCCCAAAAGTGAAGGGGAATCTAAGAGGAGCCAGAGTTGTTTGATCTCTGACAAAATCTTTCTGTTTATTCTCCTTTCTCCCCAGAGCAGATGGCTTGGGGGAGAAGAAGGAGTAACTTCCGGGCCTTTGTCCCAGCATCATCTCTTTCTCTCTCCCCTACTGACCCAGAAAAGAACATGGCTGTTGCCTTCTACCCTTTTATTTTCCACATGCCCCATTACTAATAACTTCATTCAATTCCAGGGAGGGTGGGGGAAAGCGGGATGCCAGGTGCCCCACCCTACTGCTTCTCCTCAGAGCCGATTTGCAAATCCTCTCAGGGATCCTCTTGCCTTCCCCCTAGCTCGCCTGCCTTTTGTTTCCCTCCACAGACATAGCCTAGTTGATTGTCCCCACACGTTTACTCAGGCATCATGTCTTTGTCATTTAACGCTGCGTCCTCTCATTCTCCGCATCCGGAACCTCTGCCTCCTTTTTGGCTTCAATCCAAACAAGCTCAGCTATTTAACTAGCGAACACCCAGAGGGCGGAGGTTCTGTATGAAAGAAATGCATCAATCTCTCTCTCTCCAGCCAGGGTTTTGCAACGCCCCCATTCGTTTAATGTCTCTCCTCCCCCTCCCCCACAGACGTTTGCTGCTTCCAGTTGACTCTCCGTGTGGATATTTACTGCTGACATGTGGTACATCTCCTCTTCCATGACATGTAAAGGGAACCTATTTCAAAGCATCCATTGTTTATAGCTGTTTTAGTTCTTTCTGCTTCAGGCTCTTAAAGCTGGAAAATAGCTAATCAAGGGTAGTGCAGAAAACTGATTTCAGCTGTTTGCTTTATAATTTACAATATTTATTTCCCTTTGTGACTACTTTCCTCTCTCCAGCTCTCCAGATGGGTGTCTGGAATAAGAAGTTCGCTTTGGAACCTGTAAATGGGCTACTGCAAGTTTAAAGACTAGACCTTTCTTCTCCCTTTGAAAACCATCTTTCTTTTTTTCTGAAAATCTCGTTCCTTTTGACTGTTGATGGTGCATGGTTATAAGGAATAGACCCCTACAGAGGCATTTAACATTCACAGTTATGCTGCTTTTCTTTGTGTTCAGAAATAAAACTTTTTCACTAAGAAGATGTTTAATTACTCATTTTTTTGGTCTATCTACTATATTGTATTGAGCCATTGTGCCTCTCCAGTTTAGAAAAAAAAATTACTAGCTTTAATTTGGCGGATGTTAAGTGGCACCACCCTTCTTCTACCCTATTGATTGCCTGCTATGTGCTAGACACTGTTCTTGGTGCTGGTGATACAGCAGTAAACAACTCCAACATAGTCCCTGCTGTCCTTGTGCTTACAGTCTAGTAGCATGCCTAAAGTTCTTTTCTTTTTTTTTTTGGTAACAATGTCTATGTCATAATGTCAGATATCTATTTTTTTTTTTTACTGTGCTTTAGTTGAAGGTTTACAGAGCGAATTAGTTTCTCATCAAACAAGTAATACACATATTGTTTTGTGACATTGGTTGCCAACCCCATGATGTGTCAACACTCCCTCCTTCTAGATCTTGGGTTCTCTCCATTTCCACTCATCCAGCTTTCCAGTCCCTTCCTGCCTTCTCAACCTTGCCCCTGGGCTCGTGTGCCCATTTAGTCTCGTATATATGGCTGAGCAATGTGTATTATTGTTTGTTTTATGGGCCTGTCTAATCTTTGATTGAAGGGTGAACCTCAGGAGCAACTTCAGTACTCAGTTGAAAGGGTGTCTGGAGGCCATGCTCTTGAGGTTTCTCCAGTCTCTGTCAGACTTGTAAGTCTGGTCTTCTTTTGTGAGTTTGAATTTTCTACATTTTTCTCCAGCTCTGTCCAGAACCCTCTATTGTGATCCCTGTCAAAACATTTGGTAGTAGTAGCCAGGCACCATCTAGTTGTACTGGACTCAGTCTGGTGGAGGCTGTGGTAGTTGTTGTTCATTAGTCCTTTGAATTAATCTTTCCCTTGTGTCTTTGGTTTTCTTCATTATCCATCGCTCCAGCAGGGTGGGAACAGTGTAGTATCTTAGATGGCCACTCACAAGCTTTTAAGACCTAGATGCTACTCATCAAAGTAGGATGTAGAACATTTTCTTCATAACCTATGATATCCCAGTTGAGCTAGATATCCCCTGAGACCATGGTCTCCAGCCCTCAGGCCAGTAATTCGGTCCCTCAGGGAGTTTGGATGTGTCTATGAAGCTTCTATGACTTTGCCTTGGTCAAGTTGTGCTAATTTCCCCTGTATTGTGTACTATCTCACCCTTCACCAAAGTAATTTTCTTAATGGCCAAAAGGAAATGCTACTATAGCTATACTTTAAATGTTGGTTTATAATGGGAAGTAACATGTATTGCTAAACAAAGCTTAACAATGTGACTGTGACACAGTTTCACATATTCAGGGGTGGATTATCCAATAAGGAAAGTAAGCATTGGTGATGTGGTGAAATTATTCACTACAGATTAGCAAGTAAGCGCAAGTAAGCCTGTGCTTACCTTCCTTACTTGGTCATCTGCCCCTGTCAGGGACTGTAAATTTGAAAAGAGGCTTTGATTCTGTAGAAGGGTGCTGTGGGGTTGGGAGAGAGATAGATGCCAGCCATACTTAGAAACTGAATCTTTGATGCAATAAAAAAACATGAAATGGTTCACCACAGATGATCTGGTGCTTACCTTGCTTATTGGATAATCCACCCCTGTGAGGGACAGAGGGCGTCGTGGCTTGGCCAAACTCAGTGTAGAATGAACACAGAGGATGGCTCCTCCCATTTGCTTTAACCAAACAAAATCTCCAAGATTCTTGTTGCTGAGCTTGTTTCAGTGACTAAAGATCCATCTTGCTTTGTTTTGTTGGTATCGAGCTTTTGCTTATATTATCTTAACATCAATTCCTCTGAATGTCTTCCTAGTAGTTATAGTGCCAACTCCATTAAAAAGAACAGGCCAATTTCTAGTGCTCTTTGGCCTACAGTGAATTATTATTTCCACCCACCTTCTCTGACTGACTGCCACCAACTCACCTTTTTAAAAAATTATCTGAGGGATAATTTTTCTTGCAGTCATTCTCCCTTGCAATCTCTGTATCTTTCTGTTGCCCTTTCATGTACCTTTCTGCCACCAAGAAACTTTTGCTAAAATTCTACTTATTAGACAAGGCCTTGGCACAATGACAGCAAGGTTGCAAATAGAATCTCCCGGAGAGACAAGGTCCCTGTGCCATATGGCTCTTGTATGTGCATAAATGCACAGAGTATACACACACAGGTACGCACACAGGTATATACGTGTATATTACATATTACAGATTTTAGCCATTCTGCTTCTACAATTTGAAATTTCATGTGAGTGTGGTTCTAATTCTATTTTTAAGCAAACTCTCACCATGTAATAAGGATACCTAAAAGCAAACCCATAGCTGTCGAATCAAATTTGGACTTACAGCAACCCTACAGGACAGAGTAGAACTGCCCCATAGAGTTCCCAAGGTTGCAAATTTTAAGGAAGCTGACTGCCACACTTCCTCTCGCAGAGTAGCTGGTAGGTTCAAATTACCGACCTTTTGGTTAGCTGCCGAGCACTTAACCACTGCACCACTGGTGCTTCTTCTTAATAAGGATAGTCCTTGACTAAAACACAGTTTAAATTAGGGAATGACGTATGCAAATCTAATTTACCAAATTTACATTTTTCATTCTTCACTGCCCATTAAACCATATAAGAAATGCCTACCAGGGGTCTGTTTCTATAGCCTGTTTCTTGTTCTGATCTTACCATGAACTTAAAACTCTGTGATAACTTCAAGTGGAAATTTTCCTTGGAAACTTCAGCTAGAGAATCCTGGCATTTTCAGGCTAGAAGCAACCTGGGAGAGTTTTTACTCCAACTAGGACTGCTAGGTAAAATATAGAATGCCCAAATAAATTTGAATTTCAGACAATGAGTACGTTTTTAAGCGAAAGTATGTCCCTTGCAATATTTGTGACATACACTGAAAAAAAAAAAATGAAATTCAAGTTTAATTGGGCATATTGTATTCTTATTTTCTAAATCTGGCAACCCTAACAACCCCCCAACAGACACTCAGAGAATATAATTTTTAACCTAAAGCATAAGGCTTAATTGGGATTTACTATATTAAATTATCTGTTGCCATTCCAACTAACAGGAAGAGAGTAGTTTTCAATCTGAAGATGGGGGAAGGGAGGGTGGAGAATGAACTCCTATTTTTATCTCCACTCTAGAGCCAGTCTATTGCCAGCATAAACATGGAAGCTGTATAATGCAGTTTCCCAGGTTTAGTTGCTACAAAGGCCGCTACAAATGATAAGTATGGAAACACACTGAAACTCTACAGTAGTGTCTAATGGCGAGTTTTCCTGGAGCATTTGAAAATTAAGTGGTGGTTATAATGACCCAGTTTTGCCTCTCTGTAACCTTTGAACTCTCTCCCTCTCCTGGTTTTGCAGGGCCTCCCTGCCTTTCATCTTCACTGAATGGTTCTGGGGTTGGGGGAGCTTTTAGTCCCTCAGCAGGAAGCTTCTCAGGCCTTGCAATCTGGGTCAGAACACTCACACCTCCAGAGTTTCACAAAGCTTTTGTTTCCCTTCTTAAAAGATTTTTGGTAAAATAGAGAATCGTTCAAAAATCCACCCCTTTCTTGCTTATTATGCAATAATTCCCTCAATCTGTTTAAATCTATCTCAGCATAGCCCATGGAAGTGGCCGTTGGCATTTTTTAAATAAACATGATTTTTGGAACCTAGAGGCCACTGTACACTTACTTTCATATCTGTAATTGTTTACTGGTTTTCCCTTTGACTGTAGTCATTTGACAGCTTTTCTGCTGTTTGGTTATAAACACACTGACATTCTGGGAGCTTTGTTAGAAATGTTCAGGGTCCCCTAGAGAGTAGGGGTAACTAGAGAGTAAGTAACTAAGATTCCTACTACCTCGCCAGAAACTTGGCTTAATGGAGCCTTAAGATTTGCAAAACTACCCCCACCCCCCCGCAAAAAAAAAACCGTTGCTGTCAAATCAATTCCAAATCATAGCGACCCTCTAGGACAGAGTGGAACTGCCCCATAGGGTTTCCAGGAAGCAGCTAATGGATTCAAACTGCCAACCTTTTGGTTAGCAGCCTGAGCTCTTAACCACTGCACGACCAGGGCTCCAAAACTACCTCCAAGGATTGCTAAATAATAGGTGAAGCCTGTATTGCTTGCTCACAGGTCCCCTCAACAGTTAGATGATCCAACTTCGTAACCTAGAGATTTGGAAACATGCTCAGAGTGTTGATAGCCACTTGTCTCAACTTTTTACTACCATAAAGGAGGCCCACAAGCATTTTCTAACCATCCACAGAGTATGGAGCGTTATGGACTCAAGAATGAAAAAATACCCTACAGGCACTCTGGTCTTATTTAGTAGGACCAGAGCCAAGTCAATGCTGTACCTGTGGGTGGCACAGATTTGAAACCCATTGCCAAAGGGTTAGATCTGGTAGCACAGCACAAAGCTATTCTGATTCCATGTAATATTTTTTTTTTTTTTCAGTGCACTGATTCAGTTTTTCCAGTTGTTTCCTGAATATAAAGAGAATAACTTTTATGCCACTGGGGAGGTGAGTTGAAGTCATATTTTTGTGTGTGTGCACTTCAAACATCAGATCTAAAATATATCCTCATGGCACTTGTAGTTTATTCACTCAATGTATGTGTATATATGAATATGCATAGTTATGGTGTGTGTAAGCACACACATATATACATACAATCTATATTAATATTAATTCAGCCCACATTCAAAATTCTCCAACTGTCCTCCGTTACAATTTTTTTTTAATTTCAGGGCTCAGTAAAGCTTTATGTATTACAATGGCTTGTCATATCTTAGTCCTCGCCGTTGTTTTCATCGCTGTCATTTGTGATGATATTTTTGAAGTGTTCAGGTCAGGTGCCTTGTAGAATGTTCCGTATCTGAATTTGCCTGATTCTTTCTTCAATGCTCAGATTCAGTTAAAAGATTTTGGTAAGAACAGGACATAGATGATGTTGAGTATTTTCCATCATATCGCACCAGGAGAAATGTAATGTAAGTTTGTCCCATTATTGGCCATGATGAGTCGGAATCCACTTGACGGCAGTGGATTTGGTTTTTTTTTTTGGTTTAAGCCTGATCATTTGGCCAGAGTGGCATCGGCCAGACCTCATCCTTGTAAAGGTATGCTTTTCTGTTTTTAACTAATAAATAATTTGAGGCCATGCAAACATCCTGTTACTCACCAATCTTGTTACTCAGCGGTTTTAGCATTCATTTATTATCGCTGTGTGAATCAGTTACCACACTGGGGGTTGTAAAATGGTGATTTTTCTAATCTATCTTTCTATAGCTATCAGCTGGTATTCTTCTGTAGAGGAGATCTTTTTCTTATCCTTCCTCTCTACTGTTTACTTTTAAAAATATCACTTTGTTAATCCTAATCTAAAATGTTAGATTGTCCTTGATGTGTTAAAATTTATTGCTGTAGTTATTGATGCTATGTTTTTCCAGTCTAGATTGTTCCATCTGGTTTGTCCTCTGCTTTAAGGCCATGAGGCTGAATGGAGAAGTGGAAGGGGTTCTGGATTAATAATCAGGAGACTGGGATTCAGTGCAGCTTTGCTTCCTGTGGATGACTTTGAGCAAGTCCTTTAACCTCTCTGGGCCTGTAATTTTCATCTTACAATCAGAGGGACTGGCTTTTAAATTGGAACACTTCCAGAGATGTTTTGCTTTAAAACGTGTTCAAATATACTTACCTAGATTTACTCTTAAAATCCCAGCATGTAATTGCAGCCTTAACATAATATCCAGGAGTCCTGGTGGCCCAGTGGTTAAGCACTGGGCTGCTAACCAGAAGGTCAGGGGTTCGAACTCACCAGCCACTCTGTGGAAGGAAGATATGGCAGTTTGCTCCTATAAAGATCGCAGCCTGGGAAATCCTATGGGGCAGTTCTACACTGTCCTGTGGGGTCGTTATGAGTCAGAATCAACTCGACCGCAATGGGTTTGACATTATGGGTTAACATAGTACCAGCCCTCCTCCTTCTCTCCCCCTCCCCACCAAAAAAAAAAATCAGTAAAGGAAAATCCTTTCTCTTCTGAAGTCCTAATTTCTCTCACTCTTAGGTAAGCTGAACAAATAATGCCATACCCATTGTAGAATTGTCTGTGAAAAATAAGTTTGTAAACTCAGAAAGGACTTTCTACTTTACCATGCAAATTTACTAGACCTAAATAGCTTCTATACTATCCTGTTAGCCCAGGCTTATGCTTATTCAAAGTCCTGGCAAGAAAGGGCCTTGGAGAGCATCTAGTTCACGCTTTATATTTTTAAGATCTTTTTTGAGGGTATTTATTGAGAATTGATCACATGGCAGGCATTATGCCACGCGCTATTTCACACATGACCTCCTTTAATGCTCACAGCTACTTTATGAAATAGGCACTGTCATTATCATCCCCATTTTACAGACAAGGTGACTGAGGCTTGGAGAAGTTAGGAATGCCTCACCAAGGTCAGCCATCCAGAAACTGAGCAGGCAGGCCCCAGAGCCTGAAGACTGTAGTCAGGGAGCTGCTGAGGACTGTAACCCTGCTTGCCTGCCATGCTGTCTGGAGCCTGGGTCCTCTCTCCTCAGAACTGCACTATCTGGAGGCCCTGCCCCTTCCCACAAAACAGATCCACTTTCTTCAGAAGACAGCCAAACCTTCCCCTTTCATATGTTGTGCAAAATCTCTGGGGTTATCAGCCTTATACAAAGAGAATGAGGCTAGCCCCATTCTGGTCATGATGGTCAAGGGGTCTGGAGCTCTTCAGAGCTCTGACTTAGGTGGAGGAGAGTCTGGAAATAATAAAAGTATCTATTGCATAAGTTATCTGGAGTGTTTAATTAAATGTTGTTAGGTGCCATCGAGTCGACTCCAACTCACGGCAACCTTATGTCTAACAGAACATAATGTTGCCTGGTCTTGCAGCATCTTCATGCTGACTGGTATGTGTGAATCCCTTGCTGCAGCCCCTGTGTATTTTGAATGCCTTACAACCAAGGGGGCTCATCTTCCAGCACAATAATAGGCAATATTCTGTAGTTATCTATAGGTCTTCACTGGCTAATTTTGGGAAGGAAATCACCAGGTCTTTCTTCCTAGTCTGTCTTAGTCTAGAAGCTCCACTGAAACCTGTCCACCATGGGTGATCCTTCTGGTATTTGAAATACCAGTAGCATAGCTTCCAGCATCATAGCAACATGCAAGTCACCACAGTCCTGCAAACTGACAGATGGGTGGTGGGTTTAATAATTTTCCTCATATATTTAGGATAGTCACGAACACCCAATACATGATGACTGTTATTACCATTCATGTTGAAAAGCTTGATTAATATAGTATGGCTCCAAAGAATTTGCCTGGCTGCATCTAGACAGGGACCAGGTGTTAATAGAAGCTCAGTCATTGTTGGTACATGGCATTATCTCCTCTGCTACGTATCTGTTATTTTAAAATCATCTCTACAATAAATAGCTTATCTCATCAAAAGTGAAGATGAAGATGGAGCTTAGAAGCTGATACTAGAATTTTTTTGTTTGTTTACTTTTTATATGAGAAGCAGCAAAATCCCTAAAAGACCCAGCTCAGCTGCCCAGCCACCTCCATGCGAATGATGGGTAGGCTGACAGACAAGGAAGAAGCATCTTTGTCTCTTTCCCATCTTTTCTTAATTTCTGCCCAGAACAGCAACTGGAGTTAATTTTCCCTAAAGAAAGACAAATGCGTCTGTAAATCACCCTCCTCAGGCATGAAAAAAATCTACTTCAAAAAGAGAAATAAGCTGCGTTTAATTCACATAATTAACTTTCTTTATAAGCGTTATCCTTTCTAAGCCAGTAACTATTAGTGAGATTGCTCTTGTTCTCAAGGTACAGTCACACTTCAGAACCCTCTCCAGTGTACTGGGCCCCAGCTAGAGTTAAAGCAAAACAGCCGTCACTGGGAGGCAGGGAGGTGGCAGGCAGAAGCAGGACTGCCCATGTTGTCCGAGCATATGGCTTTCTGTCCTTCTCCAGGGAAAGATTCCATGTTCATGGGTGGCTGTAGTAGTGGATGAGAGCTTTTCCAAAATGGCAGGATGTACAGTTAAAACTGGGCACCTCTTTTGGGCCAGCAGAGTGGGGCATACGCTCTTGACAACAATTCTACAACCGCGGTTAAGTTGAAGGCCGAATAAATGCAAAATTTTGAAGCTATTTAAAAATTAGCGAGCTTCATGGGATACTTTATCTTCATCGTAATGGGTGAAGTCCTGCTGGGAGCACGGTGTCTGACAACCTTTACTGAAATCATCATGGTCCAGTTTTGGGTGGCAGGCTCCTATTATGCCAGAGTCATGCTTGTTTAATTTGTTTCATACACTACTAACCGAGTTTAATGACTGTTAGTAACTTTGTGCAAGGCTGTTCAGAGTTAAAACCAAGAACACAATGATATTTCTCTCCACCATCTTTTTATCTCTCTTTCCTGGCCCTTCTTTCAGTGCGCTGTGTTCTGGACCCTGGGGACCCTTCTTTCTACTCCCTTAGTTTCCAGGACCATCCTATGCCCTACCTCCCACCCAGCCTTCCTCTCCTTGGATGTATTGTGCTCAAGCACTATTTCTTCATGCTTCTGCCATCCCTATCATGATTTTTCTGTTTCTTACACCCATACTGACTTGTTAGCAGCTCACTGTCTGTTAGAAGGGATCTGGTAAATTAAACTACGTGTGGGTTACTCCTGACACATTTGTATTTGAACGGAGGACAGATTCTAACCCACACAAAGATACTTGTAGTATGGGAATATCAAGCACTGACTTGCAAGTAAAGAGGTGACACGGAAGGTGGGGTGGGAGAACCATGCTAGCCGTTGGTTATAATCATCTTATGTAGGCCTTTGTCATTATCCTGTTATCCCAGGCTTATGCTTATTAAATTTACTGACAAGAAGGGGGCTTTGGAGAGCATCTAGTTCCCCTGTTGCTTTTTTAAGATCTGAGGATATTTATTGAGAATTGATCATATGGCAGGCATTATGTCAAGCGCTGTTTCATGCATGACCTCCTTTAATGCTCACAGCTACTTTATAAAATAAACCCAAAAACCCATTGCTGTTGAGTCAATTCCGACTTATAGCAACCCTATAGGACAGAGTAGAACTGCCCCATAGGGTTTCCAAGGAGCGCCTGGTAGATTTGAACTGCTGACCTTTTTTTTTTTTCGGTTAGCAGCTGTAGCATTTAACCACTATGCCACCAGGGTTTCCACTTTATGAAATAGGCATTGTTATTATCATCCCATTTTACAGGCAAGGTGACTGAGGCTTAGAGAAGTTAGGAACACGTTACCAGGGTTACCCGGCCAGAAAGTTGAGGTGCTGGGATTGGAACCTGAGCAGGCCGATTCCAGAGCCTGAAGACTGCAGTCAGGGATCTGCTGAGGACTGTAACCCTGCTTGCCTGCCCTGCTGTCCTGGAGCCTGGGTGCTCTCTCCTCAGAACTGCACTATCTCAAGGATCTGCCCCTTCCCACCAAACAGATCCACTTTCTGTAGAAGAGAGCCAAACCTTCCCCCTTCATAAGTTGTATAAAATCTTTAGGGTTATCAGCCTCATACGAACAGAAAAGAAGTCCCCTAGCTTCTTGAATGTTTCTGTCTTTCTGGCCAAGACTTAGTTTTAATCATAAAGTGTGGCTTTGATCATAAAGTTTTATAGAGTAAATGGAAGCTTCAAGTGATAATAAAGATGAAGTCCTTGTTTCTCAAAGCTTGGAATTTGCAGGATTTTACTAGATAACACTCGAGATGTTTTAACTCCTGAGCCCATGACAAATGCCCGTTCATCTGCACTTTGCCAATATTTTCTTTTAGACCTGCAACCTATTTGTGGCTATTCGATGAGTTTAATATTGGAAAAATCAAGGTTTAAGATGCAACCTGAAGAATTTAGCAGGGGCGTATGGAAATGTTTTGTAAGTTGGGCTTCAGGCTTTTGGAGAGCATACCCAAATCAAATCAACACATATTCATGGACTCTTCAGTTGCATGGAAAAGGATATGAGTAAATCAGAAGTCATTATAACCTTTGACTGAAGTGAACTACCATGCTGAACCAAGCAGCATGAAGAAATAAATGGTACCTGATTAGATGTATAGACTGGGGACAGGAAACACTAAGTTCAATCTATTATGCTGATTAAATCTCCTGAATTCTATCTACAGTGAGCAAACAAAGGACTGGGTTTGTTAACTGTGGCCCAGTGTGTTCATAGTATTTATTTAAAAGTCAAATTAACTGGATCTCCATTTTAAACAAAAGGGTTTATTCACCTGGTTGAGTCACCTGGCTTCCAGCTGGGTTTCTTCAGAATTGGGGCTGGGGGTGGGAAGGAGTGCATCTTTTTCACTCATGCCCATCACTGATGGATTCTTTTTTTTTTTTTTAAGAAGTGTCTCCTCAATACAAAATAGCAGTATATCAATTGGAAGGCAACATGTATCTTTGTATAATTTTATATGACTAAAAGTTGGCAACAGATCAAAACGTTTTCTCTCTATTTCTATCCCAGTAGATTGTGCAAGTTTCTTTTCAAGCTCAGAGTCAAGAGAAAAAGACATTTTGATAAAGACATATTCTTGTTAGAAGCCATTTTTCTTTTTAATTGCAACAGTGTGGTCTTGAAAGTAGATGACGCACGGTCTAGAAATGTCTAGAAGTTGTGGAGATTACCACAACACTGAAGTTTCAGCTTTCCTCATTCATTATTTTTCTAGACTGGCCATTTTAAGGCCACACCTCTTCTCTCCTCAGAGAAAATAATGATGCTGAGTGAAGTGAGATTCCACCCAAGGCTAGATGAAGTCAAGAGGTTGCCCTAGCCTCATCTTTTCCTCTTGGTTGTTGCCTCTCGTGTGACTCCATTAAGCTTAGGGCTTTCACTGCGTTTATTTTTTGGGTTATTTCGCTTGGGTTTTCAATGTGTATGAGGTCCCTGGGTGACAGAAGCAGTTGGCCCTCAACTACTAACAGAAAGGTTGGTGAGTTCAAACCCACCTAGCAGCACTGTGAAAGAAAAGCTTGGCAATCTGCTTCCATAAAGATTACAGGCAAGAAAACCCTATGGCGTGGTTCTACTCTGTAACACATGGGTCACCATGAATCAGAATTGACTCAATGGCAATGGGCTTTCAATATGTGTATAAAATTCTCTTCAAGGCATATCTCCTTGTTCCTTCTACTCCTCCCCCAGGAATAGAGGTGGCTGCACCATAGTCTGCGCCTGGAGACTCAGGATTTCATCCCATGGGGGGAACTGGAGAACAAGGCACTGGTGTGACTCTCTTCGCAAGGGCAGCCCACTTCAGTTCCTTCTGTTCAGTTCCTTCTATGGACATGGAGGTATCCTCACTAGCCTAGAAGTGAATTCATCAAAGAGGCCCTCATTCCAGCCCGAGTGCCTGGGGGAGTGAGCACAGAGCAGGGAAAAGGGCTCAGAATGACCTTGATCCTCAACATGCCATTGCTGAGGCTGACAGCTCCCCCTTTTCCAGTTGCCAGGCAGACTTTAGGGACTAGGGATGTCCATGGTGAAACTGTGTGTGGAGGTTCAGGGGGAGAGGTCTCACTTCAAAGGACGGTACTCATTATCACAGAAAAAGTTCCGAAGGTTTTGCTGTAAAGTGCATACCATGAAGCCAGGTGGAAGAATGAGTATAGCTGCATCTATTTTCTTCATCTTTTTTCTACTAAACCTCAGTAAGAAATGCAGCCGACCGAGAGTAGCTTAAACAATAGTAACTACTAACATATGTGAAATTTCTGGAAGAGGACACTGTCTCCATTATAGCATTATTCTCTGACACTATTAGTTTTCCTCCTGGAGGAGCTGACTGAAGCTCGATTTTTAGATCTGGAATCTTTTTTCCTCCCTTAAAAGTTAACAGGGTGGCCGGGGTACAGTAAGTCGGCTACAAATGTTGTCGAAACATGTAAGAAGAGAGAGAGTCAGACGGAATACACAATTACAAGTTTAAGTCCAATATCATTGTGCTTTCACACATCTGGATAATTAACCAAGGATTACATTCTCTCTAGACTATTTTTACAAGTACAATATACTCCTAACATGATTTCCATTAGGCTATTCCAAACATCATTTAAGAACTCAGAGAGATTGCAGACCAAGATTCAAGACTACTACTCAACTGTGATGTTGAGACCTTTTTCCCTCATGGGGGAAATAAAAGACTGAGAGCTGAATTCTGAGATCCTTCTGATGTAAGAGAAAGAAGGGAGGTTTATTGCTTCTGTAAGCTCCAGCAAGTAAGCGCGTAGACAAATGCACCCCGAAATCTCTGGTTCTTTTTGTCAGAGGTGAGCTCCAAATACACCCACCATGAGAAAAATTAACCAAAAACAGAACAGTGTTGGAAATTGGAGCTAGGTGTTTCTTTAAATATTAGAAAGGAATAATAAGAGCAGACTAAAACCCTGATGGGTTGATGGCTACTCTGGTTTGAATGTGTGTTAGATAAATACGTTTATTTGGCTGAGCTCCTCATTTGAAAGTCACTGCCAAATTCTAAAATAATTGTGTTCAGATAGTTTCTGGTTGCATTTTTGCCCTTTCCTTTTATAGTTGCTTTGATGCTGCGCTGGGCTCTTTATGAGGCCAGAGTGTGATGTTAGAAGGTTGGTGTTAATTCACAGACCTCAGGGGCTTCCTTGGGCAGCTGTGACGCACATTGGTGAACGGCAATGAGAGGTCAGAGAAGCCACAGAAATGATAGTGCTAGTGGTGGTGGTTGCTGCTGCTGTTGTTATGGACAGAACACTGAACAAAAGAAGCATGAATTCGTAACAGTACAGAATCATAACAATAGGCCTGAGGGACCATATCGTCCATTTCTAGTCAGTAAGGCAACCATACCCAAATTCTCCCACCAAAATATGGGTTCTATTCTATTTAGAACATCCAGGAAATGGAGAACGAGGTAAAATAAGAAAATACTTGATTTATTGTCTGGTTGTTTTGTAAAGTGCCTGTGGTGGACAGAGAATCTTTAAATGAAGAAATAAATGATTTGAGAAGAATAAATAAGTCAGATCTTGCAAAAATGAATGATGTCTCAACAAGAAGAGTGAAAATAATTGAAATTTCATTTTAATGTTTTGGTGTTTGTTTTCTGTAAAATAATCCCATAATTGTCTACTGTGTGACAGCCTGAGTCACTCAACCAATGGAATGATTAATGAAGACGGTAGTGAAGGATTTGTCACAGTGACAGAGGGCAAAGAAGTATGTGGTAGTCATTAGAAATAAAAAATGAGGCAAACATCATCATTGTTAGGTTAGTGACTGCAGACCAAACTTTGCAGAATCTGGCTTTGGACGTGATTATAGAACTACCCATTTCGCTGTACTGTTTTTCACGAGTGGTCAGCTTAGCCTGGGTGTGGATCAACCCAAGGTTTGGTCCCAGCCTGGAAGGCCAGAGACCCATAGCCTACTCCAGGACCACTGGCCAAGATGTGATTCGATGTGAGACACAGGAGTGTGGAGGCAGCCAAACCTGAGATCAAATTCCAGCTCGCATGTTACTGAAACACATAGAACCTTGTTTTCACCATTGCAAAAATTAGGAAAGCCATGTTTACCTTAAATTGGCTCTTGTGAGAAGTAAAGTAGGTGAAATAGCCTTGTTCATGGTAGATGCTCAAAAAATTGAGTGGATGTTCCTTCTTCCAACGCTGCCTGCATATCTCTCAGATACATAAGTAGGCCTGAAGGTGGAAAGTGCCATAAAAATGAGGATGTTTTAGCATATATTTGTCATTACTATCTGTATAGGAATTTAAAGTACATGTCCTTCCATCTCAGAAGGGACCAAGGAAGGTGTTTTATTACCAGGTCTTATAATAGGTAAGTTGAGTGATACCATTACTGGAAGATACACTTTTTAGCATTTTGTACCAATTTGCAATAGAGAAAAAATGTTTAAAAGTAATGACAGACAAATCATTCAATTTATCAATTGTTTTTGTGTACCTGCTATGTACTAAACAATGTACACATTATGAGGATAGTAATTCATGAAAGGGTAAACTTTGCTTTATCATATTTGAGTCAAGATTTCCAGAAGAAATTGTGGGCTTAACGGGGGCAAGTTTCGTGCTTTATTCGTTTTTGTGTCTCCCAAAGTATCTAGTATCTAGCATAATGCCTTTACCCAATAACCATCATCGAATGAAGACTAGATAATACATCTTTAATGGTAAAATGATTACTCAAATAAATGTGCTTTTTTGTTGTCATCTTACAGAAATTATATTTGATAAATGTTCACTTCTTGTCCCTACCAACAGGATATAGCATAGTTATGTAACAACCCAAATTTCAGCTATATAAACACATCTTTATATTACACTCAGCAGCTAACTGGAAGGTTGGTAGTTCGAACCCACCCAGCCATTCCAAGGGAGAAGGATCTGGCAATCTGTCCCCATAAAGATTACAACCAAGGATCCCCTATAGGGTGGTTATCCTCTGTCACATGGGGTCACAATGAGTCAGAATCAACTCCCCAGTTTGGGAACCGCCAAGTCAGTTATGACTCAAAGTGACCCTATGTACAACAGAAGCAAACACTGCCCAGTTCTGAACAATCGTTGCTATGTTTGAGCCCATCGTTGCAACCACTGTGTCAATCCATCTCATTAAGGGTCTTCCTCTTTTTTCAGAAGGCTAAAATGTGCTCGTGAGTATGAATACATGAATTGCTTTAATGCAATACTGTTACTAAATAATTATTCTACAAGAGGGTTGCATCAATGATAGAATATGGCATAAATTACAAAAATTACATTCTTTATCTGAATTTGGAAGGAGAGTAGGTTTTAAAGTCAGACTAGGACTGAATTCTGGCTCTACTACTTAACCTTTCCAAGCCCCAACATCCCCATCTTGAAATGAGAATTATGGTATCTCCAACATATGACTATAGAATGGATTTTTTTAAATAGGAACTCTTGGGAGTTCTCAGGCTTTGAACTGCAGAGCCCTGGAGAGCCTTGGAGATATTGTGAGGGGTCTGCATAGCCATGTGTGCCCAGACAGTACTTTAGTCTATTTTGAACAGATACGCATTGCTATTTTTCAAATGCATGTAGATTCATTTATTCAACAACTTTGTTGAACACTAAAAAGTAAACAGCGTTCGGTGCAGGGGATACAGTAATAAACAGAATAGACAAATATCCTTATGCTCACACATCTCACTTTCTGGTGTGGGTGGGAGAACAACAATACACACAATAAATACATAGAATATATAGTTTATTGGAGAGTGAAAAGGATTAAGAGGAAAAAGAAAGAAGAGAAAGGGAAATATAAAATATCAAAGGAGGAGTATTAAAATTTTGCATAGGGCAATCCTCAGAAGGCTTCACTTAACGAAGTGAGGGAGATAGCCATATGGACATATGGGGAGGAACATTCCAGGCTAAGGGAACTGCTAATACAAAGTCCCTGGTGAGCATGTACCCAATATATTCAAGGAACAGTAAGCAGCCTAGTGGGATTGGAGTGGAATGAGCAAGGAGGCAGAAGGAAATAAGGTTGGTGACTGGACCAGATCATGTCAGACTTTGAGTCCAAGAAAGCTTTTTGATTTTACTCTTGAGTAAGATGGAAATTTTCTGAGCAGAGGAGTGACATGTGCTGACCTCTTTTTTAACAGGATCACTGTCTTGAAAATAGACTGCAGGGGGCCAAGGACAAAAACAAGGGACCGATTAGAAGGCTAGTACAGTACTCCAGGGAAGAGATGATGGTGACCTGGACCAGGAAGATGAAGTGAGGGGTGTAAGAACATAATGAATTCTAGACATATTTTAATAGAATAGGTAGAGCTGGGGTCCCTAGGTGGCACAAATGGTTAAGTGTTTGACTACTAGCTGAAAGGATGGTGGTTCAAATCCACCCAGAGGTCTTAGAAGACAGGCCTGGTAACTTATTCTAAAATGGTCAGAGCCTTGAAAACCCTATAGAGCAGTTTTACTCTGCACACATGGGGTCGCCATGAGGCAGAATTGACTCAAAGGCAACTAGCAACAACAAGCAGAGCTGAGAAGATTGGCTGATAGATTTTTGTGGAATGTGAGAGAAAGAGCAATGTAAAGAATGGTACCAAGATGCTTGGCCTAAACAACCAGAAGAACAGTGTTGGCTTTTAATGGACATGGAGGCTGCAGCAGGGCCTGGAGGTTGGGAGCTTTGTTTTGAACATAGGAGGTTTAATAGTAGACATCCGTGGACATGTCCATTGATGGAAGAATGTAAAGTTATTCAAAAATATATTTTTGAATATGTAGTAACCGCCCCCCACCCCACTGGATTTTAGCATATCCTAAAAGTCTAACTGTTATCACATTTGTTGGGGGCAAACAGTCTCCAGAAACTATCCTGACCTTGAAATAGGACTTTCTGCTGGAAATGGTTTAGAAACACTGAAATAAAGGGACAATTTTAGTAGCCAGTGAATATTATTTTCCTTTCCTCTTCTATTACCTTAAAAAAAAAAAATACATGTTAATTTCCAATTTTGCGTCATTATATAGATTTAGAAATTGTGTTTTAGAGCTTGAGAATTTTTTCCTTTAATAAAGCTTTTAATGGAACTTTCTGGTAAGAAAATCTCAGTAAGTGGCAGAATTGTGTTCTCCGGTTCATGTGACTTTATTTTGGAAGGAAATGAGAATGTTCACTTATTATTTTTTGTGCATCTATTCTGCAATTTGCATGTCGCTCAGTGTTATTTGGGACCACAAGAGAAGTGAGACAGCGCTCTTTGCTTTTGTGGAATTAACAATGTGAGGTTAAGATTGTGTACCTCATATGGCTATATTGCAGCTTCGTTATTATTTTAATTACATTAGGTGCATATCATTTGACTGGTATCATTTTGTGACTGTCCATTTTAATGTCTACCCTTCTCAGTCTTATGCAGGGAAATACGTGCCTGCCATTGCACACTATATTCATACCCTCAACCCCACGGCAGAGTTGAAGATCAATTTGAAAGGAATTGCTATTGGAGATGCATATTCTGATCCTGAATCAGTAGGTGTCTCCTTTTTCTATGTTGTGTCTTAAGGAGATTAAATCCCCTTTAATCAGACAGAAGGAGCCTCACTCGATAAAGGGAGACGCCATTGCTTGACTGACTTTCTAATAACTTGAAACTTCTAATTTTTACCAAATGTTTTAAGGCGTCAACTTACTGTGTCAGCCTTGGTTAGCTGTAGGCGCCAGTGTGTGTGTGCGTGTGTGTGTGTGTGTGTGTGTGTAATTGCCTTGCTTGGCTAATCCCAGCACAAGATTTACAACAAAAAGGGCTATTGCACCAAACAAATGGGCTTCCCTAACTTTTTCCTTTCTTTCTTTGTGGCCTTTGCATTTGTCTCTTTTCTTTTCAGATTATAATGGGTTATGCAGCATTCCTGTACCAAATTGGCTTGTTGGATGAAGGGCAGCGAAAGTACTTCCAGAACCAGTGTGATGAGTGTGTAAAGCACATCAAGGAAGGGAACTGGACAAAGGCCTTTGAAGTAAGTTCTGGGGCTCTGTGTTGCCCTTGAGCAATTAAAACCATGTGAGCAGAGAAGGGGTCAATAGAAGCACCATGCTGCTCCTGCTTTTTTTTTTTTTTTTTTTTTGATCAGAGAAGGTATCTGCTAGGCTGTTGATGAGGGGGCCAGATGAGTGGGATCCTAATGAAGAAAAGGACTGTCCGTGTTTCTTTAAATTTTCTTCGGCTGTATTTTAACCTGAGATCGCTTTGGAGTGTTTATATAACTCTGTCTTTCATGAACTGTTTTGATTTCTTCAACTTCTTTGTAGGCCCTAAAGGCATAACCAATCATATGGAAATCCGAAGAAGAAAGGCAACCTAGGAGGTGGATGCATATGCCTCCACATGTGTTCTAAGCCCTTCAGAGGGTGATAGCCACAGACAGGGCCTCAGCTGCAGAAATGACCACAGTGTATAACACACGTCACATGTTCCTGTGTGTCAGCAACAAACATTACAAAGTGCAGTAATTGGAAATTTTTACAAAGAGCCATTGGTATTTGGAATATTACAACACTGCTCCCTTAAATCAAATTGGAGGATCAAACAATATGGTTATATTCTTCTCCCTTTTTTTTGTTTATTTGAAATGTAAGAATATACTAAATATTAGGATATAAGATGTTACGTTTCTTTGGCCAGTGCAGACCAAGGTCATGTAAACAATCTTCCTTGAGGGTTTTTGCCATGTTTACTGTAGAGTCATTATATATGACACATTAGTAAATGAGGCGAGGACTGAATTTTGAGGATATTAATCTTGTTATTGGAAGCACATCCTATAACAATACACCAAATGCCATTTTTGTTGTTCAAAGCTGAAGCCTGATGTTAACAGTCTTCTAGGCACTGGAGATCAGCTGGTTCAGATCAAACCAGGAGACATACAAACTTAGGGAGCAAGGAGGTAGCATAAAGTTATGCTCCATTTTATAAGTACAGTGCCAGGGCACTTCCTGAAGTCCCCCTCAGGCAGTGACTACGCTTGCTGGGAATTCTCATAGCAGCAGGCTATACAACTGGAGCAAGCGTGGCAAGTTCCAAGCCATTGGGTGGTAACAGCTCTCCTTTCTCTGTGTTGGGATCCCAAATGTAGCTACGCGGTATTGATTTAGGTGTTCTTGTGCAATTGCAGATGTGAAGGATGAAGGATCTTATCAGGGGCCTGTAGGATCATGCTTCAACTTGCAATGACAATATTTTCAAGACTAGCTTTAGGTTATTTGCTGTGGTAGGGAAAGAGGGTAAAAAAGAGTGAACTTTATTTGGAACTAATATCATATTTTATGTGGCATGAGACCAATCTGCAAGCGGGGCATTTGATATGTTTTTAAAGAAGCATACAGGGATTAAGCAACGTCAAGAGCAAGAACATTTGATAGGCCCGAAGGGATAACGAAAGCAGAAAAATGCCTGTGGTATATGAAGCAGCAGCCTTCGCCTCTGCAGGATTAGTAAAACTGTCGAATGTTCAGGTATTTTCTGTATTCAGAGATAGAATGAGAAGGTGGCCCATGAGGTTAAATACAGCCAAGTCAGATTCATAAAAACAAACAAAACACAACAATCATCAAAATTAAAAAAAACCTTTGAATGTATTGAATATCTTTGTAGCCAGTGGGCCCATATCTTGAGTGATGGAATTAAATGTTAAGAACTTTGCTTTGTCAAGAGAAATAGACAAATGATATCAGGAACGTAAGCAAATCGTGGTGAAATGTGTTTCAGTGTCTGTAGTGGAACACTCCAAGAAATCCTGAAACCCAGGAGAACACAAATGTCAAAATTCCAAGCCCAAGTAATAATGCCTGTTTGGTTCTCTGATTCCTTAAAATGAATTGGTTAATCATTTAGTTAATCACAGAGCAGTCGCTCAGAGCTGGAGGGGATTAGAGATCATCTCCTACCCCGTCTTCTGTCCCCCAGGGCACGCGCGCACACACACCCACACACACCCACACACACACACACACGCACATTTTACTGATAAGGAAGCTGAGACCTGATAAATGGCCAAAGGCCACACGAATAGATTGCAGCAGGCCTGGGGCTGGAATTTTTGCCCCCTGATTTCTACCCCACTAATTATTTCTGCTTCACTGTCAGACATTCCATTAAAATCCTCAGACATTTTAGCGATTCTTTAAGACGTAAAATGGCTAACCCCTGGTCCTGCATAGTCCCTCATTCCATGGTAATGTTCTGGATCACAGAGTTCTCTTTGTGAAATATGTTTTGGGCAGGAACTGTATTTAACAGTATTTGACCATCCACCTTTTTTATCTAATTGCGAATGACTTTTGACTCTTTGAAAATCAAATCCATTCTTAAAGGGTGATTTTATATTCCCGTTGACGTTGACGATACTTTCGGAAGATGAATTCAAAAAATACTCTATGCATATGGGACCACTGCTAGCCTACAGCCTATCCCCTGGGGTGGACAAATTAGAAAAAGACACCGCCTCTAGGCTAACACAGTTCTGTGGGGCTGGAGACTGACAAACAGAATCCGCCTTTGTGTGAGGAGGATAAAAGGTAGCCATTTCTCTAGATGCAGGACACCTAGCCAGGACACCTAGCTTGGCAAGCGGAGCTTTGGCTAGTTTCTCGTACCTTCTCACCCATCACCAGACAGCCCCGCGTAGTCCACAGTTGGCCCAACCAAATGTGGTGGCCAGGAGCAATAGTAGCATAGCTGAAATCTGTTCATACCGCTTTCCCTAACTCCCACCCCTCACCCGAGGCAATGTTCACTTGGATAAGTTAAGTTCTCTCATGTTTGAAAAAGAAAAATTAATCAAATAAAGTAATGAGATTTTATATTAAAACCAAAAACATTGCCAGAAGGAATTGAAGACTAGAATGTACAGCAGTCCTGCTGTTAGGGAGCCAGTCTGTGTGGCTGAGTACGTAGGCTGAAGAGCCATGCCTGAGTCTGAATCTCACCTTTGACACTTACTAATGTGTCCTTGGCAAGTTACTTAACCTTTATGTGCTTAGGTTTTCTCATCTGCAATATAGGGATATTAATAGCTAACCTAGTAAGAATAAGAAGCCTAAATTCATACTTGATATATTTATATTTTTTAAATGTGCTGAATACATTTCTTGAAACCCTTTCACAAGTGCCCCTTAAAACTCAATGTCATGACTGAAAAATTTCTAGTTCCTCAGTCTCTTCAGTGATTATTCCCTTCATCTTCTTGCTCTACCCAAATGATGATTCTTGCCCTGCAGCCCGCTCAAGTGGTGGCCGTTTTCTCTCTCACATGCTTTGTACTGCCTGGTTCATAGGGAAATGGTCCTCTTTGGTCCCCATTGCTGCTCCCAGATCATGCTCCCTCCATCCTTCTAAAACATTAAGCTTTGAGTCTTACGTCCTCTGATATCACCACCCACTACTTCTTGTGGTTGTTACCTACCAGCCCCTGGACTGCTCCACATTCTTTAAATATTTTAGCCTCTGCCTCACAGTCACTCCCTCCAACATTACTCTTGGCATAATTCCAGGCGATTTCAGCATCCACACTGATGATCCTTTTAATACTTGGCCTTTCAGTTTCTTTGCCTCCTCTCTTTCGATGATATTTTTGTCCTCTTTATCTTAATCTCTCATTCCCACTACCAGAAAAGCCAGCAGTCACTCCACACAGTCTCAAATTTAAACATCCCTTTCTCTATCACTTCCTATTGTTTCAGCTCACTTCTCCTAATACATGAGCTCTAACAGCCCTTCAACCGCATAACCTTTCAATCCACTGATCCTGCTACCTCTGTGCTAGCCCTAACCTCCTCAAGTCCTAATTTCTGTAATTACCCATCTTAAACTGAAAGTCAATCATCACATACATTTCCAAACTCCATGCTCCTTTTGTACTTCTCAAACTCCTTTGGCTAAGCCACAACCCTGGCTAAATCCAACTCTCTACACGTGCTATGCCTACATATGTGCAGCTGAAAGCAGCTGGAAAGAAGGGCACAACCATGCTGACTTCTCTCACTCTCAGCTGACAACTGCGTTTTTTATGTCAGCAGTCCAAAGATAACTTCCACCAGCTCCAGGCTCCTGCATCTATGTCTGTACACTCTGCCGGCACTCTTGGTACTGGTGGTGAGCGAACCACATCCGTGTGAAGGCAACTCTCTCCCACAGAACCCACTCCCACAGTGAGGGCCTTTGGGCTTGCTTTTTCCTGTGCCTGGAATGTTCTTACCCTAGATGTCTTTATGGCTTCCTCCCTCCCTACCAACAAGTCTTTACTCAAATGCCACCTTCTAAGGGATACTCTTCTTGGCCTCCTCTTTACAATGTCATATATATTCGAGCATGGAACATCTGTGACATTTCCTATCCCCCTTCTCTACTTTTCTCCTTAACATTTCTCTCTGGCATACTACTTGTTTCACTCATTTAGATTATTTATTGTCCCTTTCTAGAACATAAACTCCATGAGGGAGAACGTTTGCTTTGTTTTGTTACTGCTTATTCCCAATGGCTAGGACAGTGCCTACACAGAGAAAGTGTGTAAAGATGGTTGTTGAGTGAAGGAATAAAAAAGTTATTGAATATTAAATGAAAAAATGCCTATACATTTTTACCCACCCTAATTATTTTCCTTCTCTCTCTCTCCTCTCTCTCCCAACCTAGATATTGGATAGACTTTTGGATGGCGACTTAACAAATGAACCTTCTTACTATGAGAATGTTACAGGATGTACTAATTATTATAACTTTTTACAGTGCACGGTAATTATGACATTTTTTTAAACCATAATAATGCTTCCTAAATCTTTTGGCATAGCAGACTTCCTTCCATTTGGGAAATATGGCTTACTTTATACTAGGTAAATATGTCTGAATTGTATTGTATTATTTGATCTACTAACCTATAGGATTTTTTTTTTCTTTACCAATGTCGTGTACATTATAATCTGACTATTGAGAGTGTGTGATATTTCAGATAACTCAAAACAATTTTTGATTAGCACATTGGAGCTTCTTAGAACAAGGCTCTTTTGCAAGGAACACAGTCTGGGACTGGAGTTGTGAGTATTACAGCCCAGAACTCCAAATTTGTAGTGAGTTTCTTGAAAATGCCCACATTCTTTGTTCTGTACTTAAGCTTAAATCAAAACTGCCAAAGCCTTTATGAAAATATTTGCTTTTAGTTTTAATTTAAGATGTTTAGTGTATTTCATATGGTCACTTCAAGCCCTCTGAAATATTTCTTGAAGTATTCAAGTAGTTGCTTTCATGCATCTAAGCCAAAGTTAATGTCTTTTGTGTAGAGTTAATCAAATAAGGAAAAAGGAGCCAAAGTAATGGTTTGGATTTGTATAATCTTGGTTTAGGGTATATGACAATAATCTTTTTTTTTTCTTTAATTGCTTTATTTATGAGCTATTATGTAAATAAAATATAAATTTAATTTCAGTGGAATTCTCCCGTCTTGTGGTTTTGGAATTAGGTTTTACCAAGCGAAAGACATCTTGCAGGCAAGAAAGAAACGAAATTTGTGATTACATTTTTTTCTTTACAAAGTAACGCATTCATAGCTAGCGAAAGTGGTGCGTATTGTGCAAAATTGTTGAACTTAAACCCTGACCATCTTTTTCTGCTTTTTAACTTGAATTTTTTAATACAGGATTTACTTTTTTTCTTTTAGTGTAGTGATTATTACAGCAACTTTTATGCAGCGTTGCTTGTTTTTTAAATCAGGCTCATGAACAACTTTACTTGTGTCTTCTTTACAAGGCATCATCTGTCTTTGCATTTGGTATGTTTACTCCTTAGATTATAGTCAGCCGATACCTTCTGTGTAGTTTTAATAGGCTGCAGAATATGGGAGGGGGAAATCCTCAGCTTTTAATCCACAACACCATCACCTAATTTTCGTCGGGTCCGTTTGACTTTCTTTCCATAGAGCCACCGACAAAGAGCAAATTGATTGTGATCGTCTCACCTCTCTCCTTTTCCCCAACTTTGCATCTGATGGAGTTGCTTACCGGAGCCACGGGTTGCAAAAGATTCTTTTCTGAAAAGGAAAATCCAGCATTTTCAAATTGGGTACTGGATCTGAGAGTATGCAACTCCGTTCAGATTTGTTGCTGAACTACCTCAACCCCCCCCAAGTGAAAATTTCAAGGGCAGGGAGTTACTTGCCATGTCACGACTTAATGGTCATGCCCCTCTCGCGCTATATGTTATGAGAAATTCGTGGCTTTCCCTTGACCCAGCATGCTGTTCATAAAATCTTTGTAATACCCTCTTCTGCCAGGAACCTGAAGACTATACTTACTATGGAAAATTTCTGTCGCTCCCGGAAGTGAGACAAGCACTCCATGTGGGAAACCGGACTTTTAACGATGGATCGGAAGTTGAAAAGCACTTGCGAGAAGATACAATGAAGTCAGTTAAGCCATGGTTAACTGAAATCATGAATAATTACAAGGTAAGGTAAATTTTTTTTTTTTTAGATAGTTTTTAAGGTAAATACTATCTATTTTAAGACCTTTCCGGATTACCTAGAGTAGAGGTGACTGTCTTTTATTTGTGATTCAACTCCTGTTGTTTTTTACTTTTATGAGATTTTATAAAAATAAATAATAACCTCTTCTCAAAGTTTTGATCTCTTTGAATTAAAAGTTTCGTTTTTTTTTCTCCTTCTAATTAAGTTACTTTCCCCTGATAGTTCCTTTAAAGAAATTCCCTTGAGCACATGTCACCCCTCATGACTCCTTGAAAAAAGAAGTATAATAGAGCTGAAAAGGATGTCTGGCCTTGAGTAAGAGCAAGTTTCCCTTATTGTTTCCTTACATGAATCCTGATGAAGTCTGGGATAAACAAAATCAACAGATAGTTCCAAAGTGCACCTTGCCTCTCTTTCACTGTGAGAGAGGAGGACCCCAGGAGCAAGTGATAATAGGACATAGCCACCCAATGCACGTCTTTGCCATTATACTGCCCCCAAGCAAAAATGCACCTTTTCCTCCTCCCTGCCACCCATGGTAACCACGAATAAGTTTTGGTTTCTATATATTTGCTTATTTCATGCAAGTGAGATCAGACAGTCCTTTTGCAACTGATCTATTTTGCATAATGTTTTCAAGGTTCAGCCATGTTGTAGCATGCGTAGAAACTTCATTTCTCTTTATGTCTGAGCAATACACCATTGTAGGTCTGTATGACATTTTGCCTCTCCATTCTTCTGTTGATGGACGTTTCGGTTGTCTCCACTGTTTGGCTATTGTGAAAAGTGCTACAATGAACACTGGTGTACAGGTTACCACCACTCTTCTCATCTCCACCTCTGATCCTCTAGGGCTGTTAGTGTTGGTTCTAGAGAAGGTATATGGGAAAACTCTGAAGGATAAGTGCACTAATGACAGCGCGGCCAGTAGCCCTTGAGGTGCCTTTATATGAATTAGAAAAAGACAACTTGTCCTCAAGATATTTTATTTCCTGCTGTCAGAAAATTGTCCTAATATGTTGCTTTTGTCAGAACCAGACTCTGGTCCCTTTGCTGGCATAAGGAATATACATTTCTACAATGTCTATGTTAGGAATGGTCTCCCTTGGGATTGTGCAGTGTGTCACCTTCGTTGCTGCCTAGGGAGTTCCTCACCCAATGCACCCTTACCAGATTGTGTTTCCGGATATGCCAGACCCAGAAGGCCCATTTTGGGATCCTGCCAGCAGAACACAGAGTTGGAGTCCCTAGACATACAACCTCTGTTGAAAATAATCTTAGATCATTGGCATGCAGAGTCTACAAACCCATTGTACACCTGCAGAACTTACATCCTAGCAAAGAAAGGGTCTATAGCTAGAGCAGTCCCACATTTGAGCCAGCCCTGTGTTTGTTTTTGTTGGGCAAGTGTAGTGGCCCTTAAAGCTCACCTGCTTTGAACCTTCTCTGAGCCCCTCCAGAAGGCACTCTTGTTTGTCATCTTCTCTGTGATCTCTACCTTATGGTCATACTGAGCACACTGTACTGCCATTGTGGGCTCTCAGTCTGACACCGTACTAGCACCCAGCCGGGAGCAGATGCCAACTACTGAATGAATGAATGAAAAATCAGGGCTATAAATTATGCCAAACTTATAACTAATAGGCCTGTCTATAATCCATTAGCTTTTTATTATCCACAAATTTATTTAACCAAAAGCTTAGCTCCTGTGTTTTAAAGATATAAACAACTTGCTATAATACGACGTTAAGGAATGCAAAGTTTTTTTGTTTGTCTTTTTTGGATGGAGAACAGATAAGGAGGTTCCCATGTGCATTTATTTACTTGTGACCTTCGGAGACATATTTTCTCAGTGTATAAATTTATGTATTATGCCTGTTTTAAGAAACTATTATATGATTTCTTAGCCATGTGAGGATAAGGCTGGACATGCAGATCACTTAATATGAACTCTCCTGATGTTGCCATATCGCCAGTGTCCATTTGGTTGATAAAGGGCAATATATTGATAAGAGATGGTCCTGCATTTTGATATTTAAACATCTCTGTCCCTGTTGTCCATGTGTCTTAAATCTAGTATTATGAATTGCAGTGAAATCAGAATGTTTTCTGAACATTTAACATTTAAATCAGTTGCCAGAAAAAAGGAACAATCTAGTGGTGCAGATAAACTGTGTTTCCATAAAGAAAGAGATCGAAGTATGCAGTCCATCCGAATGCAGAAAAAGAAGTGGCTGCTGCCGAGACACACTGCACATTCATTGATACAGCTGGCATAGCCCACGCAAAGGGCAGCGATTATCTTTGGCTTGGCTCTTAACTGTGGTGAACCTCAGCGTATATGCAATGGGAGCAGAACAACTTAGGTTGGCTTAAAACATTAGTACCCTTAAAGTTACATTTATGTAAGATTCAATGCTAGTTTGTCAGAGAAAATAGCAAGAATATTTGTGTTCATAGGAACATAGAAGACTTTTTCAGTACTAGATTCAGTTCAACCAATATAAGGATCTCTGATGGGCTGATAAAGATTCCCCTGAGTTTCTACGAACTAGTACAACTTCTGTGGTACATTAGCTTCTGTGTAGCATACATAATTTTTTTGTTGTAATGATATGAAGGAGATGAGTACTCAAAGTCATTCTCTTTTCAGTAGTATCAGATGTATTGAATGGTAAGGTCCAATATGTTAGCAGTTTCCAAAATGACTACAGTGAGAACCTATCTGTTGGACTCTCTGAAGTCCTCATGATTAAATCAGGTCACAATATCACCAGGACTGTTAGGAGCTATGGAGTCAGTAAGGTGGGTAATAGAACATGGTGGTATGAGCATGGGTTCTCAAGTTAGATACTTTGAGTTTGAATTCTAGCTCCACCACTCATTGGCTCTGTTGTTTTGGGCAAGACGCTTAAACTCACTGTGCTTCAGCTTCCTCATCTGTAAAATGGGAATAATAATAATAGTAGTTACGCCACAGGGTCCTTGTGAGACTCAAATGTGTCTCTGTATGTTAAATGCTTAAAATGGCAGCTGGTGATTAGAAAGTACTTATAAGTATAAAGATATTCAACAAATTTTAGCAAAAGTCTTTAGGCACCTGCTACATAAAATTGTTATGCATGAAATCCTGGAAAATACAAAAATAAAAAGGACTTGATTGCCTTCCTTGTGGAAGGTACAGATGCCAGTATATGAAAGACAGACCTGGCCATCTGCTTCTGAAAGGTCACAGCCTTGAAAATCCTGTGGAGTAGTTCTACTCTGCACGCATGGCGTCACTATGAGTCGCCTTGATGGCAACCAGCAACAACAATAACATAGCTGATAAAAAGTAGATTCAATTTCTACTTCTAGCAGAATGGTAAAGTAGACACTCTGAAGGACCCCTTTGCTAAAACACAACTACCATTGACTCTATTGCCATTGAGTTGATTCCGATTTATAGCAAGCACCTTGGTGGCTCAGTGGTTAAGTGCTCGGCTGTGGTTTCTGTGGGAGTGGGATGTGGCTGTCTGCTTCCGTAAAGAATACAGTCTTGGGAACCCTATGGGGCAGCTCTACTCTGCCCAATACAGTGGCTATGAGTAGAAATAAGAGATGAAAATACAACTAATTCAGGGTAAATTATAACAAACAAAATTGTATGCATGTAATAAAACAGGGAGAGCTCAAAGTATAAAAATAGAAAGCAAAGTACAAAAATAGAAAGCAAAGACTTAGAAGCTCCTGGGAGCATTTAAAAAAATGTGTAATCATGGATCCTTCCAGCAAAGATTCTGATTTTGGTTGCCAAGTGTAGTAACTAGTGCACAGTGGTACCTAAAAAATCCGGAAGGAAGGAAGGAAGGATGGGAGGGAGGGAGGGAGAAACCTGAGAGAGGGAAGGAAGAGAAGGAGAGAAGAGAAGGAGGAAAAAGGAAAGTGGAAGAAGGAAGACAAGAAGGGAAGGGAAAGGAAAAGGAAGGAAGGAGAAAGGAAGACAGGTGTTTGTTCATTTATACCATAAACTGTCTTTACAATAAGCCTTGTATTCATTTATGAGTGCAAATAATTTACCACTTTAATTTACATTGATTACATTATGCTAAATTTTAAAAAATAATAAAATGGGGGAAGGGATAGGACATCTCTAGAATCCAGGAAATATAGCACATGATCCGTAAGAGCTATCTACTTTGAAGCCCCTGCTCTCAGTAGACATTCTCTGGTCCCTAGTTCTTTCTGATAAGAGCGACATTGTTCCTATTTTCCTTAAAAATTCTGAAAATGTTTTCGTCCTCCCTTTCTCTGTCTTGGAAACCCTGGTGGCCTAGTGGTTAAATGCTAGGGCTGCTAACCAAAACGTAGGCAGTTTGAATCCACCAGGCGCCCCTTGGAAACTCTACGGGGCACTTCTACTCTGTCCTCTAGGGTCCCGCTGAGTCGATTCTGACTCAGAGGGTTTGGTTTTTTTTTTTTGGTTTTCTCGGGCTATAGTTCTTGCCTTCTCTGAAAACTGTATGATCTGCATTTCCAAAGATCATTTGTTTGTATGTATGTGTGTGTGTTTCCTGTGTGAAGCCATTATTTAACAAAGAGGACTATAGCTCTATACAAAGAGGCCACTTGGATCCGAAGCAAAATAGTGCCCTGGGGTTTGGGGTTGATCCTTGCCCTGTGAAGTTTAATTTTAAAGTAAGTAAAGAAATGATGAGGTTTGTCATGCATGAGCTCATTTAGTTTATTGCAAGGTAGTCATGGCAAGGCACACAGGTAGTACCTCAAGACATTCAATTATGATCCAAGAATGAGGGTTAACAATTGCAATGTTTTCCCAGTGGTTAGAGTCCAAATCTTCAGACTTCAGGCTTTTACCTTTAACGAGAGGTCTTGGGACGCAAGCTTAACCTTCAGCGTGTCTCCAACAGAGGCCCCTCAGTGCTTAGGCTCTAGGTCAGTGATGGCAAGGCTGGGCTGTCTTGAGCAGAGCCTCCAGAAGCACTGGATCTTTGGAGCACTCAGGAGACAGACCTACCTGGAGACCAGTTACATCTGGCTTGCTCTAGGTGAAGGGCTGAAAGCCTGGGGTTTTCATGTGATTTTAGTCCCTCTGGTCTTGCCTGATAAGGGTCTGTTGGAGTGGTGCCTGACTCATACTGCATTAGGGTAACCTACGTCACAGGTCCATAATCAGGGGTACATATTTGGGGTATCTTAACATAGATAAACTAAAGGCTATGTCACACCTTACCAGAGCAAAGCAGTTGTGTTACAATGAGGTAGCTGGCTATAATATTAGAACTGATATGGAACAGATAAGTTTACTTGCCAGCTTTAAAACTTAACCTAAATGTCTAAGCCACATAATACGTGTTTCACGCATGTAAGATTTTAGATCATTACATGATAAGCATACATAACACTCCTGTGGCTAAGTTGTCATTTTTAGGGGGTACCATCTCCAAATGGCAAGTCTTACTTCCACATGCTCATATGTTTAAAGGTTAAGTTGCCCTGGGGAAGGGCTTAGTTTGCTGTGTTTAGGAGTTCATCTAGTCAGGAAATTGTAAATATAAAGTTACATTTCCCTGTCACTTATCATTCTGCAGCTCATTAAATTTCAACTAATTGCATCTTCAAAATCCAGGGTCTTAATGTTTCTCGGTTTCATTACCAGACCGAAATCTTAACACCCGGGTCGTTAGGATTTTATTTACTTACCCTAGGCTATCAAAAGATCTGAGTTTAGAAATGGTCAGTTCCTGATTAATGGATGTGGCTTAGAAGCTTGAAAGGTAAATATTTCTAGCAAATTTAACTGCTTGTGGCATTTTCCTTAATAACTTTGGATGGCAAACTGTTGACAGTTACAGCGGTCACAAAACTAGATTTGCTGAATATCCAACATCCCAAGAAAAATTTAACACTTAAAGGAGCTTGATTCTCCAACATGTTGGTTGGACTCTAAGCTTCCGTCAAACCACGAAGGAAAGAAGTCTGATTTTGTTGACTGTGAACTGATGCAATCACTATTCTTCCAAACTGTTTAAAGACAATCTGGGGAATGCCAGTGACACTCCATGAAAAACCCCTGAGAGGTGAAAGTAGCCCCAAGCGAAGCATGACTAAAGAGAGGGATTCTGTTCCCAGGGACGGTTGTTTTCCCTAAATATAAGACAAGCAACTGCCATTTATAGCCAAAAGACCAAAAAGTGTACCTTCAAAACCCAATTTATATTACAGAGTTCCTTGTGAATTCATTTTACCTATTTCAGCTGTAATCCAAGCGCAGGAGTGACACCGATTTTTTTTTTTTTTTTTTTTGGATGAGGCATACTGCTTCTGGGCTTCTTTGGTTTTTAGCATTTGCAATGAATAAAAGGAAAAGAGAATACTCATAAATTATGAAATGAACTTTGATCTCACCTGAACTTTTTCATTCATGCTTTGAATTTTTGTTGGATGAAAATTTCAAATTAAAACCAGCATGTGTTTTTATTTTCTTGTATTTCATTAAGCCATTTAGTAAGATGTTCTACCAGGTTAATTGGGTTTCTTTCAATTGTTTTGCTTGAGGAGCACCATCATCATTTTGCAAGGATTTTATTTGTCATTGTTTGAAAACATCTCTTACTCAAAACGTTAGGGCATACACTTGCGATTTATGGCAACAGGGATTGTAAAATTTAATCTGGAGTCACCCAAATCTGGCAGGGGCGAGGACGGTACGGGGATCTAAAACCGCCGTAGAAGTAATAAATGGCAATACCATTTGCTGTGCAGATACCAGGGAAATAAAAATCGATAAGCCAAGAAATGCATATTTAAATCCAGCTGCTATGAAATCCAACAGCTACGAAACCCATGCAATTGCATCAGTTGACTTTGGAAAGATAAAAGAGAGAGGAGAGTATTCCTTTCTGACACAATTAGTTGTGTCTGTTTTGCTGTAAATGTCACCATGCTGCAGTAGCTATACAGCCTTTATTTCTCACGTCCTAGTATAACAGGTGGAGATGTGAAAAGATGGCACAAATGTACTAAAAGTTGTGTTGTTGTTGTTAGTTGCTGTCAAGTTGATTCCCACTCATGGCAACCCCATGTGTTACAGAGTAGAACTGCTCCGCAGAGGTTTCTTGGCTATAATCTTTATGGAAGCAGATCACAGGGCCTTTTCTTACGTGGCACCACTTGGTGGGTTTGAACTGCCAACCTTTAAGTTATCAGTCAAACGTAAACCATTTGTACCACCCAATGACCTGTCTAGAAGACTGGACTACTGGAAGTCAGTGGTCTCCAAAACACTTGTGTGCCACTAACTATCCATTGGGGTGTGGGAAGAAAATAGGGAAACTTTCTATTTATTTATTTAAAAAAAAGAAAATAAGCTCTTGTTGTTGTTAGCTGCTGTTGAGCCTGCCCCTGACTCATGGTGGCCCTACGCACAACAGAACGAAACAGTACCCAGTCCTGTGCCATCCCATAATTGGTTGCAGATTGGACTGTTGTGATCCATGGGGTATTTACTGACTGACTTTTGGAAGTAGATCGTTAGATCTTTCTTCCTGTTCTGTCCCAGTCTGGAAGTCCCACTGAAGCCTGTTAAACACCATACCCATACACGAGCCTCCTTCGACAGAAGTGTGATAGCCGCGCATGAGGTACGTTGGCCAGGAATCAAGCCCTGGTCTCCCCCATGGAAGGGAAGAATTCTACCCCTGAACCACCAATCCTCCCACATAAGCTTTACTAATACTTAATGTATGGCTTTTTACTGGGGTGCTTATTTGGTCCGTATGTTAGAGAGTCACATGTCAGGTAGGACAGAGCCGGAAGGCAAAGCCAGTGTTTCTGTTTTCCAGTCATCTTCACCATCAACTTTTGAGTCTATTTGGCAGATGGTTCCAAATGCAGATCCAGTGCTCTTTCCACCACAATTTCCTCTTCTTCTATCTAAGCATAGATGGCTTGATTCACTGGCACTTGGCCCTGGTCTATTAGTTAGTAAGGGAAATGAACATCCTCATGTGCCAACCTGCCCAAGGAAGCCACAGCCACTAACCGACAGGGCTCTTTCTAGGGGCTCTTCATCACTGGGGCTTACCCAGTGGTGGGGTGGCCTATACTGTAGACGTTGATCAACCCTGCCTCCACCTGTGAGCCAGTATATTCCATCTACCTGCTTATTCTGAACAAGTCCCAAGTCTTGTTGGTGTGTAACACCTAACAAAACAACACAGAATTCTTATGTGAGACATGACTGAATAAAGGTAAAAAAAAAAAAAAAAAAAATCCCTTAATCAAGCTTTTTGAAAGAGCTCTGTGTCAGGAGCCCCTGAGTTCCTCCATCTTGATTTTCCTGCCACCTTATGCTCTGGTCACTCTGAATACACATGTCTGTTTCTTCAGCCTCCTGATAGTCCCCAGATTTGTTACAGTGATTTGCACAATCCGTTTAGCCTCTTTGACGTTCTCTGGAAAGAAAAGGGAAAAGGACGCTTTACTCTCCAAACAAGGGGGAGTTGTATTTTTGGAAAAAAGCCAACACACCAAAAAATCTCATTGCAAGCCAATGGCGGCACTTTGATGAATAGACCATTGAGAGAATGGACAGAGAATCTTGCACTGACTGGTACCAGGTTTTCCTGTGCAGATAAAAACGTAAAGTGCAAGGAGCATCGGTTAGACTTTTTTCTTTTTTTTTTTAAATTCGGTAAGGAATAGCAAGCTGTACAGCCAGGCACTTGATTTGTTTTATGGAGGAGATCAAACTGGTTGGAAACCTTTCACTAACTTTTCTCTCCACTGGAGGTGGGGTGAGTGGGGCAGGAGACTGTTAATAACAGGTGGGAATTAGACTTCTGTAAGTAGCTTTTCTTGCTCTTTGGATGAGTGCCTGCTTACTGTCACTCTCAGAGGAAAGCAAAATAACCTTCATTAAAAGAAAGCTAGTATATTTTCAAGCTGGAAGGCAAGTTTGTTCTAGGTCTGATGCATCTGGAAGGCCGGCCAGAACCCCAGGCAGCCAGCCCTCACTGAATGCTTTCCACAGAACATTCTTCTACTTTCCGTATTCATTTGAGAGATTCCGAGCATATGTGGACTAATGCCTTTTGCAATGCATTTAGCATTTCTCCTGTGACAAGGCCGTCCTGCTGTCTGCTGGCCTTTGAGATAGATTCTGCAGGGGAGGGCCATTTTCCTGTACCACATGCATAGAAAGGATGGTAACAGGGGTTACAGCTTTCCCATTGTTTTTCTTATAATTCTTGGTGAATCCACTCAATTTTTGGCTTTGTTATTATTTTTTGAACTTGAGTAACGGTGCTAGCATTGAGGAGCAGAGAGATGGCAGGAGCATTTTCCAATCACTCTCATCTATTCCCCTGTAATAATAGAGATTGTAGGAGTATCTGCTGCCTCCCCACATGGACATCTTTTCTAATTTGCTTAATCCAGCTTCATAAACTGCAGATTGGTCCCCTAAAAACTTTGGAAGTTACTTCTGTCACTTGACAACTGCAGACAAAGGGACTGATTTCCTTTGCAGGATATACCAAAACCAAGGTGTATCAGTGTTGTCCAGTGGAAATATAAGTCACATATGTCATTTAAAACTTTCTAGAAGCCACCTTAAAAATGGTAAAAGAAACAAGTTATACAATTTTAAGAGCATATTTTATTTAATCTAATATGTCTAAAATGTTATCATTATATTAGTTAAGCTAGACTGTTGCTTGGTTTAAAGAAGGCTTCAGGTGATATTTTTGGTTTATGGTTTCAGGGTTTTACTATATGTGATCAAATTGTTAATAGCAACTCGGAAAGTTAGATGGGAAGCACAAGGGGAAGTGAGTTTATATCAGTAAGTGCAGAAGAGCGAGAATGGCTACACAATTTAAAGAATATAATCAATGTCACTATGTCATATATGCAAAACTGTAGAATTGGTGTATGTTTTGCTGTGTATATTTCTAACAACAATTTAAAAAACAAAATTTTCAACTTAAAAATGTTATCATTTTAACATGCAATCCATACTAAAAAAAATTAAAATATTTCATATTATTTTCTCTTTACTAAGTCTTCAGAATCGTGTGTGCATCTTAACACTTACATCACATCTCAATTCAGACTAGTCACATTTTAAGTCCCCACTAGCCAGTCACATGTATTGAACAGTACAGGTCTAGACTTATCTATACACTGAAGGCATTTTTCGTTGGTTCTGCAGGGCTGTCTTTTGTTGGCTGGGGTTGTGTGCAAATATATACTTATTAATTAAACACATTTAATAATGTGAAAAAAAGAAGCAACTGGTTCATTTAGTAGGGTACTGGCATTGGCAAGCACACTGCAGTCTTTGGAGATGACCCTCGAGTGTGACCTTGGAAGTGACATTCCGAAACCAGGGAGTGGGCTGCCTGCTCTTGGGGCATTTTCAGTTCATTACAATTCAGTTATGAGGTCACTGGTGGTTCAGTGATAGGATTCTCGCCTTCCATGCAGGACACTCAGGTTTGATTTCTACCCAGGGCACCTGATACACAGCCACCACCCATCTGTCGGCGGAGGCTCGTGTGTTGCTCTGATATTGACCAGGGTTCTGTGGAGTTGCCAGACTAAGACAGACTAGGAAGAAATAAAGTATGATCTACTCCTGGAAATCAGTCAGAGAAAACCCTATGAATTACAACAGTCTCACCCATAGCCGGTCATGGGGATGACTCAGGACTGAGCGTCAAATCATTCCGTTGCACGTGGAGTTGCTGGGATTCCGGGGCCTCCTCAATGACGGCAAAATTCAGTTATTCATAATGATGAGAGGAGCCTCTCAAGAGATGCAGAAGTCACAAAGGGGCTGTGTGAAGACCATGAAAGAAAGAAGAAAGATCCCCTAGAGTGGTCTCCAGGACTTTATATTCCAACTAGAGGAAAAATGTTATTCTGGGTCACTATTAAAAGTAATTTTAAGTGTGCTGTTCTAGATAGCGGAACTGTTTTTCACTGAGTCCTGGGCTGAAGCAATGACTTTCTGGGTCCTTTTCAAGTTGGCTTTGTTTCTTGCTCCGCTATAAAACAACCTAAATTATTTAGAGTTAAGTTGCAAGAAAGCAGGAATCGTTTTCTTTGGCCAAAAGGCATTATTTGTTTAACTGCTGCACATTCATTCATCCTATTGCTTCACTGTGATTTTTCTTTCCTCAACCTTGGCAAAACCAGCTGGTGGGGAAGCAGCAGGCACATGGGAGTGTTTGTTCTAAATTCACTTTCCATCTTTCCTTGTCTTCCCTTTTCCTTAAACTTGGAAGGAAAGTATCTCCCTTTCTTAAAGAATGACTTGGTTGCAGAAGTGACTACTGTTTCATTCAATAGTTGCATTGTTTTTCTACAACAGTCTTCTCCAAGCAGGCTCTAGGGACTCAGGCTGAGTATTTCAGCTCTAAACGCCCTGTGGAATCACCCGGAAGAACTGGGACCGTGAATGTGAGTGATGAGCAGCCAGGGCCAAGGCATTGTCCAGGAAAAATAACTCTGCCTCTAGTCTGGAACATTCTTTAAACATTAAACTCCTCAGTTGAAGTTCGGGTTTCCTTTTACAGCTGAGTTTTGGAGAAACGCTTGGGAATGACCCTTTATTGAGTTGGATGTTAGTGAAATTAATTCTCTCTTCTGTTCGAGGGAAGGCACTGGTGGGTCATGCTAATTGCTTCAGGCAGAAAGAACTCCTGGTTCCATTGGAGTTTCTAATAGAAGAATGATAAGTAAGGCAGTCAAAAGAGGAAGTGTGGGGAGGTGCTTTGTAGGAGTTTCATTGATTTAACATCTGTAGTGAAAGCTTCTTTTAAAAAAGAATTTTTTTTTTTTTTTTGATTAGCAAACAGGAGAACATTCAAAACTAAGACAGATAGCAGCCAACTGGGAATGCTGCACGGCCTGGAATAGCTTAGGCTGCTGTCCCATCATTTCCCCAAACAGGAAACCACAAAATGTTAGAGATTAAGGTCACCAGATCATTGGGAAAAGAGCATAGCTTTGTCTGCAAAGTATTATGATGTATTGTAAATGGGCCAAGATATAAGCATAAATCTTTCGTCTAAAAATGCAACAACAAAAACCCAGCCTTCTCACAAAAGCACGGTTGGCTTTCCTGTTGTCCTCAGCCTCCTTCTGCAGCGGTGCTGTATTTTTCCTAATGAATGGAGGAATAACCGGGGAAACAAAGAGAAAAGCTTTATGTTGTCTGCCAGGACCACGTGTGTTTTGGTTTTTTTTTTTTTTTTTTCCCTCTGTTAAAAAAAAGTTATATTTTAGATCAGCAAGTGGACCTCACATAATTTATTTTCAGTCATCATGTGCTTTTATACTGGTGGCAATGAAAATATACCAAAACGCACATTTATATGCATTGATTTTCCTGGCTCATTTCTGCCCCAAGCCCCTTCTTCTAAAAAGCAAAGATCTCCTTTTGCATCTTTTGATTATTGTGTGGCATCCCATAATTTATTTGGAGCCATCACCTGAGTTTAGAGGGTACGGAGTCTTTTCAGGGGATTACCGTTACAGCGGCCTGCAGTTAACTCTGGCTAACACAATTGCCTGCTTTATATCGGCCTTGAAAGTACGTTCCCTTCGGAGGCAGATGCTGTGTGAAATAAGGATTAATCCTCACGCAGTTCTCTTTGTCCGAGTCTTCACCAGGGAGAGATTTTCTTGCCGAGAGTGTTAAATCCATGAATAAAGTACAGATTTCTGTACATCCAGAACCGGAAACATTTATGATTTTACATGTTAAAATGCCTAGTATTTTAGAAAGGCTTAAGTGAAAATTACTTTTGTTGACCCCTTTGTAAAGGAAAAGGTAGAGAATGAAAACGTAAGCTTGCCTTTCCTCTTCTGATGGTTTTCTCTTAACGGCCAGTTAACATGCATTAGGAGGACAGAGGTTATATCTTTTCATATCTCTTCCCTTGGTCCTTAGCTCTTAGGTGCTCCAGAAATATTTGTTGAATAACTAGAGATTTCATATGGCTCAATTAAAAAGCAAACAAGAAACAAAAAAACACTACATACATGAGTACTCACTCAGACAAAAAGCCACTTCCCTTCCATCTTGGATGGGACTAAACTCAGCTTCCTGCAGGTCCAGGAAGGAAATGGAAGCCAATGGAGAGAGTTGGATTGAGACCTGTGTTGCTCTCTTGGTCTTTCTTTGTCACCCATGACAGAGACGTGGGTACAGAGAAATGTGTTTCTCTTCTAAGAGAAACAACAGCATAAGCACTGGAATAAATGGCAACTGCCCCTGTCCCTCTGGGTGCGGGGGGCACCAAGGAAGGGTTGGGTTGTGTCTAAGAGGAGCAGCTACTGTACAGTGTTAGCTCATTGTGGCCCAGTGGAAATATAGGCCCAGCACAGTTGAATCTCCCAATATCTAAGTGTTGACATCTGTTATGGATTCAATTGTGTTCCCCCAAAATATGTGTTGAAATCCTAATCCCTGTACCTAAAGATGTGACCCTGTTTGGAAATAGGGCTTTTCTTTTGCTATGTTGATGAGCTCACACTGGAGTAGGGTAAATTCTAAACTAATCAGTTCTGAGTTGTAAGAGGAACAGAATAGACATAGAGACACACAGAGTGGAGTGGGGGGAGGCAGGGAAGGGAGAGGGCAGTTTGAACCCACCAGGTACTCCTCAGGAGAAATATGTGGCAGTCTGCTTCCATAAAAATTTATAGCCTTAGAAACCCTATGGGGCAGTTCTACTCTGTCCTATAGGGTCACTGTGATTTGGAATCAACTCAGTGGCAATGGGTTTGGTTTTCGGTTTAGGCACTCCAGTATAGAAACTTTTTGTTTTAGTTTATCTTTGATAAAAAGTGATAAAAACATTGGTAAAACCCTGCTTTTTAGGTTACCAGTCACTTTTACATCTTGTATCCCATTAGGCCCTCCCAACATCTTTGGGATATAAATATTCTACTTTGTAGATGACGGCATTAAGGCTCGGAGTAAAAGCCATGCCCAGGGTCACTCAGCACAACCTGGGAAACTTTGCCAGTTAGAGCTCAAGACTTCTGTCTGCAAATGACATAAGCTGTTACTGTTTGTTTTGTGAAATAGATGAGTCAGTGCAGTTATGATAAAATTCCAACTCCTACATCCTAAATTATAATTCTAATCCATAAGTAACATCTCATTTGGAAATTGTTGAGCTATTATGTAATCTAGCTCATTTCAAATGTAGTAATCATGATAGATAGGTAGATAGACTGATAGTGGAGATAGATTGATTCATAGTGGGCATTGAATCGACTCTGACTCACGGCAACCTTATATGCAACTGAACAAAACATTGCCTGGTCCTGTATCAACCTCATTATCACCAGGATGTTCAACCTGATCATTTCAGCTATTGGGCCCAGTCCATGCCACCTCGGTCTGCCTTACCCTTGTTGGCCCTCTACCTCACCAAACATGTCTTCCTCCAGCAATTGATCCCTCCTGATGACTTGTCCAAAGCAAATGAGTTGAACAGTAATGTGTTATGATCCATAAGGTTTTCATTGGCCAGTTTTCAGAAGTAGATTGTCAAGCCTTTCTTCCTAGGGTGTCTTAGCCTGGAATCATCACTGAAACTTAACCAGCATCACAGCAACACACAAGCCACTAAGTACAACAAACTGACAGATGAGTGGCTTGGGCCTAACCGAGCTGTGTCACAATTTCCTTAACAGTAAAGGGAGGCAGGCGTTGTGATAATACCTCTCCACCGTGTGATGCAGTATAAGAAGACGATAGAGTGATACGTACCTGAAAGCACTTTGAAAAGTTAAAAAAAAATAAAAATAATAAAAATGCTTCTCTCATCGCTGTATTTGGAGAAGAACAAAACAAAACAAAACAAAAACAGTGCTTCTCATCCAAACCACCTAATGCCATCTCTTGTAAATGCTTGAACTCTGAAATGAGTTTTGTGAGTTTGTCTATGAACTAAAGTTAGGCTTTTTACCTAGTTGTCCTGAAAAGTTGAAAGCTAGTACTTGGATTATTATGTTATTCTTCAATAAGGACCCATCTTTAGCCAAATTGAGATGCCCAATCTTTTAGTGCTATAATTTGTGTTATTATTGTTATAAAATCATTGAAACCATATCACAAAAAAGGAAAAGAGTCAAGTTAAATCACCCATACTTCCACTACTTTATCTGCCGGTATTTTTATGTATCCCTTTCCAGTCTTTTCTCCCAAATGTGAAGGCTGCTTTTTTATTTTTATTTATTTATTTTTGCTGTTGTTTTCTTTCTTTCTTCTATTGGCCTTTAGGTGAAAGTTTACAACTCAAGTTAATTTCTTGAATAAAAATTTATACACATATTATTAGGTGACATTAGTTGCAATTCCTATAATGCGACAGCACACTCGCCTTTTCCACCTCGGGTTTCTTGCATCCTGTCCGTTCCTGTCTTCATCCCGCCCATTTGGTCTTGTGTATCTGATTGAACTAAGAAGCAGACTCTTCACAAGTATTATTTTATGTTCTATAGTTCAGTCTAATCTTTATCTGAAGAGTGAGCACTGGGAACGAATTTAGTTCTGGGTAAACAGAGCGTCAGGCGGCCATGGCTTTGGGGGTTCCTCCAGTCTCAGTCAGACCATTAAGTCTGGTCTTTTCATGTGAATTTGAGTCCTGTTCCACAATTTTCTCCCACTCCATCAGGTAATCTCTGTTGTGTTCCGTGTCAGGGCGGTCATTATTGGTAGCTGGGCACCATCTAGTTCTTCTGGTCTTAGGCTGATGGAGTTTCTGGTTTATCACTTGGGCTAATATTTTCCTTGTGTCTTTGGTGTTCTTCAATCTCCTTTGCTCCAAGTAGGTTGGGACCAATTGGTGCATCTTAGATGGCCACTCACAAACTTTTAAGACCCCCCAGGCACCACTCACCAAAGTGGGATGCAGAACATTCTCTTAATAAAATTTGTTATACCAACTGACCTAGATGTCCCCTGAAACTATGGTTCCCAGGCCCCAGACCCAGCTACTCTGTCCCTTAGAGTGTTTGGTTGTGTTCAGAAAACTTCTTAGCTTTTGCTTTAGTCCAGTTGTGCTGAGTTCCCCTGTATCCTGTATTATGTGTTGTTCTTCCCTCCACCTAAGATGATTCTTGTCTGCTATCTAGTTAGTGGATTTCCCTCTCCCTCCTTCCTGACCCTGGTAACCTTCAAAGAATGTTTTCTTCTGTGTTTAAGCCTTTTCTTGAGTTCTTATAATAGTGGTCTCTACAATATTTGTCTTTTTTTGACTAATTGTGCTCAGCATAATGCCCTCAGATTCATCCATGTTGTGAGATGTTTCATGTTGCATAGTATTCCATTGTGTGTATGTACCATAATTTTGTTTATCCTTCATCTGTTGATGGGCACCTAGGTTGTTTCCATCTTTTTGCTATTGTGAACAATGCTGCAGTGAACATGGGTGTGCATATATCTATTCATGTGACAGGTCTTATTTCTTTAGGTTATATTGTGAGGGGTAGGATTGCTGAATTGTATGGTATTTCTACTTCTAGCTTTTTAAGAAAGTGCCAAATCAATTTCCAAAGTGGTTGTACTATTTTACATTCCCACCAGCAGTGTATAAATGTTCCAGTCTCTCCACAACCTCTCCAACATTTATTTTGTGTTTTTTGGATTATTGCCAGCCTTGTTGGAGTGAGATGGAATCTCATTGTAGTTTTGATTTGCATTCCTCTAATGGCTAATGATCCTGAGCATTTCCTCATGTATCTGTTAGCTGCCTGAATGTCTTGTTTGGTGAAGTACCTGTTCATATCCTTTGACCATTTTTTAATTTGTTTATATCTTTTTGTTGTTTCAGTATCTTGTAGATCTTAGAGATTAGACCCCTACTGGCCATGTTGTAGCCAAATTTTTTTTCCCAGTCTGTAGGTTCTCTTTTTACTCCTTTGGTAAATTCTTTTGATGAGCGTGTTTGGTTTTTAGGAGCTCCCAGTTATCTAGTTTCTCTTCTGGTGTTTGTGCATTGTTAGTTATGTTTTATATTCTGTTTATGCCATGTATTAGGGCTCCTAGTGTTGTCCCTATTTTCTCTTCCATTATTTTTATCGTTTTAGATTTTGTATTTAGGTCTTTGATCCATTTTGAGTTAGTTTTTGTACATGGCATGAGGTATGGGTCTTGTTTCATTTTTTTGCATATGGCTATCCAGTTAGAAGCATGCTTTTTTAAAGGTAGAAATTAGAGGGTACAAACAAGTTGAATCATAGTTTTTCACTGATTTTTAACAAGATAAGCATTTTCCCATGTTGCCATGTAACCGTCAATTTCCATGAGCTAACCAGCGAGCTCTCTAGTAAAGTAAAAGCAAGTTCTCTAAGAGGAGCACCTTTGCTCTTTTATTGAGGCCTCAGAACTGACCACAAAGAAAGGTGAGAAAGTTGGGCATTCAGGGGTGCTGCCTGGAATGTCACTGGAAACCAGCTCCAATCAGCCCTTTCCTTGTCCCTTACTTTGTTAGAATCGCCACCGACAAAGGAAGCATAGCTAAAAGCTTCATTCATCCGTCTCCTCCACTCTGTCTTTAGACCTTGTTGCTTAAAATAACAGCCAGTCTCGGGGGTAGGGTTTGCCCGGACTGTCCCAGTTTTGGCACTGCAAGCCCTGCATCCTAGAAAATCCTTCAGTCCAGGGCAAATCGGGACAGTTGGTCACCCTTCCAGAGGAGAAGTGGGGTGACTGTGTGCAAGGCCTTCATGATTGGCCAGCCTGTGAGGGTCCTTGTCCTAGAACTTCCTTGACTATCAGGATGTGGGTAGCTATCTTCGTTTCTTAGTGTTGCCATAACACAAATACCTCAAGAGGATGGCTTTAAAGAACAGAAATTTATTTTCTCACAGTTCAGGAGGCTAGAGGTCCAAATTTAGGGCACCGGCTTTAGGGGAAGGCTCTCTCTCTGTCAGCCCTGGGGAAAGATCTTTGTCTCCTTCAGCTGCTGTAGCCCTGGCATTCCTCGGTTTCTTCACATGGCCTCTATCTTCCCCAGTTTGTGCTTGCTCACCTCTGTGTCTGCTGCTCCTTATAACTCAGAATTGATTAGGTTTATGACACCCCCTGCACTGATATAGCTTCAGTAACATAATAAACAAAACCTTAATTACAGACAGGATTATACCCGCAGGTATAGGGTTTAGGATTCTAACATGCATTTGGAGGGGGCGGGGACACAATTTAATCCTCAGTAGTAGCCAACATGTGATTTTGGGTGTCATGACATCCTGTACACTTGCCTACTGGCTTCTCATGCTCACTGTCACTGGATCCTGGGACGTTTGGCCACACTCATCCTTCTCTAGAGGCACCCAGTGGCATATTCCTGTGGGGGTGACCAGACTTCATATAATATTCAGTTAAACACAGGAGCCTTTGAATTCTTGTATTTAAGGCTGGCAGCCTTAAATGCCAATTCTGACATCGCCGTGTGTTGTGTCATTAATGTGACTTCTTTTTCTGTTGCATTTGACATATGTGCCATTAGAAGTTAAAAATGGTTCACTTGCTTTGCCAAGGACGGATTTCCATTTGCCCCAAATGGTAGACCTTACATATATCACGTGTGAAAGATTATGCAGTTCAGCCCTTCACCACCTTTTTCCAGAGAGTTGGTGCTCTTGTTTATGATGAGCCTTGAATGACAACGGGAACAGCTCAAGGATGGGTTTCTTTTCGTGTCAGTCCAACAAAAGTACATTGTAATGCTGTATGTATAAGCCTGTTTTTTCCACAACCTGTAGATTTTGCTCTCTTCTCTTAAGGATGAAATAATAAAATTTATTTCAAAATACACTTATGATTGTCAGTCAAGGAAGCTACCAAAGGCACTTAGGGAAGAAATGTAAGCTGTGTATCGTGGCCTTGAAGAGGAAGAATATATCAGTGTGCTTGTGTATTTGCTAGTTAATCGGCATCTTTTCATTTAGGCCTAGAAGAGGAATTACTTTATAGATGATTATCTTCGTTAATCAGCTATAATCAGGCCTTCCTAGAATGGTGAAGTATTTAAGCTTTGTTCACTGGTACAGATCGTATATAATTGTTTCCAGACTATTGACCAAAACAGCTGTTGGAGATTTTGCACTGGCCGTGCGTGGCCATATGTACTCAAGGTCTTTGAGACAGTTTCTTTGTACAAGCAGTGCAGATATTTTATTGCTGTAGTGTAGTTGAAATTTTTAAGCAACTTTAAATCTTATAGGGTTTGTTCCTTTTAGTGTCCAGTTAGGAGGGTGAGGGTGGTGATGGGGACCATGTAACATGAAAGGGCCCTGCATTCCTACAGTGGAGGCCCAGGCTCTTTCATCTCAGTCTGAATCCTGTCCCACTGCTGCTTGAGGATTTGGAGTGTGTAAAAATCCTGGGCTTTTTAATTATGTTTAAGCCTTTTAAGAAGCCTGCACCATGAAGGCAGAGATGGAAACATGTGCACTGAAACATTTTATATCCAATTTGAGAATTCAACCAAAGGTCTACATTTGGGCCAAGTCAGAGCCTCTAAATAGATCAAAGATAGCATGGAGTAGAGGAAAACCTCTTTGCTGGGAGTAGAGTGGCAATACTTGAGAGGTAATGTTGTGTTCCCAGACCCAGTACCCAGTGCCGTCGATTAGATGTCTAAAAATAGCATAAGGAAAGTAGAAAACAAGGGAAAGAATTATTCAGATTTCCATTATTAAAATTAATCAGTGGTATTCATCTTTAAATTTAATTAATAAATATGTAAAGATGTACACCTATTTTATACAGTTGTAATTGTGACATCTTATTTTTAGCTTTTCAGCTTTTGAACTTCACATTATATGAAAAACATTTTCCATATTGCTATATGGTCCAAACATTTTAAATGGCTGGACAATATTCTATAAAGTTCCTGTACTACCATTTATTTAACCGATTAGGGGACTTTTAGATTGTGTACATATTTTTAATAGTGATAAGACTCAATGAAGATAAAACCAAACCAAACCCGTTTGCCATCAAGTTGATTCCAACTCATAGTGACCCTATAGGACAGAGTAGAACTGTCTCATAGGGTGTCCAAGGAGAGCTTGGTGGATTCAAACTGCTGACCTTTTGGTCAGCAGCCGTAGCTCTTAACCACTATGCCACCAGGGATTCCCGATGAATATAGTCATATAATTTTTCTTCCCCCCTTTGGGCTTATTTTTATAAAATACATTTCACAAATTTGGATGACTGGGTCAAAGAGTATCAATATTTTTAAGTCTTAGAATTGAACATTGATTTTGTGAGGAGTGATGCCACCTGACAGTGTCCCCAGTAATCTCATTCAAGTTCATCAGTAGTAGGTATTGCCTAAAGTCTTTTTTAATGCAAATTGAAAATTGTTTTGGGAGAAAAGGGTTCCCTTAGAGGTTTTTCTCCTATAATACACATAAATTTGGCAAAAAATTGTATTTTAGGAAGAAAAGACATTCCTCACTGTTGACAAGTGTCTATCGTATTTAAGAAAAGGTGGGGTTGGAAAAGGCATGGCAGACAAACTTGTCTCCAGGAGTAACGAGTTCAAAGCACCTGCATTTATCTGTCTGCCTCAAAAAAATTATAGTTGCCGCTCACATCGGTGTGGCAGGGAGAGCAATACAGGCTAGCAACACCCAAGAGAATGCTCAGCTTGCTTCTGCAGTGTCTGAAAACAAAGTTAATGAAACGCAGGCTTCATGAACATCCTAGGGTGTAGTATTGCTCTGTTTCACTAAAATGCAACCACAGTCGTCCTCCTTAACATAGCTGCACGTCCAGCTAAAACCTGATATTACTGGGTAATACAGCACAAATGATTTTGGAATCAAGAGAGACCTTTGTGTGGATTCCTATGAAGAATCAAACCTTTGGAAGACTGCAATGGTTGAGACAAGGCTTGAGTTTATTTCAGGGTGTTTGTGTGTGTGACTAACTGGAAGAAAATGATGCCTCTGATCTGCTAGGCTGGCTTTTTTGGGTACTGAATCTGAGATGTTCATGCTTTCTTTCTCTTTCTCTAGCTATCTCTACTTGTCTGTAGTCAGTTACAGGCTTCACCTGCTGAATCCTGCATTTGCTGATGGCTTGATTTCATTTCAGGTTCTGATCTACAATGGCCAACTGGACATCATTGTGGCTGCTCCCCTGACAGAGCGCTCCTTGTTGGCCATGGACTGGAAGGGATCCCAGGAATACAGGACGGTGGAAAGGAAAGTTTGGAAGATCTTTAAATCTGATGATGAAGTGGCTGGTTATGTGCGGCAAGTTGGTGACTTCCATCAGGTATGGAGACACTTGGGGGCATGCGGCTTGTGGGAATGGGATGAGGGGATGAAAATAAAGTCTGCATATCAGTAAGGTAAGATGGGCTTTAAGCAGAGTCATCAACAGGCAGAATGTCTTTTGCAGCTCCACTTTCAACAAAGTCTAGCACATAGACAAAAGTTCAGTATTGTTCAAGAGATAAGGAGACAATTAAAGACAGTACTCAACCATGTTAGTTTCCTAGGACTCTCATAACAAAATACCATAAATCGAGTGACTTATGAGAGTGGAAACTTATTCTCTCACAGTTCTGGAGGCTAGAAGCCCAAATTCAGGATGTCCATAGGGTCATGTTTTCTCTAAAGGCTCTAGGGAAAGATCCTTCCTTGTGTCTCTCAGCTTCTGGTAGTCCCAGGCATTCCTTAGCTGACAGATGCATGTTCACATGGCCATTGTCCCTATCTCCCTGTGTCTCTTCTCTTTTATGAGAAGTCATTCATATTGGATTGGAACCCAACCTGCCTACTCCAGTATGACTTAAGCTAACTTAGCTAATAACATCTTCAAAGATGCTGTTTCCAGACAAGGTCACATTCACAGGTATGGGGGTTAGAATGTCAACATATCTTTTTGGGGGACACAATTCAATCCATAGCATCAGCCCCAAAAGTTGAATCATTAACGACAGAATTACAGACTGTTTGGGAGCAAAGGGGAACTTGAGAAATTACCTGCGATGATTCAATATAATCTCTTCTGAAAAGTCTGATTATGTTCTTCTATTACATGTGGAGCCCCAGGACAGAATCTCCATTATTCCTAGCTATGCCCCATAACAGAACCACCACAAAGCTTCCAGAACCCACAGGCCTGTGGCTCTGCTGCCCTCCCCAACCCAGTGAGCAATACCCTGGCTGCTGTAAACCATTCCCTAGAGGTCAGAGGTGACTTCTGGCCAAGCCCGTGCACTGTACCTCTACTTTGCAGGCCTCAGCTTCTCAAGGATGAACAGGGGGCTTCTCCCATGATTACATGGTAATTACACAGTTCATCTCCAGGAAGTTTTTGGAAAAATTAAGAACACTCCTAGATGAGCTTTTGCTTAGTCAAGAGGAGGAATTTAAACCTTCCAGATTTGATTTTTTTTCCCCCAATTTTTAATTTGAAACAACGTTAGTGCCTCAGTTCCGTACCTCCATGTGTTTGGAGTTAATAGATTTCTAATGCCCAAGTTTTCCATTCGGCAAATCATGCTCCAGACAGAAATTTACTGGAGGCAGACTGCCTGAACAGTCCTTTGTTTTGGGATAGCAAGAGAGAGTTCACTAAGGATTCCGTGAGAGGTCCCTGGGTTATAGTATGCATTACTCGTTGTTGTTATTAGCAATCATGGTTATTCTAATGTAAAAAGGTACACTTGCCTTTAACAGTGTAACATAATGTTGATTCTGCTTTTTTTAAAATAAAAACTAATTTATTTATTGAATTATAACATACCATAGAAAAATTCACAAATCATAAATGTACAGATAAGTGAATTTTCACAAAGTGGGCATACCCATGTAATCATCACTTAGATAAGGAAATGGAACATAACCCGTGCTCCTCACAGTCACTATTCCCTTTCCAAAAATAACCACTATCCTGACTTCTCACACCCTAGGTTAGTTTTGCTAGTTTTTGAACTTTATATAAATGAAAAATAAATGAAAGTATTCAGTATATACTCCTTTCTGTGTGGCTTTTTTTGCTCATGAGATTTATCCATTTTTTTATATGTAACAATGGTTAGTTCATTTCCATTGCTGTTTGGTACTCTGTAATATACATACTTTAACCTATAGATAATGGTACTATTATCAATTTAATTGCCTTATTTCTAATTTTTCACAATTAGAAGTAATGCTGCTATGGACAATATTGGACATGTCTTTGGCATGTGTTTATATACTTTTCTGTGGAGTATACATGAGAGTGGAGTTATAGGGTGTCAATTTACACACCCACCAGTTTGCCGGTCTTCTGAGTTTTAGGCATTCTGGTGGGTGTGTAGCCTATATCATTAGGGTTTTAATTTGCATTTCCCTGGTAACTAATGAAGAGGAGCATCTTTTCATATATTTATGGGCCATTTGGATGTCCTCTTATGAAGTCACTGTTCAAATTGTTCTCCCCTTTTTCTCTTGCATTGGCTATCTTTTCTTGATTTGTATCTGTTCTTTATATCATCTAGATATGAGTTCTTAGTCGTATCCGTTGCAAATATCTTCTCTCATTCTGTGGCATACTTGTCACTTTCATAATGGTGTTTTCGATGAACAGAGGTTCTTGATTTTTATGTAGTCCAATATATCAATCTTTTCTATGGTAAGTGTTTTTGGTATCCTGTTTGAGGATCACCTAAGCTCATGAATGTATTGTCCAGTTGTTATCTTCTAGAAGCTTTCACTTTTGGATCAATAATCCAGGTAGAATTGATTTTTATACCTGGTGTATGATGTCAAGATTCTTTTTATTCTGTAGAAATATTCAAATGATTCAGCACCATACTGAAAGGGCCATTCTTTCCCCTCTGTTCTGCAGTTTTATCTTTGTCATAAATCATAAATTTGTGAGTTTATGTCTATTCTCTGTATTCTATTCCACTAGCCTATCTCTATCCATGAGCCAATACCTTAATTGCTCTACCTTTATGATAAGTCTTCATAACTAGGAGTATAAACCCCCAACAATATTATTCTTCAAGATTGGTATGGTGTTATTCTTGGCTTTTTGCATTTCCATATAAATTTTAGACTTAGCTTGTCAATTCTACAAAAAGTCCGGCAGAGGTTATGTTTGGGATTACATAGATATCAATATGGAGAGAATTGATACCATTATAAGCCACAAACATGGTAGCTATCTATTTATTTATTTAGGTCATCTTTAATTTCTCTTAATTGTATCTTGTGCTTTTCTATATGGATGTATTATGTAACATTTGTTAAATAATCCTAGGTAGGGATTTTTTTAATGCTATTATAAAAATTTTCATTTCCTAAAGCTGGTAAAAGGGAAACCAATGTAGAGAAGGGAGAGTGTTGACATGTTGTGGAGTTGTTAACCAATGTCCTAAATCAACTGTGTACTAACTGCTTAATGAGAAACTAGTTTGTTCTGTAAACGTTCATCTAAAGTACTATAAAAAAAAATGATAAAAAAATTTTTTTTCATTTTCTAGTTTTTTTGCTGGTATGCAGAAATACAAATGATTTTTTTTTTTTGTCTTTATATGCAATCATCTTGGTAAATTTTCTAATATTTTGTCTTTAGATTCTCCTGGATTCTCTCCATACATAATCATAATGTCTTATGAATAATAACATTTATGTTTCTTCCTTTGCAATATTTATACTTCATGTTTCTTTTCTTTGCCTTACATCACTAAGACCTTTGTTAAGATGTCAGAGAGGTGGTGTTAGTGGGACTCTATGTTTCATTCCTACAGCAGAAGGAGTGCTTATCATTGAATTTGGCTCACTAGGTTTCTTTATCTATACTTCTAAGAGAAATTAGCCTGTAATTTTCCTTTCTTATAATGAATGTTCTTTTCAAGTTTGGGGATGAGGGTTATGTTGGCCTCATAAAGTGAGTTGAGTTGTGTTCCCTCTCTTCTCCCACAGGGGACAACTTTTTTTTTTAATCATGGATACCTTTCTGGTGGGGAAAAATGCTTCTGTCTGCACTATTGACTTGTTAAGAAAATGATAGATGTTACTGGGTCCGACTGTGTATAATAATATTTGGTTATATATGCATGCGTGTGTGTATATTTGTATTCATGCATATACCTATGATATATGTAGAGGCAATATAATGTAGTGGTTAAAGACATGCTTTTGAGCCAGGCATCCTGATCTTCTACTTACTAGCTGTGTGAACTTGGGCAAGTCTCTTAACCTATGCGTCAGTGTCCCCTCCTTTAAAATAGAGATAATAGTAACACCTATCTGATAAAAAAAAGATAGGATTGTATAATTGATATGTTTGAATTGTGGTTTTGGTGAAGACTATTCCCCATAGTGTGGACGGCCAAAAGAATGAAGAAATTAGCCTTAGAAGAAATACAACCAGAATACTCCTTAGAAGAAAGGCTGGTGAGACTTCAATTCCCTTACTTTGGACATGTCATCAGGAAAGACCAGTTGCTAGAAAAGGACATCATGTTTGGTAAAGTGGAGGGCCAACAAAAATGAGGGAAACCCCCAATGAGGTTGATTTTACAATAGCCACAAGAATGAACTCAAACAGGTGAATGATCATGGAGATGGTGCAGGACCAGGCGGCGTTCTGTTCTGTTATACATAAGGTCACTATGGGCCAGAGTTAGTGTAATGGTGACTAACACCAAAAACATAGGATTGTTGAGGGGATTCAATTAGCTAATTGGTGTAAGATGCTGTGCATGGCTCATAGTAAATGTTTGTTATTATTATTGTTATTATCACTACTCTAGGTCACTTGCAGCGCCCTCATGGCACAGTGGTTAAGAGCTGAGCTGCTAACCAAGAGGTTGATGGTTTGAATCCACCAGCTGCTCCTGGGAAAGACTATGGGGCAGTTCTACTCTGTACTGTAGGGTCGCTGTGAGCCGGAATCGACTCGACAGCAACAGGTTTGATTTGGAGGTCACTTGCCCTGGTGGTGTAGTGGTTAAGCACTACGGCTGCTAACCAAAGGGTCGGCAGTTCGAATCCACCAGGCGCTCCTTGGAAACTACGGGGCAGTTCTACTCTGTCCTATAGGGTTGCTGTGAGTTGGAATCGACTCGACGGCACTGGGTTTGGTTTTTTTTTTTTTTTGGTGCAAGAATACACATAAGGAAAAATATAGATAGTAAAAATCAAGATCAGGGAAATATGTAATTGAAAATCTACTCAAATAAAAAGTTGGAATAAAAAAGATTCAGGCCATTAAGAGCAATAATGATGGTTGAGCTGCCAGGGAGCGACAGACAGGTCACTTCTCTTCCATCCACTGGCTGCTTTGTGATTAGAATGTCACCAGGACACACACACAGTATACTGCCCCCCCCCCCCCCCCCCCCCGCCGCCCCAGAGCCTTTGAAGCTTGCCTCTGCCAACTGTTATTTTGTCTCCTGGTCCAGCCTTGTGAAACTCTGCAACACCTAGCATTTCACATGTGTCCTGTGAGGCCTTTTGCATAGAAAGTCCACTTGGGAGGCCAGATTGCTGCTTCAGGGCAGCATGTGCCACAGAGGTGGAAAAGGGGATTGGCCACCAGTCAAAAATGTGTGGCAAATATCACACTGAGCCCACCGACCCTTCTCGTGAATGCAAAACATATTTTGAGATGAAATGGCGCTTCCCCTGGCTGCCAAAAACTGGGTAACAAAAGAAGCAAGGCCCACATATGTTTGCGATAGGCAGTGTTTTACCACGCAGCAAGGGATCTGCATTTTAGTTAGCTGATTTTAAAATGCTGGCAGAGATCCTTCCCTCTTGCTGTTCCTGTGTCCGATTGGGGGTGGTATGTTGACATGAGGGGGATGAAGGAGGGAAGTAGCTCCGGTGTTAACAAAGGCATTCTCTGTGAGACTGGGATCTGGGAGTACTGTCCAAATGTCAAGCATCTGATAATGAAAAAAAAGGACCTTAGCCATGGACTTGCTTTTTAGCATTAGACACAAAGAACAGAAGCATGCGTATGGGTCTGCCAAAAAAGAAACCTCGCTTTCTGCCAAGCACCACAGCTCTTAATTTAAAAATCAAAACTAAAGTAGAGTTGTCTCTGGATGGTCACCTAAAATGTCCACTGAAAGGAATGATAGCTCCCCCAGGGGAGAGGCATGGGACTGGGGGAGAGAGCAGTTTCCCCGTGTGTTCACGTCAAGCAATGCCTGGGAGGCCAGCGCAGCTCCAACCATCTTCAGAGATCAGATGAAGAATGAACGCTTCTTGTTGCTCCCTGTCGATTCTGGCCTGGACGGTATCGAGTCTTTAGTGTTTGTTCCAGTCTAAGAATCGGACACTGCCTTGATGCATAGTCTGGGACAGTGGGCTTTTCTGAGCCTCAGTTTGTCTATAAAATGTGAGGTTTGGATTGAGCTATCGCTAAGGCATCTTCTAACAAAAATCTGCAGTATCTGTTTTCATTGAAGTTTAAAGGCTCAGTTAGCAAGCAGTATATAAAAAACCAGTTGCTGTCTAGTAGATTCCAACTCATGACGACTCCATGTGTGTCAGAGTAGAACTGTGCTCCATAGGGGTCTCGACGGCTGATTTTTCAGAAGTAGATTACCAGACCTTTCTTCTGAGGCATCTCAGTGTGGAATTTGAACCCGTAAACTTTCAGTTAGCAGCTGGACATGCTAACTGTTGACACCACCCAGGGATAGTGCAGTGGCCTTCAGCAAAGGTCCTAATTCTCTCTACATCTGTCTGTGTGTGTGTGTGTGTGTGCGCGCGCGCACGTGTGCACATATGGGAATGGAGAAAGAGATATAAAGAGGAGCTATACTTACCAAATGTAATTCTCAGGCTTAGGGACAACTAAGATGATAGGTAAGCTCTGAGCCCCTACTAGTGCGGTATCTGGATCTCAGGGGTCTAATCCTCTTTCTCCTTGGCTGTTGACAACCCTTACCCATCACTGTTGGGATCTGCCCTTGCTGCCCCACTTGGGGTCTTTCTCTGCCCTTCTGCAAATGTCCAAGTTTCTGTGCATGATTTGTTTAGCTGGTGCCACTGCTTTTGAAATGCAAGACATTTTGTTCTTACATCATCGAATCACCATTTCAGCTCCAAGGAAGTTTTAACCCCACCTTTACAAATATAAAATTTTAATCAGAATAATAGCAACACTGATGGATTTCTTTAAGAACATTTTCCTAGAATAAACTTCACTAAAGTAAATTTTCTTAACAAAGCATCAAACCATTTAAGTTATTTCCATTTTTATTTTACTGAAAATATTTTTATTAAGACTAATTATTTTCCATGTAAACAGTGGCACAAAGGCTTGATTCATTGATCAGTGTTTATTCTCATTTAATGTTACAGATTAAAGTTTCTGCCGTTGTCAGTTTTTCATAATTCCCAATGAGTCTAATTTTCCTGGTTGCAGTTTGAGTCCCTATTATTTTTATTTTATGTCATCAATGTCAATTCCGATTTATTCAATAATTACAGAGTGGATTACATTAGCTAGGTAACATTTTACAAGTGGAGCAGATGAGGAAACTGAAGCCCAGAGGTTGAGTGACTTGCCCAAGGTCTCCTAGCCATTTCATGTCAGGGCTGGGATGAGATTCTAGCCCGGGTAGTTTTACTTCCCCAGGGTAACCCCCTTTGGAATGAATGATGGCTACACAGCAGTATGCTGGGACAGTTAGAGTTGGAGCCTATGTACACTTCTGCCATAATCAAAGCAGGGGCCTGAGAAATCATGTGTTTCATATCTAGTATTAGCTCTGAAACCGAATTTGTGGTACCCACCTCCTACAGACAGAGTATCAGATTTTTTGGAGGCAGTATGGGTTAGTTAGGTCCCTGGGTGGCACGAATGGCTTGTGCTCACCTGCTAACCAAAAGGTTGGCAGTTCAAACTCATCTGGCAGCACTGTGGAAGAAAGCCGTGGCAGTCTGCATCTGTAATGGTATAGCTACAGAGTACTTCTACTCTTAACACGTGAGGTCACCGTGAGTCAGAACTGACTCAACTGCAACAGGTTAGAGGTTAATTGATGGTAAGGCCAGGTTCATGCAATGTTAAGAAAAGCCATGGTGTTATCTGGGAGTTTCCGATATTAATAGAAGAACATACACTGAAATGTGCTAAAATGAGCGGAGAGAACATGGCGGACAGATCCATGGAGCTGGAGGAAAGTATAAGGTGGGGCACGGGGTAGAGTGCATAGTCTGGTTTATCTGGAACCTAGAGAATGACAGCTGGGAAAGAAACTGGAGGAACAGGTTGCCTTGATGGTAGGCTAAGCGGTGATATTCTATTGCTTAAGCAGTGGGGAGCCAATGAAGGTTTTTGAGCACATTTTGAAGCTGTTCTTTGGGAAGTTTAAAGTGACAGCAGTAGGAGAAATTTAGCATGGAGAGATCAGGAAAGGGGGAGACCTTGGAAAAAGGAGTTGTGTTAGGAAATTTTTTGGAAGAAGAGCCTCTACCTGCTTCATGAGAACACCTTCTTGATGCTTAATTCTGAGCTCTTGAAATAGAGGTGGGGAAGTAAGCTTTGGAATGTTCAAGCTATGAACACCGAGCCCTGTCCGAGAGGTGGTGTCTACTGTGTATCCCCAACAGTTTAGAGGCTAGATATCCGCAGGGAGAGCACAGCCTGCCAGCATCACCCTCATGGTCTCCTGGGGCAGCCATACTAAGCCTTTCTGTCCCTCTAAAGCACAAACTGTGATCCTCACCTACGTACTGACCCTAAACCCGCAGATTTGGCTAATGGAGCCGTCAGGCCTATGGTTGACCTCACTCTCCGCAGGGGCTTCTCTTACCATGTCCTCGTTTCCAACAGGAGGCAGGCCTCCAGCTAGAGGGTATGTCCAGAGAAAATGAAGGGAAGGAGGATACCACCCCCAAAGCTTGACTGTTTTGGAGAGTCATGGCCATTTGGAGCCACCATGTGGTGCAATGAGAGAAGGATGGACTTTTGAGTTAGACAAACCTGGTTGGAATTTCAATTTTGCCACTTACTAGCTGTGGGCTGGTTGCTTGTTTCTATAAAATCTGAGTGAGAACAGTCACTCCATAGGGATATGGGGAAGGTCAAAGAAGGCGTTCATGATGGCTACCAATTACTCAGCATTTAGGAGCTCTCAGACCTGTGGTCTGCCATGAACTTTTTTCCACAAGTTTGTGGAATCCTATTAGCTACCCTGTAAAGTATATCATGGTATTTACTGATTTTCAAACGTGGAAACAGAAGCTTCACCCAAGAAACTTGCTTTAAATCATTCAGGTTTCCCCAGAGAAAGAGGATATGTATATATGTAAAACCAAAAAAAAAAAAAAAAAAAAAACTTTTTGCCGTCGACTCGATTCCGACTCATAGCAACCCTATAGGACAGAGTAGAACTGCCCCATAGGGTTTCCAAGGAGCAGCTGGTGGATTCAAACTGCCGACCTTTTGGTTAGCAGCTGTAGTTCTTAACCACTGTGCCACCAGGGCTCCATATATATGTACATAAATACATACATGTATATATATGTATGTATGCATGTGTATATGTATGTGTGTATAGGTGTGTATGTATATGTGTGTGTGTGTATGTATATATATTTTAAGGAATTGGCTTATGCAGTTATGGGTGCTAGCAAGTTTAAATTTTGTAGGGCTGCTGGCAGGTTGGAACTCAGCAGGAGTGGACATTGCGGTCTTGAATCTGAAATCTGTACAGCAAGCCAATGGGCTGAAAACTCAGCAGGAGCTGATGTTGCTGTCTTGAGGCAGAATTTCTTCTTCTCTGAGAACCCTCAGTTTTTGCTCTTAAGGGCTTTTAACCAGTTGGACGACCCCTACCCACATTACCTAGGATAAACTCCTTAATTAAAGTCAACTGACTATAGATGTTAACCACCCTACAAAACACCGTCACAGAAACACCTAGATTAGCATTTGATTGAATACCTGTGTACTGCGGCCTCTCCAAGTTGACGCACAAAACTACCCATCATAGGCTTCAAATAGATCTGACTCCCCAAACCTTGTTCTTTTCATTGAGCCACAGTGCCTGTAAGTACCTGTGAGGGGCAGTGGGGTGGGAAGGGATGGAATACTCCTTTTGACCAAATCCAGCCTACATGCCTGTCCTTGGAATGTGTATGTAGTGGTGGAGGCAAGAGTGGGGCTGGGATGTAAGTGGTGGATGGTATAGTTGGCAGCACATCCAGGACCCCACGGTGTTCCCTAAAAGAAAGAGAGCGCTTACAAGAAGGAGTATGATAGAGAAAGATTAGAGAGAATCAAAACCACAGCTTCCTAATTGGGCTTTTCTAAAACTAATGATAACCTTATTTTGTTTCTTTGACTACACACAATAACAACAAAATGGAGAACAAAATGGCTGAAATCCTTTGAGTAGAATGGAACTTCAGGCTAGGACTTAAACGTTTCCATGGATAATCCAAAGAAGCAATGACAGAGAGCTGGCCACCTGCCTTTCTTGGATTTCCTGCTGACAGTTCATTGTTTTTTAGAATTTTAAATAGCTTAGGGAGCATTATGAGCTGTTCATGAAGGACCTAACCGTTCCAGAAAGGTCTTCAGGAAGTCCTTAGTTGCACTGACATTAGAGGAAGCAAAGAGCAGTGAGCCTGACTTTTGCATTTGACTAGTTGAGAGGGGATAAGAAGTTAATTTTTTTTTAAGTGGCGGAAACTGTTAAATAGATTTGAGACAATGACTATCAAATGCAGCTAATTCCCTGGAAAAATGTCTTGGCTTTGTTGCAGAAATTTTTGCAGAAACAGAATCTTCATTTCTCCCCCAGCTCTGTGGCTTTCTACAAAGAAAAATGTTCTGAATCAGAGGTTCTTTGTGTCCAGTTTCTAGACCTCGGGAAGGTTCTTCTGTTTACTTTTGGGAGTCAGACTGTGGGCAGAAAACCTGAGCATAGCAATAAAGCCCTTCCCTGCCCCCCCCCCCCAGTAATAAGACTTGATATCATTGGAGAAGGAGTCTTGGGGTGGCACAAATGTTTAACTGCCAGCCTGCTAACTGAAATGTTGGCAGTTCGAATCCACCTAGAGGTGTCCCAGAAGACAGACCTGGCAAACTGCTCCCAAAAAGCCACAGCCTTGAAAACCATGGGGAGCATTCTACTCTGCACACATGGGGTTGCCCTGAGTTGGAATCAACTCGACAGCAACTAATAACAACAATCATCAGAGAACATCAAGGCAATCACAGGTTAGGTTCTCCAGAAGTAAGTACTGAGGCAAAATTATGGGTGCAAGATGTTTATTAGGGATCAATAGCTATGAAGAGAAAGAGGGAAGAGGCAGGATTGGATATAGGAAGCAATCAAACTGTGATACAGACCCAACAAAGCCTTGGCCAACCTGGCAGAGAGCTCTGGGGAGAGCATTTTCCATCAGTGTCCCACCACATTGGACCAAAATGGCCACCCTTTATATTCCCACCTCACTCAGTCACCAAATGTGGGCTTCCCCAGGAAGGCATCACCTTGGGCAGACCTGAAGATGCTGGTAGCTGGAGGCTTCCTGCTGGTTACACTCCCGGAAGTCCATCCTTGAGGGAGATCTGATGGTGCATTACTGTGTCTACCACCAAGACCACCCAAATAATGTAATTGTGAGCTCTCAGGGGGAAGGCTGTAAGAGCTAGTGGTTGAGCTTCCTTTGTTTGCATGCTATATGTTAAACTCCCAGTGTAATTGTATCTTTTACCTGTATTAGAAAGATAGATCCAGACTTGGTCTTCAATTCATATTAAGATTCCAAAACAGGAACAACAGACTTCTCAGGAAAAAGAATAAAGAGTTGTCACTAAAAACGTTCCTTTTTCAGTTATTTATTGAGACACAACAAATCACTACAAAACTCAGTGCCTTAAAATAATAATTTATTATTTCTTGCAATTATGGAGGTTGAATGGGCTCAGCTGGATGGTTCTTCTGATTCACATGACGTAGGCTGAGGTCACACATTCATTCAGCTGGGAGTTTGGTGAAAGCTGGAGCATCCAAGCTAGCCTTTTCTCCCCCAGCACTTTCTCCATATGGCCTCTAATCATGTAAGCATGTGGTACAGACTTCCTCACAACATGGCAGCTGATCTCTCAAACTGAAGAAGCAGAAGCTCCTGGCCGTTTAGCATATCACTTGCACTGCCTTCTTTTGGTCAACAGAAATCACAGAGCACCCCCAGTTTTCTCTTGATGATAGGAATGGCAAGGAATTTGTGACCATCATTAATGCATTTTGTTGTTGTTAGGAGTCATCAAGTTGATTTTCAACTCATAGCAACACCACATGACAAAGTAGAACTACCCCATAGAGTTTTCTAGGCTATAACCTTTACAGGAGCAGATTGTCGGGTCTTTCTCCTGCAGAACCGCTGGAACTTTTGGTTAGCAGCTGAGCACTTAACTTTGTGCCACATTTTCCTAACACAGTGTGACTAACCCTTTGCAAATATAGATTCCCAGGCCCCATCTCCAGCTAGTCTGCATTTTATTGGTCTGGGATAGGACCTGGGCATCAGTATTTAAGCTCCCTATAGGAATTCTAATATGCAGCCAGTTTCAGGAACCAGTACCCTAAGCTATGAGGTCTTTTGTTGCTCTGTTGATACTAAAATAGGCTCCATCTGCAGAAATTCCATGTGGCTTCTGTTTGGATAAACTTCCATTGTGATGCTTAAAGGTTGCTCTAAATCCTAACCGATTTTACTTACTTTACAGGCCAACTAGAAATTTGAGACCACAGTTTTTCTCTTAACAAACCAGCCATTGATTTGAAGCATCACTGTTAGAAAAGTGTCTTCTAGTCAATGGTATCCACTGATATGGCTCTGATTCTCTGAAATCCTTAGCCAAAACCTAAACTAAGCTTCAGTCCCTGTCATGCATTGTAGGTTCACAAGTGGTCTTTGTTCACTCAAAACACTGATAGACCACTGGTAATTTAGACTCATAGAAAAACTCTTTTATTTATTCAAACATCAGCTTCCTTTTCCCATTAGGGTTTTGTACTATAGTGAAATCATGGGGTCCTGGTATGCAATGTCCTTAGATGGTAGTGTGTGTGTTGCTTTGCCACAAAGATACAACTCTATCAAGCAGGCTCTACTTTACACATCACCCAGCCTGAGGTTCCCAGCAAAGATTTTGTCCAATAGTCACATTGAATTTGTTTCTGAATATTAATTATTGATCAAAGATTCTATTATGGATTGATATAATTCAATGTCAAAGCAAAAAAAAAAGGGCAATGATTTAGGTCATGAAGTCTTATCATGAGTAAATTTAGCATTTCCACTAGGTAATCGTTAGGTTATTTAATAAGGGTTCTTAACCTGGAATAGGACTCCTGGTGACACAGTGGTTAAGAGCTCAGCTGCTAACCAAAAGGTCAGCAGTTCAAATCCACCAGCCGCTCCTTGGAAACCCTATGGCAGTTCTACTCTGACCTATAGGGTTGCTATGAGTTGGAACCAACTAGACAGGACCTAACAACAACAACCTGGAATAGAGAGTCAGTAGTTAGAATTCAAGGGGTCAGTGAACTTGGAAGGGGGAGAAAGACATTTTTATTTTCACTAACCTTTAACTGAAATAGTATTTCTTTCCATTGCGAATTACAAAATGTAGCATTTCCTTCCATTATGAATGTAGGCAACAGATCACAGTGGCAGTAGCAGTACCTTCGACTTTGTCACCAACAGAAAGCAGAGATATTTGCATATCACATATAGTTATCACAGATACAGTGTGCTCATCACTACCTTAAAATTACAGTAATAATCAGGCTCACTGCTTGCTCTTGTTACTGAACGTGTTAATGTAGAAGTACACATACTGCTGTATCAAAAATTTACTTTTTACCGTTTTGGTAATTTAAATGTCATCCGTTTTCTTCGTAATCTATATAATGTGTGTGTGTCTCTGTATGTGTGTAATGAATTTAAAAACATTCTGTGAAGATGTCCATAGGCTGTACCAGACAGCTATTGGAATCCATTGCACAAAAAAGACTAAGAAGCCATGCTTTAGACTATGTGAATGGTTGAAAATAATAGACCATTCCCAGCCCACACTACAGACCACATTTGATGACCCCAGGTTGGGAAATTATGAGCTTAGGTTTCAAGGAGACTTGAATTGTCATTGTTGTTAGATACCACCGAGTCATTCCAACTCTTAGCCACCCTGTATACAACAGAATGAAACACTGCCCGATCCTGCACCATCCTTATTGTTGTTGTTATGCTTGAACCCATTGTTGTAGCCACTGTGTCAATCCATCATATTGAGGGTTTTCCTCTTTTTCATTGACCCTCTACTTTACCAAGCATGATGTCCTTCTCAGGGACTGGTCCCTCCTGATACATGTCCAAAGTATATAAGACAAAGTCTCTCCATCTTCGCTTCTAAGGAGCATTCTGGCCATACTTCCAAGACAGATTTGTTCGTTCTTCCAACAGTATATGGTATGTATATTCAGTATTCTTCACAACACCATAACTCAAAGGCATCAATTCTTCTTTGGTCTTCCTTATTCATTGTCCAGCTTTTGCATGCATGTGAGGTGATTGAAAATACCATGGCTTGGGCCAGGCACACCTTAGTCCTCAAAGTCACATCTTTGTTTTATAATACTTTAAAGGGGGTCTTCCTAGTTTATTACAGTGGTGATTCTAACTACTTCTACCATCACCATATTCAAGTGACATTATAGTAGAGGGATTAAGAGAATGAATACTATATTAAGCCTGAATTAGATCCCTGCTCTACCACTTACTAGGTGTGTGACCTTGGGCAAGTTTCTTAATTCCTAATCTGTGAAATGGGGATAATATTAATACCTACCTCTCTCACAGAATTAGTTGTTAGGATTAATTGAGATAATGCTTATAAATTACCTGATGCTCCACCGGGCACCTACAACATGTAATAAATATGTTTCTGTTGCTGTTATTGACCCCTCCTAGCATTGATCTCTTTCCACAAGTCAAGAGGCTTTCCCTCTAACAGGATCCTTAAAGCCCATTGCCATAGAGTCGATTCTGATGCATAGCGACCCTATACAACAGAGTACAACTGCCCCATAGAGTTTCCGAGGTGCCGCTGTGGATTCGAACTACTGACCTTTTGGTTAGCAGCCATAGTCCAAAGGGTCTTTGGGTGATACTGTGTCTTAAAGGCTCAGATGATGACATGGGTGCAACTACTGCAATTGTACCCAGTTTTAACTTAACGTAACAAGGAAACTCTTGGTGGAAAGGTAGAAGCAGAGAGGGTTAGGGAAAATGTTTGACATTTTGCTAAGTGACAGACTAATAATAGCAAACAAATGTGGCTACATTGAATAATAAGATGTTTCTAAAGCATTTTGTTATCTTCTGGTTTAAAAACAACCTGAAACATCCCTGTTGACAATAAATGAAGCCTCCAACTTTTGTTTTCATTCATACGGAGCCTCTAATATGTAGAAACAGGGAAGAAAGAAAATATAGGAAGGAACTTAGATTTGGAGAGATAAACTAAAAATCAAACTAATAAAACCAAAACTCCAATATTTGACAACTTATTGCTCTTCTGTTCTCCATCCTGAAGACATGGGTGTTTATTTTTGTTCCTAGCTTTCATTTTTGTATACAGCAACCGGAGTCCAAGGTCTGGATTCTGGCACCAGCTCTGTCTTCGCAGAGCTGTTTCACAGAGGGGGACTTCCCGGTTTTGCCTTTGTTGCAACTGAATTGGTTCTCCAACTCCTCCCCACTGACTGTTTTCAGACATAGGGTCCGTCTCTTCGTCTCTGCATTGGGCATAGCAGATAACACGTTAAATTTCTTAAAGATTCATTTTTGTAAACTTTGCAGCATCCATGGGTGGTTATTCTTTTCTTTTTTATTAATATTGAACACATACAAAGACATATTTATAATACCTGTGTAAGATAACACAAATGAAGAGAAATGAACACTATTCACCACCCAGAAATGCAATATGACCGGTAGTTTGTTCTCTCCATTCCATCCCCTTTGCTTATTGCCCCTGGAGATAAGCCACTGTCATGAATTTTGTTCTTATCATCCCCTTACTTTACATTTAATTAATAATTTTACTACATATCTTAGTTATCTAGTGCTGCTATAACAGAAATACCACACCTGGGTGGCTTTAACAAACAGAAGCTTATTCTTTCACAGTCTAGTAGGCTAGAAGTCCGAATTCAGGGAACCAACTCCAGAGGAAGCCTATCTCTCTCTGTCGGCACTGGAGGAAGGTCCTCGTCATCAATCTTCTCTTGGTCTAGGAGCTTTTCCGGGCAGGAACCCCAGAAAGGATGAGCTTTGCTCCTGGAGCTGCTTTCTTGATAGTATGAGCTCCCCATGTCTCTCTACTCACTTCTCTCTTTTATATCGCAAAAGAGATTGGCTTAAGACACTATCTAATCTTGTGGGTTGAGTCCTGCATCATTAACATAACTGCCATGAATCCTATCTCTTTAACATCATGGAGATAGGATTTACAACACAGGAACATCACATCAGACAACAAAATGGTAGACAGTCACATGATACTAAGAATCATGGCCTAGCCAAATTGATGCACATATTTTGGGGGGACACAATTCAATCCATGGCACTACAGATAGGTGTATCCCTAAACAGTATTTTACTTTTATTGTTCAACCTTATGAAAAGGAATTATTCTTCAATAATATACTTTTGCTATTCAGCACTACGTGAGGTTCATCCAGGCTGGTAGGTGAAGTTGTTCTTCATTCTTTTTCATTACTGCATAGTATTCCATTGAGTATGTTGTTGTTGTGTGCTGTAGAGTTGATTCCAACTCATAGCAGCTGTACAGGGCAGAGTATAACTGTCCCATAGAGTGTCCTAGGATGTAATCTTTTTGGGAGCAGATGGCCAGGTCATTTCTTCCATGGAGCCACTAGTGGGTTCCACCTTTCAGTTTGCAGCCAACTGCTTAACACTTGCACCACCAAGGATCCTTGCATGAGTGTATTGTTCATGTGGTCCACTACTGATGGACATTTGGGTTGTTTCCAGTTTTTATCCATTACAAATAGTGCTGCTGTGAATATTCTTGCACATACCTCTTTGTGCCTGCATGCAAGAATTTCTCTAAGTATAAAGCCTAGAGGTAGAATTGATAAATTCACTGTTTCCAAACTGATTGTATTATTGCCAGTAGTGTATAAGAGGTCTGGCTGTTCTATGGTCTCACTGATACTTAGACTTGTCTATAGTCTTCTTTTACCAGGATGTGTTAACTAAAGGGAGGCTTAATGTCTTTTTCCATCTTTAACATTCGTGGTTCATCTTGTTTTTCTGTTGCTATTTTTTCCATTTTCTTTCCTGGCCACCATCAAATTGAAGAACTGCAACATCCACACACAGTGAAAGGGTGGAGTAGACTGATCATGTCCAAGTCCTACCAGCGATTTGGTTTTGCAGGTATATCCTTCTGTCTAGGTGTCCTGTGCTGAGGTTTTGCTACCAACCTATTGAGCTTAAAAAAAAAAAAATTTATTCCTTCAGCACCTTTTCAATGCAACTCTACCAATGGTAGCTCGGTGACTCAGTAATTAGAAGCAGTGAATAAAATAGACAGATTCCAATGTATGGCCTGGATTTGCTGGCAAGCTGACTGGGCCATAGGGAGAAAGATCTGAATCCTTTTCAGACACAGCCCAAGTCCCTTCACTTCCATCACTTTTCCTTTAAAACAAGGAAGAGAAATTATTAGCCAGTTGCCTCACTGTGGGTCTTACCAGAAAATTAAGAGGAAGAACAGTAATTGGTAAATATAACTGGCCTAATTCCTTAGCTAGCATTTCTCCCATCTGCTTTTTTGTATCCTTCTCTCTGGCCTGATTTTATTCATTTCCTAGCACTCTACACACTAATCACATAGAAGTACTTTTAAAAAAGTGCTGAATATGTACAAACCAATTAAAAAAAAAAAAAGACAGCATTTTAGGGACATTTTAAAGAAACCAATGGCCATGAATTCTAAAATGGAATAGTTCTGTTTTGTAGTGTTTGAAGAAAATGCACAAACTTTAAAAGGTATTATTCAGGAACACTCTGGATATGTTTTTAAGGTTGTCATTGTTTTAACTTTTTTTCTTTCACAGTAGCTTCCTTGGTTGGTCTTACCTGTCTTTCCACTTCTCCAATCTACCCTCCCTGCTATGCTTTTTCCAAAAATGCATGTCTGATTGTGGTTTCGCCTGTTTGAACCTCTCACTAACTCCCTGATACCTTCAGGATAAGGTCCAAGCTCCTTTACATGGAGTAGTAAAGATATATGTGTATATACATATATGCGTGTATCGATATAGATGTGTATATACATACACACACATATATATACGTGTAAATAAACCGAGCCCATTGCTGTTGAGTTGATTCGGATTCATAGGGACCCTATAGGACAGAGTAGAACTGCCCCATGGGGTTTCCAAGGAGCAGCTGCTGGATTCGAACTGCCAGCCTTTTGGTTAGCAGCTCCATATGTATATGGAGTGCTGATGGTGCAGTGATTAAAAGCTTGGCGGCTAACTAAAGGCTGGCAGTTCAAATCCACCAACTGCTCCTTGGAAACCCCATGGGGCAGTTCTACTCAGTCCTGTAGGGTCACTATGAGTCAGAATCAATTCAACAGCAACATTTATACATATAATCTAGCCTTTGTTTACTGCCTCAACCTAACATCTCACTCTCCCTTCTTAATTATAATCCTGAAAAAACAAAATGCCTTACAGTTTCCCAAACTCTGTACTATTTCATCAGCCAGCAATTCACCTGTGATTCTCTCCCCCTTTCTTTATAAGGCTCTTTCTACTCCTATTGCCTCCAAAACCCCAATTTGCTAAGCTCCAGCATTCCCTCCAGGAAGCTCTCCTTGATTACTTCCTTGGAACATCTCCTTCCTTGCATCCCCCTCTATCTGTGTGCATGTCCTGTTGCATCCACCATGCTGGTGTTTTATCATTTCACTTTAATTCCCTTCCACCCCTCGTTGACGCTCAGCTCCTTGAGGACAGGAATAACGTGTCATTTAGCTGCATAGCACAGCCCTTAGCACAGTTCCGGACACTCAGTAAATGTTCACTGAGTTAAAATCAAACCGACCCCTACCTTGTCCCCCTGGGTGGTGCAGACGGTTTGCACTCCGCTACTAACCCAAAGGCTGGCGGTTCCAACCCCCCCTACAGGGGTGCTGCAGAAGTACAGGTCTGGCAATCTGCTTCTGTTAAGATTACAGCCAAGACAACTCTGTGGAGCAGTTTTACTCTATAATACACTGGGTCACCTTGAGTTGGAATGAACTCGATGGCAACTGACAACAACTTCACCCCCACCCTCCTTTTTTGTGTGTGTGTTTTTAACACTACAGTTCTCAGAAGGAGTGCTGTGTTTGCTCACCAAATGTACACACCAGATGCCTTCCAGGAAATTGACTAGACATGCTGAGATAATACATAGTTCAATACAATTTCCTTCAAGCTAAATGATGACTATTTATGTCAGCTAAAGACGATTTCCTTTCTGTGTCACATAGGAGAAAAAAAATTGAGAGCTATCCTAGGTAACAAATTCATGGAAGGAGTGGTAACCATTACATAACTGCAGTGCTAACTAGAGCACCCTCTCTTTAAAAAAAAAAAAAAAGTTGATTGTTTGTTTTTCCTTTTCCTAAAAAAAAAAAAAACTTCTTGAAAACAAAGGAAGTAATAAACAACAGCAACTTCATCTCCCAGTTTTACTCTGATTGTTTGCCAAGAGTCAGAACAGCCTGCACAGATCATGTGGGTCTATTTCATTAGAGAGTAACGATTAGCATAAAAAGAATGCTTCTAAATTAAGCTGCCCAAATATGCACTTAGTTAATACTTGGGGAGCTAATTTATTGTATTATTTAAAATATAAATTGGCTAGCAAATCTATTTACTGAGGTATAACAGCTAGGCAACGATGCATAATTTTATCTTAGCTGTTGAATGGCTTTTAATAATCTACTGAAATTTAACGGAGAACCATTTCATTAAATGAAAGTGAATAAATACTAAGAAGCCTAAAATTTAAAGTATTATCCACACATGAAGAATGAGTTTTTAAAATTATTGGAATTTGAGAAACAAAGAGGGAATTGGGATTTGCTTTTTAAACAGTAACTTTTTGTTTTAAAGTGTAACCAAAAACTCACAAAATAACTTCTAGGAATGTTAAACAAAGCCAGAAAATAAACAAATAAGATAGAGGTGGAGTGTGGGAGAACACTAGGCAGTGGGAAGGAAGAAAATAAAGCTTTAATTCAAGCAGAATCCTTTTCTGTGTCCAAACAGTTGTGTTCCGAAATCATCTCATTGTCAACTGGACTAACGGCACCATGTTTGTGCTGCATAGTTTTTGCTTTGGTAGTAAAAACCATGTGCCTTGCTTTATCTCAACAAATGCTACCATGAAAACATCGTGCCATTTGGCAGTACTGGGGCAGCCAGCACCACTTGTACGAGGCAAGGTCATAGAAGCTCCACAGACACATCCAAACTCCCTGAGGAACCAAATTGCTGGGCTGAGGGCTGTGGGGACCATGGTCTTGGGGAACATCTAGCTCGATTGGCATAACATAGTTATAAAGAAATGTTCTACATTTTACTTTGCTGAGTAGAGGCTGGGGTCTTAAAAGCCTGTGAGTGGCCATCTATGATACTCCACTGGTCTCACCCCTTCAGGAGCAAGGGAAAATGAAGAAAACTAAAGTCACAAGGGAAATGTTAGTCCAAAAGACTAATGGACCACAACTACCACAGCCTCCACCGGACTGAGATGGTGCCTGGCTACCACCACTGACTGCTCTGACAGGAATCATAATAGAGGGCCCTGGACAGAGCTGGAAAAAAATGTAGAAAAAAATTCTAACTCACAAAGAAAGACGAGACTTGCTGGCCTGACAGAGACTGGAGAAACCTCAAGAGTATGGTCCCCCAGCACCCTTTTAGCTCAGTAATGAAGTTACTCCTGAGGTTCACACTTTAGCCAAAGATTAGACAGGTCCATAAAACAAAACAAGACTAAAGGGGCACACCAGGCCAGGGGCAAGGGCTAGAAGGCGAAGGGACAGAAAAGCTGGTGATAGGGAACCCAAGGTCAATTGTTCCACCCAGACCAGCTTTGGGGCTTCTCAGGGGGTCTGATACAAACAGAGGGATCCCATGGACATGGTGGTGCAATCCTGACGCTGGTATCACCAATTATACTAGCATTTTTTCAGTGGGACTAGGTAGTAATGGAAGGATGCAACAGAACTTTCTTGTCTTTCTGCAAATTTTTGAAGCGTGGCCCTGAGCTGAGGTTTCAGAGAAGCTTTGGACCTTATAATTTACCTATTTGCACAGATTTTTTTTTTTTTTATGTTGGGAAATATTTCATCTTTCTCCAGAAGAACCAAAATGTGAGAGGATGAGTAGTCTGTGGTTAAACTGGCTCAGGTGGGAGGTCTGACATGCAGTGCTTGCCAATTTCCATGGTGTAAATACTCCCACCATGGCTAACTTCCAGCTACCAACTTACCATCACTGAACATGGAGCTGGGCGTGGCTAACTTCCAGCTACCAACTTACTTACCATCACTGAACATGGAGCTGGGCGTGGCTAACTTCAAGCTACCAACTTACCATCACTAAACATGGAGCTGGGCGTGGCTAACTTCAAGCTACCAACTTACCATCACTAAACATGGAGCTGGGCGTGGCTAACTTCAAGCTACCAATTTACCATCACTGAACATGGAGCTGGGCGTGGCTAACTTCCAGCTACCAACTTACCATCACTAAACATGGAGCTGGGCAGCGATGTGCATAAGAGACTCTCCTGAGCCAGTGCAAGAGAGCTCTAGCATACCATTGCTAGAACCATCCTGCACTGCTGTTGGCTAATATGCCCAGAAGGAAGTAAAGCTTTAGCAAGTTGGCTGGCTCCTGTGTCTATGTTACTAGAAGACGACGAGTCAGTACCTGGTAGGTCCTCACAATACTGCTGGCAGAGAGCATTTACTGCTATAACCCTTTCCTTTCTTCCCGCACTCCTGTTCTCGCCTCCAAAAAAAAAACTACAAATGTAGGTCATAAAACTAGATATTCAGTAAGGGTAAATAATGAACTAGATTGTGCTTTTATCCCCTTGTGGAGGTCAGATATATGAGCCAGACAAGGAATGAGAAAATGAAGAAGGGAAGTTTCAATTACTTTTTAATTGCACCAAGTCCTGTGTTGTAAATTGGGTTCCTGAAAGGGAAAAAATGCAGAACTGCTTTTTTGACATTCTGCTAAGACAAGTAAAGTCTTGCTTGCTTGGCATTTCTGTGTGGGGAGAAGAGGGTATTTGGCATTGGTGCGTGTGATGAAAGGGGGAAAAAGGGGTGGAGAAAAAGAATGGGCTGGGTTATGGCATTGGCAGGCCTAAGGGATAAAATTCACTGTGGACACAGTTAAGTGGACGCTATTGATGATGGTTTGATGTCACAGTCAAGCTGCTTTCATACTTTAATTGGGACCTTTCCCGGGGGTAGGAAGAGTTCATAGTGTGGAAATAAAAGAAGCCTGGAAGAGAAATACCCCTCTTCCTGGAGAATATATTAAAATCATTTTTGTTTTTTCTGAAAAATTATAGTAATGACTTTTATTAGTGTCATAACTTCTGCTCTGTCTCCCCTCCTTCAGGGGAAAAGATATTCCTTTGACCATAAAAATTCAGAGAATAGTAGTACTCATGACCGTTGGTAGAGTGCTTATTTTTTTCCTATACCAGTGCATAGTTCAAGCTTAATATGCATTTGTGGACTGAGTACCAAGCAACAGTCTGTACGTATTACCTCTGACTCCTCACAAAAAGTCAAGTTCTTAGAGTGACCAACCGTCCCAGTTTTCCTAGGTCTTTTTCAATTGTAGCATCGAAAATCCTGAGTCCCAGGAAATCCCTCAAACCCCGAGGCAAACTGGGACAATTGGTCACCCAAATTCTTATCTCCATTTTACAGATGGGAAAATAGGGGCAGTTAAGTCACTAAGCCAAAGTCAGTTTTTCTTTTTCTTTGAAAATATCTTTATAAGGCTTTCATTTCTGGAGAAATTCTATATTGGCAATTATTTTCTTTCAGAACCTTAAAGATATCATTTCATTATTTTTTAGCTTTCATCATTTCTGTTGATAAATCGGCTTTCCGTGTTATCATTGCTTCTTTGAAGATATTGAAAACACTTTTGCTCTCATAACTTTTAAGATTTTTCTACCAGTCTTTGGTTTTTAGCAATGTCTTAGTTACCTAGTGCTGTTATAACAGAAATACCACCAGTAGATGGCTTTAACAAACAGAAATTTACTTTCTCACAGTTTACAAGGTTAGAACTCTGAATCCAGGGTGCCGGCTCCAGGGGAAGGCCTTTTCTCTTTGTAGACTTTGGAGGAATGTCTTTGTCATCAATCTTCTCCTTCCCTAGGAGCTTCTCAGCACATGGACCCCAGGTCCAAGGGACACGCTTTGCTCCTGGTTCTTCTTGCTTGGTGGTAGTGAGGTCCCTCTCCTCTCCTCATTTCTCTTTTTTATCTCTCAAAAGAGATTGACTTAAGATACAGTCTAATCTTGTAGAGTGTGTCCTACCTCATTAACATAACTACCTCTAATCCTGCCTTATTAACACCATAGAGGTTAAGATTTACAACAATTAGGATAAACACATCAGATCACAAAATGGAGGACAACCACACAATTCTGGGAACCATGGCCTAGCCAAGTTGACACACATTTTGGGGGACACAATTCAGTCCATAACAAGCAGCTTACTATAATGTACCTAGATTTTTTTTTTTTAACTTGAACTTATCCTGTTTGGGTTCATAGGGCTTCTCAAAACTGTGGCTTAAAGACTTGTCAATACTGGAAAATTTTCAGCCATTTTAAGTTTTCTTCTTCCTTTTGTACCGTTCCCTCCGTCTCCCATTCTAGTTCTTTTTACATAAGTCACAGATTTTGTAGTTTCAAGTGTATTTTCTATACCTTTTTTCTTCATGTTTCAGTCTGGGTATTTTCTACTGAGGTATCTTCCGGTTTTATATATTCTTTCTTCTACCATGTCTAATCTGCTGATCTACTTCGTTCCTAATTTCAGTCATTGTATTTTTAGTTTTTGAATTCCCATTTGATTCATTTGTTCTATAGTCTAGTTCTCTAGTGAATTCTCTATTTTGTTACCTAACTTACTGAATATTCTGTGCAGTTATTTAAACATACTTGGTGGTTCCAACATCTGCATCACTTATGGTCTCTTTCTGTTGTCTTTTTTTTTTCTTTCTTAGTTTTTAGGAATTTGATCTTGTCTCTTGGGATGCCTACTAAATTTTATTGAATGTTGGAAAAATTATATGAGAAAAAACATATGAGAAATAGTGTTATATTCTTCCACATAAAAGGATTTAATTTTCTTCTGGAAGGCAGCTAGAGTAGGGGCAGATTGCCTTGATCCAGTCAGGGGTTCAGGGCTGGATTTCAGGTTTTGGGAGGGCTGATCTGTTGCTGATTTTCATTCCTTCTAAGGCTTTGTCATTTATGGGTGCTTACCAGTGCTGTACCACCTTGATAGGCCCTGAACTCTGTATTTTGTGTTTTTTGTTTCTATAGTTTTGGTCTCCCAAATACTGTAAGTCTGTTGAAAGTTCTTCTTAGCTTTTTATTCTTTTATCTGTCACTTTTTGCTTGGGTTCCTGCTCAGAGAAGCTTAGAAATCAGTGAAAGCCCCAAAGGAAAAATCAGCACAAAACGTTAGATTCACTTCTCTGCAATTCTCTTTTCTCCATGATCTTGACCTCTCCAGCTCTGGCTGCTCTGGTTGCTTTCTGATACCTTTAAACAGCTTTATTTTATAATTTTTTTTTCTAATATAGTTTTTATTGTTTTTGTGGACCAGGGGAGGTTCGATAAGAAGGATTGTGTCATAGTCAGAAGTCCTAAATTACTATATTACTGGAACTGATTATGTAAGATGGTGTACGTAGGAAGCCCTCTGGGAGCTGTGTCCCTGGGTAGCATATACAGTTAAGCACCTGGCTACTAACCTCAAGGTTGGCGGTTTGAACCCACCCAGCAACCCCTAGGAAGAAAAACTGGCCATCTGCTTCTGAAAGGTCACAGCCATGAAAACTCTATGGAGTGCAGTTCTATTCTAACATACATGGGTCGCCATGAGTTGGCATCAACTCGGCGGCAACTGGATAGTTTGGGAACTATATGGGAGCGTAAAAGGCATGTATTGAGTACTCTAAGAATCTGTACGACAGTGATGAGTCTCCTGAAGCATCCAGAAGCTTCTTTTCTCCTATTCAACAATCATTTGCTACATTGGAAGTGTAGGGTGGAGAATCTTAAGAATAATTTTCCCTGAACACTGGGGGAGCTCTGCCTTGGTTTTTGAGAGTGACTTGCCTCATTCTTTTGTTACAAGGTAGCTACTAACAAGCTTTGACTTGTTTTTTACTCTCATTCCCATGTACCTTTTCTTTTTCATTTGAGTGCATATTCATTTTATTTCTGATTATGGTTAATATCTGAAGGCTAAAAGCTAAGATTTAGTAAATGTGTGAAATGGAATAGAGAGAGTAAAAGAACTTTAATGTAAATCAGAAACCATAACAAGCAAGATTCTCTTGAGTGTCTGCATCATTCCATAGCAGGAGAAAGAAACCATGAATCTATCCTATGTCATCCACCTCCCAACCTGCTTCTCCCAAATGACGTCTCTTTTCTCTTTCCCTGATTGCTAGCGCCACCGCTTTATAAGCTGCTCAAGTCAGAAATTGGAATGGGGAGACGGTATATGAGCATGTGTTGGGGGTGTCCTCTCATTTAACCCTTCCACCCACAACCCACTGCCGTCGAGTCAATTCCGACTCATAGCGACCCTATAGGACAGAGTAGAACTGCTCCATAGAGTTTCCAAGGAGCACCTGGTGGATTTGAACTGCCAACCTTTGGGTTAGCAGCTGTAGCACTTAACCACTACACCACCAGAGTTTCCCCATTTAACCCTTATACCTGATTAATCTCTAATTTTATTGGTTCCACCCATACATACTTTTCTCCATTCTCTTTTCACCATCCCTGCCATGAGCCCACGTCATCTCTCACTTGAACCAGTAGTCCATCTCCTAATTTGCCTCTTTGCCCCAGCATCACTCCAAGTCAGTCCCCTTGTTACATATAAAGTCATCTTCTGTCTTGCAAATCTGAGCATGTCACTACCCTGCTTAAAACCCTATAAGATAAATCCAGAAAGGCAAATCTATAGAGACAGAAAGCAGATCGGTGGTTGCCAGGAGCTGGTGGGAGTGACTGTTGAAAGGTGTGGGGTTTCCATTGGGGGTGATGAAAAAGTTCTGCAACTAGATAGTGGTGACAGTTGCCAAACATGGTGAATGTACTAAATACCACTGAATTGTACACTTTGAAATAGCTAAAATGATAATTTTTATTTTACATGTATTTTCTTGTTGTTGTTAGGTACCATCTAGTCGATTTTGACTCATGGCGCCCCATAGTGTCTCTTAGGGTTTTCTATTCTGTAATCTTTACCAGACTTGATTGTCGGGGCTTTCTCTTATGGAACATAGCTGGGTGGGTTTGAACCACCGACTTTTTGGTTAGCAGCCAAGTGCTTCACCATTGAGCCACCAGGGCTGGCTCCTGTATGTGTATTTTGCAACAATTAAAAAAAACAAAACAAAAAAAAACCCTGTAGGATAAGGTCCACTCGTCCCAGCATGAGTCACATGGGGCTTCACGTGGTCTTACTACTTACCTGTTCATCTTCCCCTCTTGTTGTCTCCTCTGACCCTTCACCCTTCATAAATAGAACGACTTGCAGGTTACTGCACATGCCATGTGGCTCATGCCTCGATGCCTTTGCACCCACAGTTTCCTCTGTCTGGAGTGAAGTGCTGCACCCCCACCCCACCCACCATTGTCTGCTCAGCAATCTCCCTCAGGTCCCAGCTCAGAGGTCTCCGCCTCTGGGAAACCTCCCCTGACATCCACATCAACAACATTCACATATTGAATTTCCTTCGACATTCTGTGTTCTAGAAAGACAAAGCTGGGCAACCTTTACTACACTCAGTGTTTCTAGTCCCAGGGAGAGTTGTATTGTTTTCTAAAAGATAAAATGGAATGAAGCTTTAAAGTGTTTGTGTAACCCTTTTTAAATTCACGACATATTTGTGACCCTCCTGGAACATCTGGAGTCCATGAGCGTAGCATTTTTCAGCTCTAGCGTGGAAGCACCCAAATATACAGTTTCTGGCGATGAGGCCATTTCTATCCAGCCAGTCTTGAGATCCATGTTGTCCCACTTAAATATGTACTCATGGCCCTGTCACGTTTTGTTACACACCTCTATAAATGCCACAGAGTGGTCTGTTGCCTTGATTTGCGAGTGTTGAATCGCTTGGCTATAAACAACAGAGGGGTTTATTTTTCAGAACTCAGATTTATTTCTGAGGTTATGGTCAGTAAAATGCTCTGAGTGAATCTGTATGAGAATGCGCTTAATTTAGGATTTTAGTTTCATGTGAAATAGCCTTTGTTCCCAAACTAGCTTCTCTTTCTAATCCCAGTGACACCATTTACCATGTCATTTGGTCATTATATTAGGCAGTTCAAAAACCTGACGGGGGTCGGGTGGGCCGCCGAGAGTAAGAAATGTAGCATCCCAGCCCCCTCAGCTCTTCTTCACCCCTTGATTGTCAGGGACCTGGAAGGCGGGTGTGAGCATGCGTGTGTAAATAACGGGAGGGCAGGTGATCAGAAAGAAATAAGCTAAGGGAAGGCCATGAGCAGGTGTTAGATAAATTTCTACTTGTAATCTCTCTTGATGTAAACAGCGAATTCACTGGTATGTCACAGGATAGAAAAAGTTCTTCTAAACAGTGGTTCTCGGAGTAGTCTCTGAGACCAGCAGCGTCCGTGTCACCTTGTCATTGTTAGAAAGGCCAATTCTCGGACCCTACACCAGACAGCCGCAGTTGCTGTGGGGCTGATTCTGACTCATCGTGATCCCAGTGTGTCAGAGTAGAATTGTGCTCCACAGGGTTTTCAGTGGTTGATGTTTTGGAAGTAGATCTCCAGGTCTGTCTTTTGAGGCACCTCTGGGTGGACTTGAACTCTCAACCTTTAGGTTAGCAACTGAGCACATTAACCATTTGCATTACCCAGAACTCTAGACCTTCAGGACTGGGAACTCTAGGGGTGGGGCCCAGCAATCTGTTTTAATAAGCCCAGGTATTTTTGTACATGCTAAAGCTTGAAAATCACTGTTTTCGACAACCCCTTTTAACCAAGATTTTTGAAGTTAAGGTAGGAACACTGGGTGTATTAGGGTAGTTAGGTTGATACAGGCATCTTGGATTTTGAATAGGGATAGTTGTTAGAAGAACAGTGATCAGAACTGTTAATTTATTGAGTACCTCACATGGCAGGCACAGTGCTGGGTGCTCCACAGACATTATTCCATTAAATCCTCACACAACTCACAACTACCCTAGAGGTAATGCTGCTTTCCCTATTGTACAGTTAAGGATATTGAGGTTCAGAGAAGTTAAGTTACTTGCCCGGGGTCACACAGCTTGCTGTGCCTTGAGTCATGCACCCCCACTCTGACTTCTGAGCCCAGGCTGGAAAGCACTATGCTATACCACGTTAGCTGAAGCTCTGGTTCTGGAGGCAGGCTGACTGACCTTTTGCTCTTGGGTATTCAGTTTTTACTGTTCGGGATCATTGCTGCCAAACTCCTTTCCAATTGAAGCAGCTGGATTTTGTCACACACATGACTTGGCTAAGTGTCCTCAGCTGAGCTAAAGTTGCACAGAAATCACTCATCAGATTCCTGCCAAAGCTGGAGGTTTGGATGGGAATGTACGGGAAGAAAATTCTAGCCTGGGATTGTGAGGACAGCAAAAGTTTTCCCCTGGAGTCACATGAAGGGGTTCTTGTCACACATTTGTTTACTTTCAGTCTATGACAAAAAGTGGGGCGGGTTGGGTTCCAGATACAAATGTGGGCATGAATGGTTTATGAGCCCCACTGTGATCACAACGGAAGGAAACCCTGTTAAGGGCCATGACCGCTAACCAAAAGGTTGGCAGTTCAGATCTACCAGGAGCTCCTTGGAAACCCTGTGGGGCAGTTCTGCTCTGACCTATGGAGTTGCTATGAGTTGGAATCGAATCGATGGCAACGGGATTGGTTTTTGGCTTTGGTAATCACAATGAAACACAAATGACTATTGCTGGACTGTAGCATAAAGCAAAATTCCACTTGCATATGACAGGAGTTAAGTCCAGTGCCCCATCTGTAAATTGTGACCTATCCCCCTTACCTGCCTCAGACAGCTGTTGACAGGTGGGTAAAAATATTCTGTAAATAAACTGTAAGGTTCTGTTCGAATGTAAAGACGTGTGGAAGCACTATGATCTGACTGAAAGAACACTGATGTTTTGTATCAGAAGTCAAGGTTTTACTAGCAAGCATCATGCTGAGTGAAAAAAAAATAAGTTACAAAAGGACAAATACAGTATCATTTCATGTATGTGAAATAAGCAAATATATAGAAACCAAAGATTAGTAGTGCTTACCAGGAGTAGGAGGGAGGGGAAAGAGGGAGTGTTTGCTTAGGGTGCATTCAATTTGTGTTAATGGTGGTGGAATAATTTGGAAAAGGATAGTGAGAATGGTTGCACAACTTGATGTAACCAATACTGAATTATTCATGTAGGAATTGTTGAATTGGTTTGGTTTTGTTGCATATATTTTCACTACAATGAAAAAAGTGGGGGAGACGGGGGAGAGACAGAGAGAGGGAGAAAAGAAGCCAGGGTTCTAGCCAGTTCTCTCACCATTACCCAGCTCAGGGCCCTAACCAGGTAAGACTTAGGGCGCAGCATAGAAGAGCAGGCAGCTAAGGGGAAAGAGATAAGGAGTAATTTTCAAGTCTTATACACGTGAAAGATGAATGCAGCTTTGTGGAAACTTCAATAATTATGTAATTTCAAAACTTCCCTGCTTTAAGGTATCTATATTAAAGCTGAGGAGCCCTCATGGCACAGTGGTTAAGCCCTCAGCTGCTAACTGAAAGCTCGGCAGTTCAAATCCACTAACTGCCTTGGAAACCCGATGGAGCGAGTCTACTCTGTCCTATAGGGTTGCTATGAGTGGGAATCGACTCGACCGCGATGGGTTTTTTTTTTAAATAAAGCTATCAACAGCAAGATAACCCAAAAGCATGAGTTAGTAGAATATGTTCTGTAGTTCATGTAAGTTTTAAATATATTTTCATCTGAATTTAAATGTTCCATATATTTAGAATATCTATTTCTCTAAACTTTAATTTTCCTTTTATTTTTTTCTTCTTTCAGGTGATCGTTCGAGGTGGAGGACACATCTTGCCCTACGACCAGCCTCTGAGATCTTTTGACATGATGAATCGATTTGTTTTTGAAAGAGGGTGGGATCCTTATGAAGAATAAATCACTTTCGTGAAAGAACCCTTTAGGGGTTTTAATCTTTGAAAAGAAAAACTTTTATTGCAGAAGATGTCATATAGATAAGAAAATTATGTTTTTTATACCTGCAAAGTCTTTCTTGTCAGTAAAAATTATCCTTGAAACAAATGAGCTTTTTTATTTTTTAGAGGGGGCGGGAGATTGTTTATTGCAAAATTCACTTTTAAAAACTGCTGTACATGAGTGAGAATGACATGGTTTAACTTCAAGGATGCAAAGAGTGGGTTCTGTGATGTTGCTTCAGATGGAAATGGATAAGGGGGTGTTGGGGTCTTGCATTGGAATTTTTAATTCTGCCTGAGAGTGTATGAAAAGTGCAATAAAGGAACAAAGTCGTAACACCACCTTGTTCTGTGAATTACAGAAGAGTGTGTCGTGTCATCTACGAAGGTATCTGTTAAATGTTACTGAATAATAGCAGTGGAGTTATCACCAAAGGGATGGATGAAGTTATAACAGTGGTGGGGAAGAGACTCTGGAATTTTTAAAGTCTTAGCATGAAAGGTAGTTTGAAATTCTTTGCAATAGAAATCTTATACATAAAATAATGATGTACCAATTCAAGACCAGCGGAGGATCTTATCTAGAAAACATCCGGAATCTTTGCCTTTCCATGAATTTGGATTTATTGCGTCACTTGATGTGTACACATTTATCAAACTACCTATGGGCCAAATTAATTATATGAGCTATTGTTAATTTGAGCTTTAAACTGTTTGCCTCTTTTGGCCAAATAAGGAACAACCAAATTTTGCAGAATGTTGGACTATCCGACAATTTTGAGATCACCTGGCATCAACAGATACACATTTATAAACCTACATACATTCGTAACTTTCCAGTTAAATCATTACATCTTGGCACAGCCTTCCTATTTAGGCATCATGTGCTCACATCTCTGTGATTCTATTTAGCCTTTCCACACCGCTCCTCTCTCAGATTATCCACCTGCGACTGGGCTCTCTTGAGAATTAAATTTAAAAAGGCAGAGCCTGTTCTTGCTGCAAATATTTTATTGAGTTTGTTCATTTTATTTCTCATTTTGTGCCTGATTTCATTCAGGTTTGTGATCTCCAACCCCCCTCTTTTTTTTATACCTACTGTTCATCATGTCCATGTTTTGTTGTTATCGTGTGATTCAATTTGATTCCGAATCAAAGTGACCCTGTATGTCAAAGCAGAACTGCCCCATAGAGTTTCCTAGGATGTTACCTTTACAAGAGCAGTTTGCCAGATCTTTTCTCCCACAGAGCGGCTGGTGGGTTTAACCCACTGATCTTTAGGTTAGCAGCTGAGCGTGTTACCATTGACCCGCCAGGGTTCTGATCTAAAGCAGATTTGTGAGTATACGCTGTATGTCTTCAGTAATTTTTTTAATGATAGGATGATATAGCAAAAAAGGTTTGGAGATCATTGTTTGAGAGGATAGAAAAAGGCTTAACTTTAAAAGTACCCTTCACTTTGGCCAGTACTAATTTTAAGTTAAAAAAGCAAGGCATTTAACAATATAGGATCGTTTAAGTTGCAAGAAGGAAAGAAAGAGAGAGAGACAGAGAAAGACAGGAAGAAGGAGAGAGGGAGGCTAAGAAGGGAATGAAGGAGGGAGGGGAGGGAAAAAGACAAGCCCACAGACACAGAAGTTTTTGTAAAGACTAGCATGGCTGGAAAGAGAAACAGGAAACTAGTAAAGGCAGGGGAGCAGGGACTGGGTGTTGGGCTTGGGAGGGAAGAGAACTTAATTTTCTAAGTTTATTTTTTGCTTTTTAAATGTTATGCAATTTTGTGCTTGTATTACCTATTTTTTTAAAAAACCTGGCCCCAGAATCTCAGAGAAAGGATTGTCTTTCTCTGGGTCATTTTGCCTTGGGAGCAGAGCCCTGGGGTCTGCTCTGAGGAACAAGCGGCAGGGAACTAATCCAGGCCAACGCAAATGCTGTGAGAGGGCGTTTGCCCCCCGCCCCGCCCCCCGTGGCTGACTGTCGGGGAGTGAGGGCGCCAGAAATGTAAGAAAAGGAAGGTTTAGAGGAGGTAGAAGAGGAGAGGGCCTGGTTACGTGTTCTTTGAAACCAGAGACTCAGAATTCTGAGGAAACCGGCAACTGGTGAGTGGGAGGGAGGTCAGCACCCCTCTCCTCACCCCCCCTTCCCAGAAATGCTGAACAATTTCAACAGAGCTTCCAGATTAAGACAGACTAGGAAGAATGCCCTGGTGATCTACTTCTGAAAATCAGCCAAGAAAACCCTATGGATCACAAGAGTATGACCCCCAACCAATCATGGGGCTGGCGCAGGACCAAGCAGCATTTTGTTCCTATGGCAGCTAACAACAACAGGATGTGCCAGGTGCTCACCAAGACGTGACCAGGTAGAGAGTTTTCCCAGATCACAGAAGAGGTCATGGAACTTCATACACACAAAGAGATGCCTGAGTTTCCCCAGCTGATGGTATTCAAACCTGGGTCTCTGTCCTTAAACCCCACACTCTTTCCACCAAGACACACCACCGCCTGATTCTGCAGCTCTTTCTCACCTAATGGCATCAATGAGTAATCAGCGGTGACCCCGTATGGATTAAGGGTTTGTATCATCATTAAAAATACTCTCTACTTTGAAAGCTGTGTAAACCAGATTCTTGGAAACTTCCAGATTCAACATCTGCTCCACCCAAGAGTAGCTAATGTAAATCTGAATAGTGGCTCTTGGGAAAGTCCTAAGAACTTTTATTTAATTATTAATTTATGTGTAGTCCCTAAATCATCTTTTCTCATGCCACCCAAACCATGATATATAAGGCCAGAAACCAAGGACTGAGATCCTGTGACAAGCTGCTTGACTCGGGCCCTGATTTACCACAGAAAAGGCCACTGTTCTTTTCATTTCTGCTTGTGAATAACAAGACCCCCACCTTTCATGGCTGATGATATATGGGCCATGGCTGGGTCAGTCTTTATGCCATTTAAACCTCTGGTTCCAAGTTCTGAAACTGTTTCATTCTTCACGCTGGGCCCTGGAGGCCCGACCTCCGGTCAACAGGCCTGCCGCAAAGATGATTGGTGGAAGCCTGTTTAACTCCACTTTCACACAGGAAGTTGGTACCCAGGGATGAAATACAGCTACCTGTGCAGATGTGTTTACCTTTTCCCGCATGCTGTAATGGTTATTGCCATTATGATTCTGAAAACTTAAAAAACAACATTCAAAAAACAAACCTGAAAGTGATTAATTTTGTTATCCCTAAGATACCAGAGCCTACGAATTGAAAGCAGGCTGTTGTGATTTACATCTGTTCAAACCCAAGGAAAGACATCTGTTTAATCATTTTAAAGGGAGTTTTGGCAACTCTAGGAATGGGATGTGGGGCTGTCTGCATTCCCCCAGGCTCCACGTACTTCAGAAGACCAGGGCTGTGGTTGCTGCTAAAATGGATTTAACAGGAAAATGAGCTGCATCTAGCCAAATCTTTCAAGCAATTAATTTTTTTCCCCTAAAGTCCGTAGTTTTCAAATTGCAAAAGTAATACTCTTTCATTGTGAAAATTAAAAAGTAGAAACTGCCACTCCCCAATCTCAGACATCACCCGGTGTGACCCATGGTTACATCATCCCAGGTTAAGGAAGGTGAGCCACCTTGAACTTAGTGCCACCAAGACTGCATCCAATGGCAGAGAGGCAATCACCAAGAAGAACACAGGGTGGTGTTACCAGGAGAAAGGGGGCCTGGTGCCGGTATCCAAGAGACAAAAAATGTATACCATATCCAGAAGACAAAGCCCAGTAGAAAGATTAAAGCCGGCCGCTGCATTTGTGACATGCGTGACATGCTATTAGGCCCCCGGGAGGCTCAAACAGCGAAGCCCTCAGGGGCTATGTTAGTCATCTAGTACTGCTGTAACAGAAATACCACAAGCGGATGGCTTTAACAAAGAGAAATTTATTTCTTCACAGTAAAATACGCTGAAAGTCCAAATTTTCTCTCAGCCTTCTCATCAATCTTCCCCCAGACTAGAATCTTCTCTGCACAGGGACCCCGGGTCCAAAGGATGTGCTCTGCTCCCAGTGCCTCTTTCTTGGTGGTATGAGGTCCCCCATTTCTTTGCTTGCTTCTTTCTTTTACATCTCAAGAGATTGCCTCAAGACACAATCCCATCTTGTAGATTGAGTCCTGCCTCACAAACACAACTGCCACCCATCCTCCCTCCTTAACATCATAGAGGAAGGATTATAACATACAGGAAAATCACACAATACCAGGAATGATGGCCCAGCCAAATTGATACACACATTTTTGGGGGACATAATTCTGTCCACGACAGGGGCTAACCGAAAGGTTGGAGGTTTGAACCCACCCAGTGTCACTTCAGAAGAAAGGCCTGGTGATCTGCTCTGAAAGGCTACAGCCGGGAAGACTCTGTGGAGCACAGTTCTACTCTGACACATGTGGGTTGGCCATGAACTGGAATTGATTCAAGAGCAACTCGTTTTGGTTTTTTGACACGTATTATTTATAATCAAAATTCACATGTGCATATCGTAATTTTTGCTGATACTTTAAATTTTCCTATGTGAATCAAAAGGGGAAAATAAAATTCCTGAGAGGAGGGAAGGTGAAGAGTGGTGAAGAATACAGAAAAAAAAAAAACAAAAAAAACCGTATTAGCATTGTAAACAGAAATTTCCCTACATTTAATTGTGTCCCCCCAAAAGACAGGTTGAGTCCTAATCCCGATACCTGTGAATATGACCTTGTTTCAGGAAATGGGGTTTTTCTTTGGTCATCAGTTAAGTTAAATGAGGTCATACTGAAGTAGGGTGGGTCCTAACACTAATCCCTCCTGCGTGCTGGCAGGGGACATGGAACAGCCCCTCAGAGCCCTCAGAAGGAATCCACACTCCCCAATTTGGACTTCTAGCCTCCAGAACTATGAGACATTAAATTTCTGTTCCTCAAAGTCACCCACTTTGTGGTATTTTGTTGTGATCACCCTGGGAAACTAAGACACCCTCTTACACTAGGATGTACTCCATATTAACCCTTCTATGTGACAGCACCTCTTCTGGGAGTTAAAGGAACTCAGACAAATTCTGCCAACTCCCTGGCCCCAGAAACACTGTAAATAGAGGGAAGGGGGAGATGAAGGAAAAGGGGGTGACCGGTGCATAAATCAATGTAATCTGACTGTGTGAAGTGTTTTAATTGAGAAAGATAAAGTGCTCTGAGAGCAGAGAATAGGGAGTGACTATGCTCTGGGGCAGTGGTGGTTCAATGGTAGAATTTCCGTCTTCCATACAGGAGTCCTGGGTTTGATTCCCAGCCAGTACGCCGCGTGTGCAGACACCACCCCTCTGTCAGTGGAGGCTTGCGTGTTGCTGTGATGCTCAACATATTTCAGTGGAGCTTCCAGATTAAGACAGATCACGACTTGGAGGAAAAGCCTGGTGATCTATTTCTGAAAATCAGCCAACGAAAAGCTTATGGATCACAGTAGTCTGATCCCCAACCCATGGTACAGGCCTGGGCAGTGTTTTGTTCTATTGTATATGGGTCGCCATGAATCTGAGCTAACTGGATAGCAGTTAACAACAACGCCCATGGAAGAAGGAGTTTTCCAAACCTAGGAGAGGGGAGGAGACTGGAGAGTTTGCAGGGTAGCACTCCAAAAGGCCTGAAGCTTAAGCGTGCTGGTGTGTGTAGGGAACGGTGAGGCTCTGAGCATCCCTTGTGTCTGCCTTCTTTCTTCTTGTATTTATCTTCCCGTCTCTGGACAGCTCCATTATTTTGTTGTAAAAAGCTGAATTTCTCAAATAATGGCCATAAACTTCTGTAACCGAGGGAGTAGAAGGACTGATTGCCATATTAAACTGACTTGAATCAAGCCCTAACAATCATGCTTTCGTTTTCCCATCTGATTTCTAGAGAAGTCGGAAATGTGAGGAAGGCTGCCTGCCTGCAAGTCCACCCGACAAGTGGCCTTGGTGGCGTGTGAAACGGCATTTCTTCATTACATCGCGCATGGTTGCAGTAACACGCTGTCCCAACTCCCCATCTCCCCCGGGAAGAGAAGCATTCTTTGAGGCGGTCATTTTGAGATGGTCCACAGTGTGACTCACTGGAGAGAAATGCCAATGGCTTTGGTGCAAAAATAAACAAAAGTTAAATACGTACATATATGTGTGCGTGTGTGTGCGTGTGCATGTGTGTATGTGTGTAGATTCTGTTGGAAAAAAGACCTGGAGTAACGTGCACAGGAAAATTCAAGCTGATCTTGGACAAAGTGGAGGGACAGGGTGGAGAGGGATTTGGTTTAGTCAAAGGAGGTAGTTTGGTCAGGATGGAATTTCCCCAGAATGTGTTTTCAATTGGTTGGCTAGGGATCTTTTAATAAGATACACTCCTTCAAATGAGCTCCTTCTGCCCCTGAAAATCTTAATAATATTTGTTAGGCTGCAGCCTTGGTCTCTACCAGTTCCAGTTGCTTATGGAATGATCCTCTTTTGGTCTCATAAGTAAACCAAGCTCCACGTAGCTTCGCTTCTAGATCATATTCTTCCCTTGCTGGATGGTCAGAGAGAAGAAAGAGATGCACCAGCCCAGGGGGCATGAGATTCTGAACCCAATTCCAAATTTTCTGTGATTTCCAACTCTAGTGGGATTTTTATTTTCTTTCCTTGGGCTAGAGTAGAATGAAAAGAGTTGACACTGGCATTCCGTTTGGATATGCAGCAAGAAAGAGAAAATGATTTAGTAATCCCATGTTACTAGGATATACCTAGTTATTAAAACTGAAAGCAGGTGGTTTAAACATACTAGCACCAACAACACCCATGCTGTTGTTGTCGTTAGGTGCCATTGAGTAGATTCCAACTCATAGTGACCCCATGTGACAGAGTAGAGCAGTCCCACACGTTTTCCTTGCGTGTAATCTTTATGGAAGTAGATCACCAGGTCTTGTTACTATGCAGGTGCTGGGTGGGTTCGAGCCACCAACCTTTAGGTTAGCAACCAAGTAAAGAAAATGCTGGTAAGGCTAAGAATGTGAGGAAGTTTGTGTTATTCTTTCCTACTTCTCCTTACATACAAATCCCTAAATTCCCAATGGCAGGTAATATCAAATGAAAATAAGAAAGCAGAACCCAGAGAGACAAGGTAGACAGACTGAAAGCCTTGGAAAGACAAAAGAAGGTGCGTAGAGATCTGCCCCTTAACCACCAGAGGCCAGCGCTTGGTGCCCACCCCAGAGAGTGGGATGAATTTTAGGCTTGCACTTTCCTCCCTGGATCCAGTTGTAGGTGCAACCGACAAAATGTTGCTAGTCCTTGTGATGAGCTATTTCTCCCCCTCTGCCCAAAGTCACCAAGTTAAGAGGACAAGTCATCAGCATTTGGAGTAGAGATCAGGTGATAATGAACTTCTCTGGAGACAGAAGGTTAACATGTGGAAAGATATGGGAGTTGGGCATGCTGGCAATGAATAGTCATGGCTCTGCCACGTATACCATGTTGAGAGATTCTAGCATCTTAATAAATTCCTAAGGAATGATATAACAATAACTAAGGTGGAGAGAATTGCCTTGCTGAAATCAGAGAGAATGATAAAACGTAATACATGCCTCAAACTAGACACATGACTTAAAGTCTATTTCTCTTTACTGCTGCCTGGACAGATTTCATAAAACCACCATAAAACGACTCTGTACTTATTGGAGAGACAATTGAAGGCTGCTGGGGCCTACTCTTTTGTTCCTCAGTAATTGACTCTTTTTATGTTTGCCACCACAGCTGTTTCAAACTGCTTCCACTCTCGAGCCCCAAGATGACACAGTGACTGTTCCCTTTGCTCTCAGCAAGTGGCCTTGTCTCCTGCTTACGGAGAAGATTAAAGCAATCCAACACAGGATCCCTCAGTTTTCCTCCTGTGCCTCAACATCTTGCTGTGGCATCTTTACCCATATTCCTTTTCTGTCGTAGGGAAAGTCATGACCTCACTTCTGAGCTCCCACCCACAGTTCTAACTGTCCTGATGGAAACTCAGATTCTACATGACCAGACTCATCATCTTTCCTTGGAAACCAACAGCTTCTCTTGTTCTTCCTGTATCTGCTGAGAGCATCTCCATTCTCACAAACATCCAGGTTTCAGCCATCCTTCTCTTGCCTTCTCATATTCAACTAGTGGCCAAGTCCTCTTTATTCTGCATAGACAATCCCTTTTACACGGATATTCTCCTTTTCCTTCCTGTTTGCAGACTATTGAATAGCAGACTGAAAAGTCTCCCTGATTCTATACTTCCCATCACCAGCTCCCACCATTGATCTATCCTAGACATGTTGGTATTTCAGCTTCTAATGCACAGCTCTATGACTCAATGACTGCAAAGTACTTACAAGTTGACATCAAACCATCCTGGCTTTAAAGACCTGCCACAAACTGGCCTCAACCTACTTTTTGTAGTTTCTCTTCTCACTGCTCAAATACATCTAGTCATATGAGTCTATTTGCCTTCACCCAGACGTCACCACTCTGCACTCTTTGTTCATGCTTCCCTCCCTATGTATCATGCTCTCTTAAATAAATCCCTGCCCAGCTGCCAAGGCCTGACTCAAACCCTAAGATGCCATTAAGCCTTCCTTCCTCCCCCTACCCTGCCCCTTAATATAATCACATTCTTTTCTGCATGTGTCTGTCTCGTTCCTGTAACACACATTTTTGCCTCATGTCAGAGCTGCTTGAAATTTTCCTTTCCCTTTCCCTATCTGAGCAGGTAGCAGCCTCTACGTTCCTTCCTTCAGGGAGGTAAAGTGTCAGGATGAGAAGCAGAAGGATTCTGGAAGCATTTCTGGATTTTGTTTTCTAAAAGCTGGAGACCCAAGGGGAGAACAGGGTTTGAGAAAAAGCAGAATGACTTGAAAAAAAGAAATGCCGACTAAAAGGAAATTCCCCCAGGTGGGGAAGAGGAGAAAGTTTCATGTGTTCTGCTTCCTGGCAGTGGCTCAGACTGGGGCAAGACTCCAGAGAGGAAGAACTTCCAGGTGGCACACCTGGGAAGCTAAGGCCACAGGCACGGAGGTTTGCCACCTTGCACAAGCAGCAGTACAAGGCCACTAGCCCTGGAGGGTCCACAGGGACAGAAAAAATGTAACGGCCTGATCAGCAGAGGACCTCTCCCCAAAGCCCTTGTCACTGCCTAAGACTCTCAAAATCTTGACACAACCCCTGGGGGGAGAGGCAGGGCAGGGCAGTAACTGAGATGAAATTTCCCACTGGTCCAGCATGGTGGGGGCTCAGAATAAAATAACACCGTAGAAAATAAAGAGATGCCATATTTTTTATCACCTGAATTTGTGGATTGGTATTTATTCCTCATATATTTAAATACTCATACAATATCCTTTCACCTTGAGGAAGAGTAAGTATGAGGAAGAAAGCCTGACTTAAATTCAAAAATATTTATTGAATATCTGCAGTGTGTCAGGCACTTTCTAGATGGTAGAGATACAGCAAAGAACAAGAACAGAGACTTTTCCTAAAGGATTTAGCAAGGGACAAGACTGAAGACTCCTCCTCAAGGACATTTTGGGTCAGCGCTGAAATATGCACTTGCATATAAAGACACATATTGGTAAGTGCTAAAAAGAAAATTTGGGGCCCTGGAGGCTCAGTGGTTAAGAGCTTAGGCTGCTAATCAATAGGTTGGCAGTTCAAATCCACCAGCCACTCCTTGGAAACCCTATGGGGCAGTTCCAGTCTGTCCTATAGGATCGCTATGAGTCAGAATTGACTCAGTGGCGATGGGTTTGGGTTTGGTTTATACAGAAAATTAAAGCAAGCTAAGGAGTAGGAAAAAAAAAAAAAAAGGAGTAGAAAGCATGGTGGAAAGTGAGGGCAGAGTTACACTGGGTGGTCAGGAAAGGCCATGCTGACATGGTGGCAGCTGAACTGGGCCTGATGGAAGGGAAGGCATGAGTCTCACTTATATTTGGGGGTTACACTACAGACACTGCAGGACCAGCACGGGACCCATGTCCTGAGAACTGTTGTTGTTAGGTGCCGTCCAGTGGATTTTCTACTCAGAGCAAGCCCAAGTGACAGAGTAGAACTGCCTCATAGGGCTTTCTAGGCTGTGATCTTTATGGGAGCCGATTGTCAGGTCTTTCTCCCATGGAGTTTTGAAACACTGACCTTTAGTTAGCAGCTGAGTGCTTAATCATGGCAGAGAATAAAGTTCAGCAATTCAGGGGGAGGGTGAGTGATAACAGAGCCCTGGGAGGTGCTAGATGGCAGGCAATCAAGACTTGGGACTTGCCCACTTTTGCTTCCCCCAGAAAGCACCAAGCACATGATACAAACTCAGGAAATACTGAATAAAGGATGGCCCACGCATGGCTATTTACACTGAGAATTAATACATAAAACATAAAAAAAATAGATACATAGAACACTAAAATGACACCTAAGCCCATAGCCAAGGTATAAGAACTTTTTAATCTTTAACATTATTCCAGCTGTTGTTGTTAGTTGCCCTGAGTCGGTTTTCACTCATGGCGACCGTATGTACAACAGAAGGAAATGTTGCCTGGTCCTGTGCCATCTTCATGATCTTTGATATGTTTGATCCCATTGTTGTGGCTATTGGGTCAATCCATCTCATTGAGAGTTTCTCTCATTTTTGGTGACCCTCTACTTTACCAAGAAACCCTGGTTAGTGGGCACAGTGGTTAAGAGCTCAGTGGCTTGAACCTACCTGCTGCTCTGGGGCAAAATGTGTCAGTCTGTTTCCTTAAAGATTACAACCTTGGCTGTGATCCTTTGGAAGCAGATAGATAGGTCTTTCTCCTGAGGGACCTCTGGGTGGGTTTGAACCACCAACCTTTTGGCTAGTAGCTGAGTCCTTAACCATTTGTATACACATACCATTTGTCATGGATTGAATTGTGTCCTCCCAAAATATGTGTATCAATTTGGCTAGGCCATGATTCCCAATATTGTGTAACTGACCACCATTTTGTCATCTGATGTGATTTTCCTATGTGTTGTAAATCCTACCTCCATGATGTTGATGAGATGGGATTAGCGGCAGTTATGTTAATGAGACAGGACTCACTCCACAAGATTGGATTGTGTCTTCAGCCAATCTCTTTTGAGATATAAAAGAAAGAAGTAATCAGAGAGACATGGGGACCTCATACCACCAAGAAAGCAACACTGGGAGCAGAGCCTGTCCTTTGGACCTGGGGTTACTTCATGGAGAAGCTCCTAGACCAAGGGAAAATTGATGACAAGGAACTTTCTCCAGAGCCAAAGAGACAAAGTCTTCCCCTGGAGCCGATGCCCTGAATTTGGACTTATAGCTTAGTAGCCTGCAAGAGAATAAAGTCGAAGCCAAAAAAAAAATTTCAGCCTTGGAAACCCTATGGGGCAGTTCTACTGTGAGTCACTATGAGTCGGAATCAACTTAACAGCAATGGTCTTGGGGCTACTTTACCAAACATGATGTCCTTTTCTAGTCATTGGTCTTTTCCTGATGATGTGTCCAAAGTAAGAGAGCCAAAGTCTCAACAACCCTGCTTCTAAGAAACATTATTGTTGTATTTTTTCTAAAACTGATTTGTTTGTTGGTCTTTAGATTATTGTAGATTCTAATTATTATTATTTTTGATATATTTGAGACAATACTATATCCTATGTTCTTCACTTACTCATATTACAATTTTTAAATATCACTGTTTAACTCGCTGAGATTGTTTATCTTTAATTGGCTTCAGCAACTTTGCCAAAATGGTCATGACGGACAGACTCAAGAGGCAGAGGGGGTGCTCAGCTGTCATGGAATTTCAGGAGGAGGGGCCCCCACAGGCCACCATACCCTGTAGACCAGAGGTAGAATGACAGTGTGCTGTCCGTGTGCCCCTCTGGCCCGTGGCTGCAGGACGCCCACACGTGGTCTCTAACACAGAGGACGTCCTTGCTTCACAGCACACAGGGTTTTTTTTCATCATTCGTGAGAAGATGCCTGTGAAACCTTCCCCTCAGCTTGGGGTTGAGGTATTGGAACGTTTCCTGGAGAGGCGTTTTGTTCCTCACCAGGCCTCTGCTTTTACCGCTAGTAGCTGCCCCCAGCTGTTCCTAATTCTCTCTGGATGAATGACTCAGCTTGATTCAGTGTCTAGGACCCGTGGGTTCTTAAAGGAGCCAGACCGTTCAGAAACACGATGCAGCCTAGCTTCCACAAGGTAAAACCACCTAACGATAGAACCACGAGTTAGAAAACATAAAACGTGTTTCTTTTTGATGTCCAGGATTATAACTCTTCAACTGTGAAAATAAACATGTGTTTGGGTTTAAAAAAAAAAATTTCGAAAGGACTAAATAGAAATCAGGCAGCAGGCAAGAGCTGGTCTCTGATCGCATCTTCTAAAGCTTCGGAGGCTGCTTTGTCTGGAAAAGTCTTAGGACCCGCACTGCATACTCTCTTGTTGTTAGTTACTGTGGAGTTGATATCGGCTCATGGCAACCCCATGTGTGCCAAGTGGAACTGCCCCACGCAGTTTTCAAGGCTGTAACTTTCAAAAGATCATTGGGCCTGCCCCTGAGGTGCCTCTGGGTGGGTTTGAACTGCCAGCCTTTCTAGATACAGTGAGCACTTAGCCATTCGTGCCACCCAGGGACTCCCATGTCCTTTTAGCCTCAGGAATAAGGAGTAGCAGAAGGGCAAGTTTGTAGCCGAAGGGAAATCAGTACCAGTTGCATCGAGTTGACTCTGGCTCATGGCGACCCCGAGTGTGTCAGAGTAGACCTGTGCGCCACAGGGTTTTCAATGGCTGGTTTTTTGGAAGAAGGTCATCAGGCCTCTCTTGTGAGGCACGTCTGTGTGGGCTTCAGCCTCCAACCTTTCGGTTAACAGCCAAGCATATTAACCATTGGGACCAAAAGGTTGGCAGTTCAAACCCGCCAGGCACTCCTTGGAAATTCCTTGGGCAGTTCTACTCTGTCCTATAGGGTCGCTATGAGTTGGAATCGACTCGACGGCACTGGGTTTGGTTTTTTTTTGGTTTTACCACCCAGGGAATTTGCCAAAAGTGAAGGCCTCTTAAGTGTTTTTGGAGTAAATACAGATTTTACAGGTGAACCAACATTTTTATGGTCTGAAGTTTTTCGCTGGTTGTTGAAGCTGCCTTTGCCCATGAGCAACAAATGAATTTATTTAAGACTTGCATTACTGAAAGGAAAACAAACCTAAGGCAAAACAGAATTAATATGAAATTTAAAAGGAAAAAAACACTCCCTCGCCACCAACAGACAACCTTCAGTTTTGGCTGAGATGATTAGAGCCAGACGGAGAATGGAGCCCAGGTGCCCAGGTGGGCGGGCTGTGTCTAAGGACAGAAACAGTCGTGCCATAGCCAACAGTCCAAAAGGCTCGAACCACTTGCAAAGCAGTATTTCCTTCCTCCCTTTCTTCTCCCACTCCTGCTCCTTCTTTCCTCTTGCCCTGTAGCAACGGGGATGTTTTAGGTGGGAACTTTTCAAATGAGAAATCATGGTGTGATGGAGCTGGATACCCAGACTGAGGAGTGGCGTGGGGGGAGTGAGCGAAGGAGCAAAGCATCCAGGATTGTAGTCAAGGTTTCTCATCTCACTTCCAGAACTCTGGATTGCAGAATAATGATTCCATCCCCGAGATAATAAAATGTGCATTAGGCTGCCTCTACTTACAATCAAGTCGTGGGGGGTTGTTGGATGTTTTGAGCTTAACCAGAGCCGCACATTTCCTCGATCTAATTCTATCATGTGGCTTCTAATGCCCTCATACAGAGCCTCTGGCAACATAGTCAGAAAGCCATTTTCCAATTGCTAATATCCTTGCCCTGCAGCACTCATCCTGCCAGAATCATTTATAGCTCAGTGTCTGAATAACCCCAGAAAAGATCTTTTTTTTTTCCTTTGGCAAGATGGTTTCCACAAAATAGCCCTTTCCGTAGGACAAATGAATGTCGAAGTTCTGTTCATTACAAGCAGCACAATAGCGAAGCCATCCAGGGAAGTCTGCGGCCTAAAGGGAAAGAATGTCACAGAAATTCTTTGTCTGGTACTTTTGTTTACAGATTTTTTTTTTGCATTTGTAAATTCACTCATTTAGTGAAGAATATTATTTTGTTCATCATATCACAATTTGTTAATGTTTTCATTCCTTCCAGAAGCCCTTAAGAAAAGTTACATGAGCTCTATGAGGGTGGGGTTTTATGTCTATTTGTCCATTTTGTTCAATGTCATATTCCTGTGGTGTTGGCGAAGAATAATGAATATACCATGGAGTGCAAAAAGAACAAACAAATTTGTCTTAGAAGAAGTACAACCAGAATGCTCCTTAGAAGCAAGGACGGCGAGACTGCATCTTACATACTTTGGACATGTCAGGAGGGATCAGTCCCTGGAGAAGGACATTATGCTTGGCAAAGTACAGAGTCAACAGAAAAGAGGAAGACCCTCAATGAGGTGGATTGACACAGTGGCTGCAACAATGAGCTCAAGCATAACAATGATTATAAGGATGGTACAGGACCGGGCAGTGTTCCGTTCTGTTGTGCATAGCGTCACTATGGGTCGGAACCAACTCAACGGCCCCTAACAACAACAGTACAGTACCTGGTACTTTGTGTTGTTGTTAGTTGCCATCAAGTCGATTCTGATTCGTGGCAACAGCATACATGCAGAGTAGAACTACTCCATAGGGTTTTCAAGGCTGTGACCCTTTAGAAATAGATCGTCAGGTTTGCCTTCCAAGGTGTCTCTGAGTGGGTTCAAACAGTCAACCTTTCAGTTAGTAGTTGAGCTCTTAACTGGGGACTTTTTAGCCACCCAGAGACCTTGTTACTTCACAAGTGTTCACTAATATTTATTGTTGAATGAACCAAGGTACTTTCTAACTGATATTTTCTAATGAGAGCTTAGCCTTCTTTTGAATTCTGTGTTTTGTGTGAAACAAGTTGTTTATCCATCTGAGAGTTAAAAAGGAAAGTGTCATGGAATGAATCGTGTCCCCCCAAAATATCTGTCAACTTGGCTAGGTCATGATTCCTACCTAGCGTTGTGTGACTGTCCACCATTTTGTCACCTGATGTGATTTTCCTGTGTGTTGTAAATACTGTCTCTACGATGTTAATGAGACGGGATTAATGGCAGTTACGTAGACTCAATCTACACCATTAATCTACAATTTAAGCCAATCTCTTTTGAAACATAAAATAGAGAAGTGAGTAGAGAGACATGGGGACCTCATACCACCAAGAAACGAGAGCCGGGAGAATAGTATATCCTTTGGACTCGGGGCCCCTGCGCTGAGAAGCTCCTCTACCAGGGGAAGATTGATGACAAGGACCTTCCTCCAGAGCTGACAGAGAAAGCCTTCCCCTGGAGCTGATGCCCTAAATTTGGACTTGTAGCCTACTAGACTGTGAGAGAATAAATTTCTCTTTGTTAAAGCCATGTACTTGTATTTCTGTTACAGCAGCACTAGACAACTAAGACAGAAAGTTTGGCCTGATCTCCCTCTTAGGTGGCAATGAGGCTCAAAATAGATTTTAGATCTCTTCCTTCCTTCTTGTTTAGCTTACTTTAAATTTTCAGACTGTCGCTAAGGTATTTAGAAAGTCAATCCTTTCTTCCATTACAAATAAAAACGATTTCATGTCATACTACTCAAGTACTCCTTTGTCAGTTACAAGCTAACAGACTGTTCCTCCTACATTATGTTTGAGAAGGGGATTCTGGACTATGACAGAAGCCATGTACTTCAAATTAGATATGCTAAGATGAAATCTCCTCAATTCTCTTCATCTATGGGTAAACCAAGTAAAAGTAAATGTATAGTTCTGAAGACACATCATATTGTTTTATTCTTCATCCTTATTAGCTACTTGAGCCTGTAGTTGAGGATTTGAGAAATTATGAAATTTCAATCTCTGCTTTTTTCACAGTTAGAAAAAAGCTGATTTGATAGAACTCCAACAACTGTTGGCCAAACCCCAGATGAAGCTGTGCAGTGATTCTTAAGTGGCTTTTTTTTTTAAGTCTCTCTCATTTTTAATGAAATTATAAACTCGAAATCCAGACTGCTGTACAATCTTTTCCCAGAGAGAAAAGTCTGTTCCGAAAGTGTTGAAAGCTAAAGAGAAAGCCAAAGGCACTCCCAGCCATAAAACTGAGCCAGGATAAAAGAGGTGGGACTGAACCCTTTGACTGAAATTCACACGGAGACCTGATGGTTTGGGGCCTTTTCTATGAACCTGAGCATAGGGAATATGTACCAGCAAGAAGTAAAACTAATTTGTGATCTTGTCAGGTCTGGAGCTTCTAACAGATCCTTGTTCAACTTCACATCTTGCCTGTACTAATTCCAGTGAGGGGAAAAGCATATGCATCTCCAAGGTGCATTGAGGACTCTGGGATGAAATTTCCATATTCTTCCTGTTTTGATAGTTTTAAAATCAACATCCATTAAATGTGTGTATGATCCTGTTCCGGACTTGCCTGTGGATGTAGCTATCTACAAAATGAGCAAACCAATGTATTTATCATATGTAATTGCTGTTTCATTTATTACATGTTCAATACAATGACTTTGTTAACTGCATTATAAGTGACCACAAATAATTGTTATGGGTGACTATTACAGAAATATAAACAAGCAAAAACTCTTCCTCTTTACGCATTCTTACTTTTCAGTTGAGTATGTGGAAATACAATCCATGCAGGTCTTCTAGGATAAATGGAAAGTGTGATTTAACAGCATTTAAGCTTCTGAGAGTTAAATGGATTTGGCTATTGATTTCTTATTGGCATTAGTTGAGTTATTAGAGATGTATTTTGCTAACAAAGAGATGTATTTGGGTTACAATGAGGTTGACGGTATAACAGCATTACCACCAAAAGCAGCTTTGGTTTTAGCCCTTAATTAGAATTTTCATGCCATAGCAGCTTAGATTTACCAGGGATTTGTGCTTTAAAGGGATCATGCTGAAGATTATAGAAGTAGAGCCCTCATGGAACAAGGCTGGATACTCATTTTAGGAAGGCCGTTCCCAAGCCCTATTGGCCAAGTTTGTGAAGTTTTGAGGATTCCTGCCACACTCCAAGTTGCTGTGACAGTGTAGACCAGCTGAAGAAAAATCTCCAACCTCCCCAAAATGAAAGCCAACTGGGAGTTGCCACGGCAACCAAACAGGACCCAACCATTTCCATTTTAGAAAATCCAAACAAATCTAAGAGCTGGAAATAGAATTCTAGATCATCTGAATACCTAAAACTGGAGAAGACAGCAAAAGTGCTGCTTAAATAAAGAAGATAAAATGCAGAAAAGAGTTGTGGGGTGACGTTGGCAAAGCACTGACGGGCCTTCATCCTTGGTCTGGTGGAAGCAGAGTATCAGGTGGCCGAGGCAGCCTCATGGGGCTGAGGGCATTGTGCTGGCCTGAGCAGCCCCCTCTAGCCCCCAGCGGGCCACAGGACTGACTGCACAGGCTGAATTACAGCACTGCCCACAAATCACTTAAAATCATTCAAGGTCAAGGAAAAGTTGTTTGTAAGGAGCACTGCCCCAAGGGATTTGGAATAAGTCCAATAAAAAAGCTAACTAGACCTCTATTTGAGCTACTACCCTACGTGGCAGCGTTGACTTCAGTCCCAATGCCTTCCTCAAGAGAAAGCCTGAATCCTACTCACATGATGGAATATAAGGCCCTTCCTAGTCTGCCAGTTGGATGACACACCCAGGTGACATTAATCACAGAGGGGAGTGATATTACCAGTGCCCCCACACACGTACGCCATGTTTACATATTCAAAAGATGACATAATATCAAGCCTCCAAGTGCCTACAATTCATTTGGAGGTGACATGGTTAGGACATAGATGGATAATATTTTAGGATACTTATTAAGCAATAGGAAACCATGGTGGTGTAGTGGTTAAGTGCTACAGCTGCTAAACAAAAGGTCAGCAGTTCAAATCTACCAGGCGCTCCTTGGAAACTCTATGGGGCAGTTCTGCTCTGTCCTGTAGGGTCACTATGAGTCAGAATCGACTCGACGGCAACAGATTTTTTTTTTTTATTTAAGCAATAAATGGGTCCTTGGGTGGCTCAATGGCTTGCGTTTGACTACTAACCTAGAGGGTGGTGTTTCAAACCCAACTGGTGGCATCGTGGAAGAAAGGCCCGGCAATCTTCTTCCATAAAGATTACAACTAGGAAACCCTATCAAGCAGTTCTGCTTTGTAACACATGGGGTCGCCAACAGTTGGAATTAACTTGATGCCAACAGGTTTGATTTTGGTTAAGTTGGATTAAGCAATAAATAGCTAACTACAGATAGATACTTCCTGGATTACAGAATCTAGTTTAATCCATTTCAGCCACTTAGATACCTGGATAAGAGCTTTGATGTGTATAATTCCAAATTGGGGAAGATACTGCTTTGACAAATACAGGCCCTGGGAATACTTTTCTAAACTGTAAATGTCTTTATTGCTCTTACTGATTAGAGAGAAGACTGAGAGTAAACTAAATATTACATTTGTCTTCTTATATAAATACAATGCAATCCTTTAAAAAAAAAAAAAAACTAGATAATAAAGCCACCACCCGTCTGTCAGTTTGTCATAGCATGGTGGCTTGAGTGTTGCTGTGATGTTGGATATTTCAAATACCAGCAAAGTCACCAATATTTCAAATACCAGCAGGGTCAGCCACAGTGGGAAGCTTTCAGTAGAACTTCCAGACTACGACAGACTGGGAAGAAAGGCTAGTGATCTACTTCCAAATATCAGCCAATGAAAACCCTATGAATCACAACAGAATACTGTTTGAGATAGTGCTAGAAGATAAGCCCCCTGGCTTGGAAGTCACTCAAAATACACAATGGCCACAATGATGGACTCGAGCATACCAACGATCATAAAGATGGCTCAGAACCTGGCAACGTTTCCTTCTGTTGTATGTAAGGTCACCATGAGTCAGAGCCAACTCGATGACAACTAACAACAACAGAGAATAAAGAAGCTCACTATGTACTAATATGGAAAGATCTCTCTATCACTCAGTGTCCCTTAGGGAAGTGGCAACCACTCTATATATTTCAAGCCAAGAAGAATTTAACGCTGCAAAGTGGTTACAAAATTGCTTGAAGGGCTAAGGAACAAATGAAGAAGGTGATGGTCACCCAAAGACCGGGAAGCTGCCACTGCCCCTCGCTGGATCCCATGAGCGAGTGCTGGATCCATGAGCCCAGTGCTATTGATGTTGCTGAAACCATCCCCAGGCTCTGGAGCCTGTGGTCTTCTGCAGTGAAGCTCAGCTGTGTCTCCTCACTGCTGCCACTGCCAGAAGCAGGAAAATGGCTACTGTCTTTCTCCCACACTCGAATCTATGGCCAGTGCCTTTTTTGGGAAGAATCTAAGATGAAACTGGCTAGATGTCTGAGTCTGGAAATGGGGACACAGAACATCTAGATGGGTGAATCTGGACCTAAGAGCCAAGACACACAATCGAGTACATCCACCCTTCTGCTACTCAGCATCCATACATTCCATTGTACCCATCCAACAACAACAACAACATCATGCTTCCACCTGATAGAATGAGACTATATTCCTCATGGAGTCCCTGGGTGGTGCAAATGGTTACAGTGAAAGTTTGGAGGTTTGAGTCTACCTTTAGGTTGGAAGTTGGAGACACCTTGAAGAAAGGGCTGGCAATCTACTTCCAATAAATTAGGGGGTTGGGAGATACAGAGAGAGACCTCAGTGAAGAAGCAGTCTTAGGCACTGTATTCATCCCTGGGTGATGTCAATTCCTCTTCCATTTTCATCACAATTGCATCTTGGATATTCTGTAACCTAAAGGCTAAGCTGTAAAGTTAACCACCAATATACATCAATGTTATACATAAGAATCAAAGAAGAATATACGCATAGCTGCTACCATTCTTGTTTCGGTAACTAGTGACAAAACTGTAGTTGATGTGTATGATGAGCTTCTTCCACTGTCCATTCCATGTGCCCTTTGCCCTCAGCCAGCACTCTAGTTGTTTGGGATTCTTTACCTGGCAAACCAAAAATAACAAACCCTTTGCTATCAAGTCGATATCAATACATGGCAACCCCATGTGTGAACAGAGTAGAGCTAAGCTCCATACAGTTTTCTTGGCTATAATTTTTACGGAAGCAGATCACCAGACCCTTCTGCCACAGCACTGCCAGGTGAGTTCAAATTGCCAACCTTTTAGTTAGGAGACAAGTGCAAACCATTTGTGCCACCTAGGGTCCTCTTTACTTGGTTAAAAAAAAAAAAACCAAACCCACTGCCCTCGAGTCAATTCTGACTCATGGCGACCCTATAGGACAGAGTAGAACTTGGTAAACACCACCAGCCCAGTGCTGTCGAGTCAATTCCAACTCATAGCGACCCTATAAAAAAAATAGGATGATTTAAATCTTCATTCCTGAAGAATCTCAGTCTTTAGTGGTTCCGCAGGGTACAATATTATTCCAATGACTTTTATTATTGGACATGGAAATGCTAAGAGGCACCCTGGAGAATCTCCTTGGCTGTGGACATAGTCTAGAGCCCTGGTGGTGCAGTGGTTAAGAACTACGTGTGTTAACCAAAAGATCGGCAGTTTGAATCCACCAGCTCCTCTTTGGAAACCCTATGGAGCAGTTCTACTCTGTCTTATAGAGTCAGTATGAGTCAGAATCGACTTGACAGCAATGGGGTTTTTAGACGTAGTGCTCCCTGCTACCATTGTATCACAGCAATCCGATTTACTCTTGGTTATTCAGATCAATCACACCAACTAGAACAGCCTGCGGATTCAGTGGTATGAGAAACTCAAATGGGCCAGATGGCAGTATCAACTTCCAGTTCAGTGGGACAATTAGTTGTGTCCCTCACAGGAAGCATCTGTCCTTGAGAATTGAGGCCTCTGAACCAGCTGTTCCGAGCTGTGTAAACATTGTGCGAGTGGTGCTCCGGGTGTGATAGCTAGAGGAAACGCTCCCACTTTCACCCCAGGATTCCCAGATTAGTGTGACGTGGCTATGGGAGAAACACCACCACCTATTTGTTGCTGATTCAAAGCATAAGCCGCATTGTACAAGAAAGCACCCAACAAGAGAGTTGTCTCCAAGAAGGTGCCATTTTTGAAATTCCAATCGTCAGTTCCTACATTCTACGATGGTAACTCTCCAGGTGATGGACTATATGGTGAACCACTGAAGTCTTACAGGTTTTTTTGCTATAACATGAGTTCTTTGGTCATAAGCAATGCTGTGCGGGACTTTGGGTTTTGGATAAGACATTCTGTAAGTGCATAGATGGTGGTACTGATAGAAGTACTTCAGGCAAGAACGCCCAGCCTATCTACAAATAGCGTCTATTCCAACGAGGACAAAATGCTGTCCTCTCTGATGGAAGAAGTTCAGTGTAATAAATCTGCCACAAGGTAGTTGGCTGGTCCTTCTGAGGAATGATGCCATATTGGGGCTTAGCCCTGGTCTCTGCTTTCAGCAGGTTAGGCACTCAGCAGTGACAATAGCCACATCAGCCTTGATATGGTGAAGTCCATACTGCTGAGCCTAAATATAGCTTTCATCCCTGCCATAATGGCCACTCTGGACAGGAGCCTATAGAGCAAGTCCGGGGTGCTGGGAAATAGGCTGACTGCAGGTCCTTAGGGGAAGATTTAAAGGAAGAGTTAGAACATGGCAATGTTACAAGTTTTTCCTCCAGGATCCTCAGTCTCTCCTTCACCTAAACCTTAGCGTGCATCACTATCAGCTGAAGTGCTTGCTAAAACAAAGACTGCTGGGACCCACTGTCAGGGTTTCTGTTTCACTCGGTCTAGAACAGGGTTTGAAAACGTGCATTTCTAACAAATTCCCAGCTGATACTACCGCTGGTCCTCGGTAACACTTTGAAAACCGGTGACCTAAAGGTTGTTGTGTCTTTGAACTGGCTCAGGTCTGGCACTTAGGTGAAAGGCTATGACTCTCCATTGAACAACTCAGATTTCTGTTCACTATCCTTAGAGAGTTCCCAATTACACAGACCAAGTAATTTTAGTACACTAGCACTGGGTTTTTTTTCACTGGGATCCACCTATTTGGAAACCCTGGTGGCATAGTGCTTAAATGCTACGGCTGCTAACCAAGAGGTGGGCAGTTCAAATCCACCAGGCGCTCCTTGGAAACTCTACAGGGCAGTTCTACTCTGTCCTATAGGGTCGCTATGAGTCGGAATTGACTCGACAGCAGTGGCTAGTGGCTTTATCCATCTATTTTGGTTCTAGAGCCACCATGAATAATCAGCCACCATCAAAAATCCCTGTGTACTAAAACATTCTGCTTGCTGCTCTAGGCATCCTGCCCATTATCATAACTGCCCCCACCTTGCTTCTGGCTAAGTGCCACCACATGGTTCTGCTCTGCCCCCAGGAAACTGCCATCCATTGAAATCAAGAAGTCCATTTTCATGAAGGTGTTCCTGAGGCATCTTCTCCCAATGGCGGGTCTCTGAAGAATCACCAAATGATACTGGCTTAAAACATCCACAAGTCTGGAGAAGCTTAAGACTTTTTCCATTCCTCTTATCACTCTGTCTCCCTATATCCCCAACTTGGAGGGGCCAGAAAATATGGGATGATAAGGGAATAGGAGCAGAAGCACAAGGTGGGCAGAGAGAGAAGAAACAGACCACAACTCCACCCTACTGAAGACTTCTCACCTGCTGGGAAAGGGGAAGAAGCCGTATCTTTAAAGTAAGGTTGATTATTACGTGGAACTGGACACGTTACTTACTAAAAGAAGAGTGGTTTTTATTTCAGTTATTTTTTATTTGAACTGACTGGAGGCCCATCTTTAATAGCTAAGAGTGACCAGAAAACTCATGGGGCCTGCCACAGTTTTCATCTAGGCAATGGTAAAGAAACACCATTGGAGTGGATTTGAAGACACTGAGAAGTACAAATAAAGTTGCTTTATAATTGGACCCTCTAAGACCTGCTTGTTCAATGTACCAGTCATAATGGCAAATGATGTGGAAACATATTGACGTGGTTGTATAAGGCAGGAGAGAAAACAGCCACGACCTCCTAGGTCCCTAAGGAGTCCCACGGAAATGTGCAGCTGTGGACGGTATGATCATGAGCAGTGAGAGGTCCACCATGGTTTTTGTACCCCATGGTCCACCCTCACACCTGGCTGTTGTGGAGACCCTGCTAGTGTGCCCACACACCCATCAGGTGCAAACAACCCCAGCAGGTTTCTGAATGTTTACAAGGAGACAGACTGAGTGAAGTGAAGGGCAGTTTCGCAGAGCATCCTCCAGGAGGTCCAGGCTTTAGACCTGAGTTTCATTCCTGGATGTCCCAAAATCATTAACTGGACAATATATTATTTCCTTTCTTTATTAGTAAATAATGAAAGAAACATTTTTAAATTGCCATATATACCTAAATCTGTTTCTGGATTCTGCTCTGATCCTTAAATCCATCTGCTTGTTTCTGCTCTGGTACCACACTTTAAACTACTTAACTTTACAGTATATTTTAACATGTGGTATGGGATGTCTTCCCTAGTCTTTTCTGAAAAATTCTTAGATGATTTCATTATGCATTAACTATAAGTATAGGTGCCTCCAGCTTTTCATTAAGCTTATGCGTTACAAGATTTCCAATAATGCAGCATCCTTAGGACATCTACTAGGGACAGACTCAAAAGGAAAGGAAAGTCGTGCAATTTTCACCTCCTGCCCTGATGGATACCATCATAAAGGAGATAAAAACAGAATCACCTTCCCCTTGTATTATCTAAGTCATTCCTAGTATATCAGAAAACAATTCATTGTATATACTCACATATACTTGAAAGATATTTTTATATTTCATATTTATTACGTAAACAGACATTGCAGATAAACCTAATTATTTGTTCTAATCATTTTTTTTTTTTGGTTGATCCCTTTGTGCTTCCCATGTTTTCTGTTAAATTATAAATGGGAAAGACCGAGGGAGGAGCAAGTTTTATGGACTGACCAAATTTTAGACCTGTTTATAATTTGAGATGGCTACATGATACTCAAGGAGCCCTGGTGGTGCTGTGGTTAAGTGCTCGGCCGCTAACCAAAAGATCAGAAAGATGTGGTAGTCTGCTTCTGTAAAGAGTACAGTCTTGGAAACCCCATAGGACAGTTCTACTCTGTCTGGTCCCTCGGTGGCACTCATCTACTAACATAAAGTTTGGCCGTTCAAACCCACCGAGCAGTGCCATGGAAGAAAAGACCTAGTGATCTGCTTCCATAGATTGCAGCCAAGAAAACCCTACAGAGCAGATCTACTCTAACTCATGAGGTCACCATGAGTCAGAAGTGACTCAAAGGCAACAGGTATACGATATTCGATGTGAGGCAATGGTGGTTCAGTGGTAGAATTCTTGCCTTCCACATGGGAAGCTGGGTTTCATTTCTGCCAATGTACGTAACACACAGACACCACCCATCTGTCAGTAGAGGTTTGTATTGCTGTGATGCTGAATGGGTTTCAGGAGAGCTTCCAGACTAGAATGGACTAGGAAGAAAGGGCTGGTGATCTACTTCTGAAAATCAGCCAATGAAGACCTCATGGATCACAATGGTCCTAGCAGCAAGTGATCATGGCTATGGCACAAGACCAGGCAGAATTTTGTTTCACTGTACAAGGGGTTGCCATGAGTCAGGGGTTGGCTTGATGGCAGCTAACAACAACAACAACAACATATGCTATTCAAATGGAGGTGTCAATGAGGCAGTTTAATACATAAATCTTGAGTTGAGGAGAGAAAGCCAAGCTAGGGACAATTTGGAGATCTTTAGGGTAGATATATTATTTAATGCCCTGGGATTAGATTAGGTCAATGAAGAAAGGAGCAAAGATGGGGTCCAGGTCCAAGGACTAAGTCCTAAGGCACTCTAACATCAAGACTTAGTGATTACAAGAAGCCAGTAAAGCAGAGTGAGAGGTAGCAGCTTGCAAGGTGGGAGGAGAATGTGGTATCATGGAAGCCAAGTGAAGGCAGTGATTCAAAGAGAATGGACGATCAGCCCTCCCAAAGGCTGAGTAAGATGAAGACTGACAATTCCCCACTGGATGTAGCAGTTTCGGTAGAGTGGTGAGGCTAAAAGTCCTAAATGGAAAAGATTTGAGAGAACGGGAAGGGAAGGATTGGAGATAGTGAGTATAGACAACATTTTTTTAGATGTTTTGCTACAAAAAGAGCAGACAGGTGGGCAAGAGTTGGAGGAGGGGGAGTGAGGTCAATACAGCATGTTTTCTTTTAAGATCTGAGAAATGACAGCAAGTTTGTATGCTGATTGGAACAATTCAGTAGAGAGAGGGAGACATAGAAGACGTAGGACAGCATTGCTCCTTTGTTCAATTACGATGTGTGAGTAAGAACACAGGCAAACAGGCACTCTCAAACACCGCTGGGGAACTGTAAACTGGTTCAACCTTTCGAAAAGCAATTTGGCATTCTGTATCAAAACTATAAATGCACATGCACTTTGACAGCAGTTTTATTTCCAAGATTCTATTCTACAGAAATATTAGCATCTATATGCAGACAAATCTACAAATTATGTACTGCCACATTGTGTATAATATCAAAAGCCTAGATTAAAAAACTTAAATGCATATGTATAGTGGATTGTTAAACCCATGCTTGGAATACCACATAGCATTGAAAATGAGGTCAATCTACATATGCCAATCTGGAAAAATCTCCAAAATTACTGCATGAAAGAAAATCAAGGTGAGAAGAGTATGTAGTATACCTTTGCTTGTGAAAAAAGCTGGGAATAAGATGATACATAGAGTTATACATAGAATATATATGTTTCTATGCGTAACACATTTCTGAGAGATGGAGACTCAGCTTCCATTGGATATCTTTTTCTAATGTTTCAGTAATTATAACAAATGCATTTATAATTGTTAATATAAAACCTAATAAAAATAAGGTCTTTACTAAAAAAAGATAAAATTCTGTCTGTGCATTATTTTATTAACGTAAAATAAATTTTCTTATGCAACCTTTAAGGGAGAAATGCCATTATCTTCCAGTGTTGTTTTGGAAGGAATGGAAAAAGATACCCAATAAATCCCTTTAAATGAATTTTTACTGAACCAGCCAAGTCTCTGTTCAATAATTTGCAGTATTAGAGTATAAATTCTCATTATATATACCCAATGTAAAAGATTTTTCATTTCAAAGTATATTTCTGTGTTGGATACACAATAGGCAATTCAATAAAAATACACTGGGTGGGATGCAAATCACTAATTAGATAAATATCAAGCATTTGGGAAATGGGATTTTAAATCAAAAACATTATTAAGGCTTTCCTCTTTGAAAGGATAGCTTGCGTACGTGTCTACATGTTATGTGTGTTTGATATAGATTAACTTCTTCCTTTGCATTTTTAGCCTCTTGGACTATGTAGTCATATCACTAACAACTGAGATGTTATCAATTAGGGATGTAAAGGAAAATGAATGAGTAGACTGATTTCCAGAAACAGGAATTATCCCTGAGGCTGGAGTTTAAAAAATTTTAGCTATACTGAGTTAATAGGGTTTTTTAAACATCAAGGTTTTCAAAATTAGTAGCTCTTAAAAATTAAGAACTATACCCAGGAGGTATTTTTGAAAAGGCAAAGTGGAAATTCATCATTATTAGTGTCTGTCAAGTGGAAACCTCTTATTTTGTACTTTCATGAGCCATATTCATATTGATGACCACAGTGATGAACTTGATGGAAGGCCTTGAACTGCTTTCTGAAACATCAAGTAAAACACATTCCTTTCAATGTTTTTGGTAATAAGCATTGTCATTGTAATCAAATCTTTTGAAAACTAGCACTACATGCTATGTAGTATCACCATATAAAACAGTTCTGTGTTAAGCAGAATTGGAGCGTCTCAGTTCCCAGCCACTAGAATTATCCTAGGCATTAAGGATTCTCTGCTATTTACTTAAGCATGTAGGTTTTTTCTGTCCCTAGCTTACTGAATTATTCATTAGTTTACACAGTGTTCATGCTCTGTGCTAAATGCCACTTCTCCCAGTTTGCTCTGGGAGTACAAGTAGATACTCTATTTCGGTATCAATTTTAAACCCACCTGAAACTAAGGAAGTGATAATTCATAGTGATGGAGTCACTGGGGTTGTAGTATATTTCTGAAAACACAAAGATTTCATTTTTAATATTGGGTATATTTGCTGCTTATTTTTTGTTAATAAGCAATGATATATAGGCAATGTATACACTTTTACATTAAGGTGCAATTATTTGTAGGCAAGATCCACATCTTGACAGGTTTCCAAGACAAAATGGCTGCAACTTGGTTTGCTGACAAAATTCTCATCTATTTCAATTCAAACAGGAATTGACTGGGCATTCTCAGACCTTCTGTGAGTCCAGGCTACGTGCTGTAGACCAGTATTTGTCAAACTTTAAAGTGCATGCAAATCACCTGGGGATCTTGTTGCAATGCAGAATTGGATTCATTAGGTCTGAATGGGACCTACGGAGCCTGGTGGTACAGTGGTTAAGTGCTTGGCTGCCAACTGAAGGTTCCGGGGTTTGAACCCACCAGCCGCTCTGTGGGAGAATGATGCGGCAGTCTGCTTCTGTAAAAATCACATCCTTGGAAACACTATGGGGCAGTTCGACTCTGTTCTCTAGGGGCGCTGTGGACTGGATGGTGGGATCTGAGATTCTGCATTTTGAACAAGCTCCCAGATAATGCCGATCTGCAGATTCCCAGACTTCACCTTGAACAGCAAGTTAGAGAGCAGTGGTTTTCAGCCCTCGCTAGATGGTAGAATCACCTAGGGGAACTTAAAGAAATGCAGATGGCCAGGTCCCATCTTGGATCAGTTGAATCAGCATCTCTAGGAATGAGACTCAGCCATTGCTCATCTTTTAATGTTCCCCAGGCAATTCTTTTCTTTTTTCTTTTTTTTTTAACTTATCGTAGTGGAAATATACACAACAAGAGTAGCGTCTGGGGTCTTAAAAGCTTGCGAGCGGCCACCATCTAAGATACTTCACTGCTCTCACTCCATCTAGAGCAAGGGAAAATGAAGAAAACCAAAGACACAAAGGAAAGATTAGTGCAAATGAGGAATGGACCACAAGTATTACAGCCTCCACCAGGCTGAGTCCAGCACAACTAGATGGTGCCCAGCTACCACCACCAACTGCTCTGACAAGGATGACAATAGAGGGTCCCAGACAAAACTGAAGAAAAATGTAGAACAAAATTCTACCTCACAAAAAGAAAGAAAAGAAAGACCAAACTTACTGATCTGACAGAGACTGGAGAAGCTGTGATGGTATGGCCCCTGGACACCCTTTTAGCTCTGTAATGAAGCCACTCCTGAGGTTCACCCTTCAACCAAAGATTAGACAGACCCATAAAACAAAATGGGACTAAATGGGCACGCCAGCCCAAGGGCAAGGACTAGAAGGCAGAAGGGAACAGGAAAGCTGATAATAGGGAGCCCAAGGTCAAGAACGGGAAAGTGTTGACATGTCGTGGGGTTGTTAAGCAAAGTCCTAAAACAATATGTGTACTGTTTAATGAGAAGCTAGTTTGCTCTGTAAACCTTCATCTAAAGTACAAAAAAAAAAAAAAATTCTAGAACATTTTCATCAGCCCAAAATGAAACCCCATACCCCCATAGCAATCATTTCCTAGTCCCCTTCCTCTAGCACCTGGTGGGCATTAATCTACTTTGTCTTTATGGATTTGCCTATTCTGGACATTTCATACCGATGGAATCATATAATGTGTGGCTTTTTATGTCACTTAGCATACTGTTTTCAAGGTTCATCCATGCTATAGTATGTATCAATATTTTATTCCTTTTTAAGGGCAAATAATATTCCATTATGTGAATATACCACATTTTGTTTATCCATTCATTAACTGATGACATATAAGTTGTTTCTACTTTTTGGATATTATTAATAATGCTGCTATGAACATTTGTGCACAAGTTTTTGTTTGAACATCTGTTTTTGGTTCTCATTCCCCACCCCACTCCACTCCAATTTCATTCTGCAGGATTTTTCAAAGCCCTGAATGTGCTATTGTGAGCTATGACTCTCCAAGATTAAGACATGGTATGAGGTCCATCCTGACCACAGAAACTCCTTTTTTTTCCTCATAATCTTTTAATGTCATAAGGGTCACTACTGAGGATGACCTGGGCAAACACTTATGTCTTATAACCACATCACTTCATAGAGCAACAAACTGATATCCAGAGTGGTCAAATGATTCACCATGTGAACTAAATGATCACAGAAAGAACTACAAGCTGAAGCCTGTGTGCTCTGGGCCCAGGCAGCCTGGAGGAGAGCAATGAAACAATGAATAGATGGGAGCAGAATGTATAAGGAAAAGTGGACAAACCAGTTACCTAAGAATGTGGCTTCCTAGACCTTACATTTTGCTCAGTCTAACATTTATTAAGGAGTCCCTCGGTGGTGCAAATGGTTACCATACTAGGCTGTTAACTGCAACGTCGGTGGTTTGAGTCCACCCAGAAGCACCACAGAAGGAAGGCCTGGAAATCTACTTCCAAAAAATCAGGAATTGAAAACACTATGAAGCACAGTTCTACTCTGACACACATGGGGTCATTATGACTCAGGATCAACTTGACAGCAACAGTTTTAACATTTATTAAAGGCTTACGATTTAAGAAAAAAATGTGTGTTTGTTGGGTATCATAAACCCAAACCAAACCCATTACTGTAGAGTTGATTTCAACTCATAGCAACCCTACAGGACACAGCAGAACTACCCCATAGAGTCTCCAAGGTGCAGCTGGTGGATTTGAACTACCAACCTTTTGGTTAGCAGCTGAACGCTTAACCACTGGCTCCACCAGGGCCCCTGGGTGTCACAGAGGACACTAAAAAGCTGTGGATAAGACTCAGCTCTGCCCTCGAGGACCTCAGGCTCTCTTTGAGAAGATACGCACGAATTTGAAATGTTAGCAGCACTCCTATTTTCACAATGCTTTGTTGTTTTCTAAGCCCTTTCTCATACACTTATGTTGGACAAGTCTGATTTCTCTCTTTTTATAGATGAGGAAATGAATCATTGATGAGATAGACTGTGATGTGTGGCTCAAGGTGAGAGATTTAGTAAGGGGACCCCATCTTCTAGTCCCAGTCCATTACCACGTACATAGCACTTGGGTTGTTTATGACAAATGTTTGACTTTTTGATGACATCTGCAAACACTTTTGGGGTATTTACATTATGTACAGTAAATTATTTGACTATACAAAATTATTTTCATCATTAAGACTGAATTTTTAAAAAGGTTTATTAAAAAAAACATTCATAACAAGGGAAGAACGTTGCAGGGAGATGGGGAAAGCAAGATTGAATCGGACATCATACTTATAAGATTTTGAATTGTAAAAACAAATGTTCACCCCAAATATGCACAGAACCCTTAAAACTCAACAGTAAGCAAACAAAAAAACCACTTACAAAAACAGGCAAAAGATCTTAATAGGCATCTCACTGAAGAAGATACACAGAGGTGTACGAATAACTTCAAATATAAGAATCAACGCAAAGCAAATTCCTATGAGGCAGGTCAAACATATCCCAGATTTCCATTCTCCATGCTGCTGTGCCACTCCATTTCTGACACCAGTCACTTTCCTTCCCCTTAGGACTCTTCCCTCCCCTATATGGGCTCGGCAATTCACTGCCATGTCTCTTAGAACTCACAAATTGTACAAGTGGTTTGTTAAAGAAGTAACAGGGTTACAAGACAGGAAAATGATCAACAGGCTTTAACTCAGGATCCACCAGCTACAACTCAGGATCAGGATTAGGATCAGGAAGCATGCCACCAAAGTCTGACGGGCTCCTCTGAAGGAGAGAGCACATCCCTCTCTTCTTCAGTGCAGGACAGCTTTCTCAGCTCCTCTCAGCTGCGCAAGCAAGCAGGCCCTTCTCTCTGCCATGCACATCCCTCTCGCCTATGCAGGCCTCCTCTTGCCCCCTCCGCAGGACAGGCCTCCTTTCTGCCCCCTCAGGACAGGCCTCCTCTCTGCCCCCTCAGGACAACCTTCCTCTCAGCCCTCTGAGAACAGGCCTCTTTGTCTTTGGCCTCCCTGCCACTGCCGGCCTATCCACTGCTAGCTGACCCAGCTCACAGCCAGTGTAGATTTGTTTGGCTCTCTTAGCTGCATTCCTAGCAGCAGGTTTCTGCTGTCACCATTGACTCTGCTGAAGGGCCCCTTCCGCTCTTACTGTCTTCAGTGTTACAGCCCATGACCCATGTTACAGCTGTTTTAGGAGGTCCCTTGCCTCCTGTCTCTCTGCTGTTTCTCTCTTCTTGCCTCTCTTGCCTGTTCTCCTTTCTGCTTTCTTGTTCCTTCTGTCTGAAACCTCTGTGAGGTTGACTGCATATATAAGCAAACTCCTTGTCACTTTCAAGACATGACCCTCCCACAAGGGCCACAAACTGACCAACCCCCGCTCAGTAGGCCACAGTCACTTCATTTGTATAGTAGGCTATATTCATTTCATTTGTATCAGTATATTGACCAATTCCTGCAAGATGCGTAAAATAGAAAAATCACAGGGCAGGCTGCAGCCCAGGGCTGCACAAAGAGTATCAAACTGCAAGTTGTTTACAGCTTACCTAGGAAGTGTCAGTCAACCTGGACAAAAGTAACAAACCCTCTGGGATAGAAAACTAGGGCAAAGGTTGAACTCCTCAGGGCTTAGGGGGAAAATCTCTCAAGCTGCTTTTCTAAAGAACCAAGGCAGAAGGTCACATAAAGAAACTCATTTAACCACAACAGGGCAAGCAAGCCCTCTTATATCACAAGAGGGGATTATCATTATCATATGTCATTAAAAAGTTGCAAATTAAAACAATGAGATATCAGCAAACAGGATGGCTAAAATCCAACACACAGGGCAACAGGAACACTGCTGCTGGGAGTTCACAAGAATATGGCCACCATGGAAGGTAGTCCGGCAGCTTCTTACAAAGCTAAACACAGTTGTACCACAGGATCCAGCAAGCATGCTCCTTGGTACTTACCCAAATAAGCTGAAAACTTAGGTCCCCACAAAAACCTGCCCACGGATGTTTACAGCAGCTTTATTCATAACTGCCAAACTTGGAAGCAACCAAGTTGTTCTCAGTAGGTGAATGGATAAACAAATTATGGTACATCCATACAGTGGAGTATTATTCAGAAATAAAAATAAATGAGCTACCCAGCCATGAAAAGACACAGAGGAACCTTAAGTGCATATGGCTAAGTGAAAGAAGCCAGTCTGAGAAGGCTGCATGTTGTATTATTCCAATTATATGACATTCGGGAAAAGGTAAAACCTGTGAGATAGTAAAAAAAATCAATGGTTGCCAGAGATTCAGGGGGAGGAAGGGAGGGATGAAGAAGTGGAGCACAGGGCATTTTCTGTATGATACTGTACTGGTGGATACATGACATTAAGCATTTGTCAACACTGCACAATACAAAGGATAAACCCTAATGTAAACTATGGACACTAATATAATACGGGAAACTGTTTAGAGTGAGAGAGGTATATGGGAATTCTCTGTGCTTTCTGCTCATTTTTTATGTAAGCCTAAAACTGCTCTAAAATATATTTAGTTAAAAAAAAAGTTCACTTCAGAAAAACCTGATTGTAAAGTAGAACAAAGCAAACCTGCACTCCCACCAACCAAAGGAAAGCAATGCTCAGCAACACTTCATTTCCCAAATTTTTAAGACTATGTTGTTGTTGTTAGGTGTTGTTGAGTTGGTTCTGACTCATAGTGACCCTATGTACAAAAGAACGAAACAGTGCTCGGTCCTGTGCCATCCTCACGATCGTTGCTATGCTTGAGCCCATCGTTGCAGCCACTGTGTCGATCCATCTCGCAGAAGGTCTTCCTCTTTTTTGCTGATCCTCTTCTTTACCAAGTATAATGGATTGAATTATGTCCCCCCAAAAATGTGTGTACCAACTTGGTTAGGCCACGATTCCCAGTATTGGGTGGTTGTCCTCCATTTTGTGATTGTAATTCTATGTTGAGAGGGCTAGAATAGGATTGTAACACCATCCTCACTCAGGTCACCTTCCTGATCCCAGGTAAAGGGAATTTCCCTGGGGTGTGGCCTGCACCACCTTTTATCTCTCAGGAGATAAAAGGAAAGGGAATCAAGTAGACAGTTGGAGACCTCATACCACCAAGAAAGCAGCACCAGGAGCAGTGTGTGTCCTTTGGACCTGGGGTCCCTGCACCTGACAAGCTACTCCACCACAGGAAGATTGAGGACAAGGACCTTCATCCAGAGCCGAGAGAGAAAGCCTTCCCTTGGAGCTGACGCCTTGAATTTGGACTTTTAACCTACTTTGCTGTGAGGAAATAAGTTTCTCTTTGTTAAAGCCATCCCCTTGTGGTATTTTTGTTATGGCAGCACTAGATGACCAAGACACCAAGCATGATGTCCTTCTCTAGGGACTGGTTCTGATGACATGTCCAAAGTATGTGAGACAAAGTCTTGATATCCTTGCTTCTAATGAGCATTCTGGCTGTACTTCTTCCAAGACAGATGTGTTCATTCTTCTGGCAGTCCATGATTTATTCAATACTCTTCACCAACACCATCATTCTAAGGCATCAATTCTTCTTTGGTCTTCCTATTTATTGTCCAGCATTCACATACAGATGAGGTGATTGAAAACACCATGGCTTGGGTGAAACGCACCTTAATCCTGAAAGTGATGTCTTTGCTTTTTAATACTTTAAAGAGGTTTTTTGCAGCAGATTTACCTAATGCAATGTGTCGTTTGATTTCTTGACTGC